>NC_088864.1:42337946-42683227 GCF_032884065.1 Artemia franciscana | reverse complement strand
TTTTTGGGGTTTTATTTTTTCCGAGCACTAAAGACGGCTTGGCAGAGGTTCTTGTGGAAATATCCGCTCATTTTCGCTTCATTCCATTTCACTTGCCGAAATTACCATCGGTTTTCTCGGCTATTTGATTTTATTATTTATTTATTATTTTGTATTCCCAGTAGGGCGTCATATATGGCAGGTTACTATCATAAATGACGCCATACTAAAACTTAAGAATCAATTACGTTGAATACCCCTTTTCTATTATCATGATGACGTCATTTTGTGTGTCTGTGTTTCCGTGTTTATGTCGTCAAAATAAAATCGAAAGACTAAAAAGTAAAACATGACTTTTCAATTGTCAACGAGTTTTTTGGTGTGTATTTGGTCTATTATCCGCGCAATAAGCAATACTTTTCACATATCCTTCCAGCCGATGAAGCTACAGCTCAGCGCTAAAAACCATGTCGATGATCCAAGCACTCTAAGGTGCCAAATAAAAATGAGTTGAATTTTAACGATCGAAGCAAGGTAACAAGGTGACACTTCTTGATGCCAAAAGTCTGATATTTACGTGAAATATTTGATAGCTAATTGGTTGTATGCTTTCTGGGAAAAAGGGAAACCACCAGCCGAAATTTCGGTGATCTTGTTGGAAATGACACTTTTACATATACAAGAAACCTATACCATAGGATTCATATTCATATATACGAAAATACAAAATGCTGGTTTTTTTTTACATAAATGTGGTCACGGATACTTGCTCTTTTCTTTTTCTATTGCATTATTACCCAGTGGGATCATATTTAACCTGTAGTCGTAGAAAATTTTGTAGGTTTCTCATTTGAACAGATACTGGATGTTCTAGCATCCTTCTAAAATGTCAGAGGTGATTGGAGGGCAACTAGGCATCTTCTCTTGGAATAAAATTTCAAAGCACAAATTATTTTGTCACAAATTATGCAAATTTACACATTAAGCGTAAAGGCTAATTCATAAACTTTAGACAAAAACGTGAGCATACTTTAAATTTTGAACTTATCTTTAAGATTATAAGTAGTCTCATTAGATTGACAGACTCTGTGCCCTCCTCTTCCACATTTCTACCTAAAACTACAACCACGAGGGCTCTTCGGATCAAGCCGATTGTTATAAGATATTGAAAGAGGCGCAATGTCCCATCAAAGCAGACCATGGCGTGATCTTTCCAATAGTATTCTATTTTAGCAGAGTGAGTTGATCCCTACTTAATAATTTAGAATCTGTGGTCTGTTTTATTTCTTAGTATGGGACGTGTTCGTCTCTTTTTAGGCTGCCGCTACCGCTACAACCCTGATGTGGGGCCTAGAGTTAGGTCCCAGCAGCTGCCAAGCTAAGAGAAAGCCTTGGCTTTCTCTTGCACAGAGTAGAGGTGCTCTGAAAGCACCTCTAATTGTAAATGCGCCTTAAAAACTGAAAAAACAATCCCCGGCAACTAACGTCCTATGTGATATCAATGACTCTACAGAAACATTTTCTTTATAATGTTGCTCTTATCTTTCATTTGAAGTTTCTTCGTTAGATTTAAGAGACATGTAATAAAATCTTGAATGCAAAACACATTGTTCTTTCACAGATCTACTTATAAACTTCTTATTTTATTGACAGAATTGCAAAAATACAAAAAAAAATTCAAATGATGCTCAATAAGATGATTAAACATTCCAAGAAATTGAACGGAAGACCATTTTATTTTTCAAAAAAACAATCAAAGTGATCGTTTGTTTATAAACAGGAAAGACTTATGATCACCCAAATCTTTACAGATTATGAAAATAGTTGTAACTACCATTATAGTGGCAACATTGCTTAAGTTCACTACTGTTGCTGCCTTTGACGAGCAAGGGACCATTGCCACTGACAAATTAAAGGCAATGAAAGAATGTATTGGCCCTCTACAGAAATCGAATTGTGAAGGCAAACCAAGGGGTCTGTGCTCTTGTAAAACATTATTTCTATGGACAGATAGAACTGCCCCTGAATATTGCGAAAAATTAGTCGGTGATCTCACAGAGTATTTCTTTTTAGAGCTGGAAGAAAATTGGAAAGCAGGAATATCGAAACATTTCAACACATTAAGAGACGAAAAGAATTTCAAAGGAATAAATGATACAGACAAAATATGGGTTTGCGAACACAAGTTGCAAGATGGTCCAATGTACTTTGATGTGTCTAAATTAAGACATTGCAAAAATAGAAAAAGTAAAATTTCCTATGGATGCGTTGGTAACCCAAAGAGGAAATGCATTTGTGAAAGCGCTTTTCTATGGGAGGTCACAAGGAAAGAAGCATCGGAAATTTGTAAAAAAGGAAACGGTAAACTTACTGGTCATGACGAAACGGCTGAAATTTTCTTCGACCATCTAAAGCACAAATTTCCAATTAATAACACTATAACAAATTTTAAGCGATTTAATTTGGAGGAAAACGTATCCACGAAAGTGGACTGGTCGGAACCAAAAGGTAAGAAGCTAACTGATGAAAATTCAACAAGTGAAAATACCTATATGCCTTTTGTTTGTGAATTCACCATAACCGATGATCTAAAATACCTTAAGACATCGTCTCTAAAAGATTGTAATATTTATGATATACAATATCCTTATGATTGTCTTGGGAATACCAAGGGGAAATGTTCATGTTTGACAGCTTTACAACATCCAAAATCAAGAAAAGAAGCAAAAGAATACTGTGAAGAGGCGAATGGGAGACTGTCTAATGCTTCAAAGATAGAACTAAATTACATTTTTGACAGGCTATATGCTAAAAAAAGGAAAAACATAGACACAACGAATTTATTCAGTGTGGGAGGTGGAAGGTACATAAAAATCAACTGGTCAAATGCCCCTAATAGCAGAGTAACTGAAATGGAGGAAACAGCTGAAACACTGAAGATGGATATGCCTTTCCTTTGTGAGCTAATTGTGAATGATAAATTAGAGTTTGTAGATAAAGATAAGTTAAAGCTTTGTAAATTGCATAAAATACAAAAACTTTATAACTGTTCTGGAGGCATGTGCTTATGCATGGCAGCATTGCAGCATCCTATATCAAGAGAAGAAGCAAAGGAATTTTGTGCTGAATCGAACGGTATTCTGACGATGGGGTCATCTAAGAACATTACAAGACTGCTTAAGTATCTGATGGATTTAAATGGTGATATTGTTAAAAAGCATACTCAATTCTTTATTGGGGATGAAAAGTTCGTAGAAGTTGATTGGTCAAAAGAGCCCGATCCCGTATTAACTATTAAAAATTTAACAAAGGAAACAAGAACAACAAAGATGGCCTTTCTTTGTGACTTCCCAATACAAGACAGTACTCAAAGTTCGGGGGTCGAGAGTACAGACGTCATTCGTTTTTTCAAAGCAAATTGGAAGTTATTTGCAATAGGAATTGCAATTTTTCTGGTAATTTTGGTAATTTCTGTGGTAATTTGGTGTTGTCTATACAAATAAGACGGTAGTCTATCCAAATACCTTATTGAGAATTACAGTCGAATGAAGGAACGCGTTATTTTTCCGCCGTTAAAAAAAAAAAGAAGTAAGGAGAATCAAAGCCGATATTATTAACCACTACCAAGAGAATACAAATTGTATGCAAGTTATGACTCTGTGAATTATAATCAGGAAGGAGATATTTAATTCACGCGAGGATTTCTTAATTCAATTGAATTTGGTGATTTGTCACCGCTTAACTTAAAGCTAAAGAATAGCACGATGATTACGATACTGCATAATTTGAGGATCACTCGTATTTTTCTGTATTTTCTGTAAAAAAAAAATACCTTATTTACCATAGCAGCAATACAAATTTTTGCCAAGTTTTAAAGCAAAAATTGGTAGTAAAGGGAAAAATAATTATATAAAAATGTTGCCTGATGCATAAATTCGAATGAAAACCATTAAATATGTCTAAAACATCAGCGTTCAAATTGTAAGCTTGATTCATCGCCTCAAGACGCAAATTATTCTCGAACATCGATATTTAAGCCACGAGGTAGCCAATTTCTTATCTGTGAAAAGTTTATTCTCACTTAGCTAAATTTTCGAAAAACTGCAATTTCAAGCAAGCCGAATCATGCGTGAGAAAATTCCCATAGTAATTTTTAACTTATATTTTAATTCCGTCAACGGATGTGTTGGTCTACAATTATCGCCTTTGAATGTTTTCTTTCTTTGTAGAATGCAAATTAACAAACCTGTTAGCGCGATATTTTAGTTGTACTTGGATCTCTGTTATCAGAAAGTACTATCTCTATTCAATTGCATATGTATTGAACAAACCTTTTCTCCTTCTTAAATTTTACCAAAATTGAAAGGATAAAAATATGCAAAGAAATTTTATTATTTTCTTAGTTAACAAAAATGTTTATAGAGATCATAGTCGAAAGAATAGCGTTGAGATAATAAAGAGTGATGCGTCTAAAATGTTTTTTTCCTATTTCGTGACATGAAACAAGTGAACATGGTTGTGGATGCCACAACCACGAAAAGCCAATCAGAGGACGCCCGAACACCCCTTCAATACCATTGGTGTCCTGGACACACGACCCCAGGTTACATTTTACCCAATCTTAAAATTAGGAGATTTTCATCAAAATAGCCAGAAAGCACAAAACATGTACCTGTGACGGCAATAAGATCCTTGCAGTCCTCCTGGCAAATATACAAGAATTACGTAAGTTTTCTATTTTAAACAAAAAGAAGCTTTATAAATACATTCTAGTGCAAAACAGAACATGTTTTAGAAAACAGAATCATGAAAATACTTTCAGCCTGTGTGCTCAGAGCCAAAAGTGAGATCCGCGGCCCTTCCCTCTCCCAACTTCATGCATAATTAGACGCTTGACCTGTTACAAATCGTGGTCACGAAGGCTTTTAGAATAATAATTTCCTTCAGGTTTTGATTCTAAAATCACAGTCTTAATTCAAAATTTAGTGTATGTACATTTTACGAAAAAGCATTTTCCAGTCACTAATTAGGAATGTGAGGCTAAAATTGCAATATAATTATGGTGAGTGTTGTCCGTCGGTATCATTTGCGTAACCCTTCAGTATCACTGTTCTGGCATCGGTTTTATATTTGAACCACCTGTCTCGAATTGGAGACCATCAGTCTCGACTAAAGGCTTAAAGTACCACTTTCGCTTTCAATAGCTTTGAATCAGCAGAAAATAAATCTGACTAGTTGAAAGTGGTGTCGTGCGATTATTTTCATCATGATTTCCCTCTTAGTGGTAACCTGGTAAAGAACAGATCCTAACCCATAGTAACCAAAAATTTGAAAACAGATTTAGAGAAAACCATGTTTAGTAAGGAAGAACCATGATGCAATGATGATTTAAAAAACGTAACTATTATTCCAATTAATTTAATTGGTAAATGTCTATTGTGAAAACTAATTTATGAAAATTTCACCAAATAGCTTAAACGCCGTAAAAATGGTGTTGGATTGAAAGAAAAACTGAGCCATTGGAATAACCATAGTGGAAACCCATCTAGGAAAATTACAGTCTCGCATCTTAAGCAACAAGGAAAATCACTATCAAACAGTTCGTGATAGCGAACTGTAAGTAAGGAGCGACAATATTCAATAGTAACCAAAACTCCAATAACTAGAACTTTGACACCAAAAGATATATCGAACGAATTTGTTTATTATGGCTATTCCAAACATATAATATTCATTAAGTGTGGTGTCACCCATCAAAGGCAAAGAGCCTGAGAAAATTTACCTGATTATCAAAAAAAGGGAAAACACCCCATAAAAATCAAGTGAAAACAACACCATCAGATTCAGTGTATCTGAAAACCCTATTGTGACGTGTCAATCTCCCATCTGCAAAAATGTGCAATTTATGTTTTTTGCTGCAAGTAAGATCACGGGTGCTTGTTTATTTGTTGTTGTTTTTTTTTCCAGGGATGATTACATCGAACCAATAGTCCTAGAATACCGGGAAAGGATCATTTTGACATAACTTCAAATTTAAATGGACATTTTTAGGTTACCAAAAAGATTAGAGGGCAACTAGTCCCCCTTCCATCCCCCCTTTTCCCTCAATTTCGTCCGATAAAAATTTTAAATTAGCCATTTTGTTCAGCATAGATGGAAGGTCCAGTAACTATCCCTTTGGGGACAGCTTGACTCCCCGCGTCTCCTGGGAGAGGTCTGTAAGTAATGAAATTTGTCGATTGTTTACGTGTAGCGTTTGTTATTGGGAAGCATACAGATATTTTCGGGGAGGAGGGGTGAATTTTCTGTTGTTGAGATTTTCCATGGGGATAATTTCCCGTGGAGAGGAGATTTTCTGGGGAAGAACTTCCCAGGGAAAATTTTATAGTGGAGAATTTACCAGAATTCTTACACAAGTTCTTTTTATTTGTCTTAATCTCTCTTTGCCAACTCAATTTTACATGTTGAGATGTTAAGGGGAATTGTCAAGGGGAATAAGGGAAAACTTTTCCATAGAGGAGGGAATATCCGGCATGGTTATAAAAACAAACAGAATTTTTCTTTTTTTTTCAAATGAAAGTTCGCTAAGAAAAAATTTTTACGCGGCATAACCCGCAGTAAATTTTCTGGGGGTAATTTTCTGCTAAATGGAATTATCTGGAAGGAATTTTCCTGGTAGGAGGGGGTATTTTACGTGAAAAAACTTTTCATAGAAGGATTATTCGTGGGGGAAAAGAATTTTCCAAGGAGGGGGAGCCGTATTTCCCGCATCTCAACTATTTCAGAAACATCCATATTGAGTCTAGACAGCCATCGTGATCTTGATTATAGTGGGTGGTCATGGTAAATGTTCGACATTCAGTTGAAGTGTTATTTATTTTGGTTACATTAGCTTAAGAATAAATTAATTTTTTATTCATAAACATTTATTGAACATCAATTAAATATTGACATTATTAAAATTATTAACGGGAGGAGTGCGATATGCGCTTGTTATTCACCATTTAACTTCTCAAAACCGGAATGAAATTAGACATGACACCCCCATTTATTGTTCAGTGCTAATGCTTGAGCGATTCCTACTTTTTATAAAAAAAAATCAACCGAAAGGAGCTGAAAGCTTTCAACTGAAGGTAAGGAGCAACATCAAAATTGAAACGAACAAAAATTATTCCGTATATGAGTGTCCCTTCCTCAACCCTTGTTTTTTCACGCTAGGCTTTAAGTTATTTATGTCCTTTAAAAAACTTATCATTCAAATTCAAAGATCTCTTTGTGTTTTAAGCATATGAAAGGTATGGCTGACTCCCGGCATTTGGATACTAGTCCTTATTCATTTCCTCTGTAACAAAAACCTCCTACGAAAGCAAAACGAAGTCAGTGAATGCTAGGGTACAAAAAGCGGGGCATACACATGATCCAAATTTAGAAGGTTTTCAAATCGTTTTGGTGGGTGGTAGGAGATCAGATTTTTTTCTAATATCTCTCCAAAAGCCTAAAGGTTCGCTATAGTAAAAGTATTAGAAATTAAATAATGAAATAAAAAACCTCTACTTGATATATTGCCTAGTTTTGTTTAAAAAAACCGCCTCTTGAAAATAAGTGTTTCATTTGTTTTAACTTGATTCAAATTAAAGTATTGAACAAAACATTGCCGTCTAGAGTAGGCTTATTAAAATAATTAAATAAAAAAAACTAGTTATTTTAACTTAAAGTAAGGAGCAACATTAAAACTTAAAACGAACAGAAATTGCTTCGTATATGAAAGGGGGTGCTTCCTCACCAACGCCCCGCTCTTTCCGCTAAAGTTTGACTCTTTCTCTCAACTCTTCTTTTTAAAACAGTAAAAAACTTTAGCGTAAAGAGCGGGGCGTTGGTGAGGAAGCAGCCCCTTTACGCTAAAGTTTGACTCTTTCTCTCAACTCTTCTTTTTAAAACAGTAAAAAACTTTAGCGTAAAGAGCGGGGCGTTGGTGAGGAAGCAGCCCCTTTCATATACGAAGCAATTTCTGTTCGTTTTAAGTTTTAATGTCGCTCCTTACTTTCAGTTAAAAAAAACTTGTTTTTTTTTTTATTTAATTTCTGAACGTTTTTGAATCAATGCATGTTTTGATTTTGGCTCTCCGCAGAAGAATAATTAAAACGAAATTTGCATTTTTTTTTATTTTTTTTTTTTGGTTAAATGGCTTTCGCATAATTTTGATCGAATGATTTTGAGAAAAAAGAGCGGGGGAGGAAGCCTGGTTGCCCTCCGATTTTTTGGTTAATTAAAAAGGCAACTATAATTTTTAATTTTTTACGAATCTATTTTTTAGTAAAAGATATACGTAACTTTGAAATTAGCGAAAGAAGTTTTGTATTCTCATGTTTTTATTACATATATGAAGGGGTTCGCCCTCTCGTCAGTAACTCGCTCTTTACACTAAAGCTTAAATTTTGTCCCAATTCATTAAGAATGACCCCTGAATAACAAAGCCGTAGAATAAATAGTTGACATTACTAAAAATACTTTAGCGTAAAGAGCGGGGTATTAGGAGGAGGTGAGCCCCTCATATGGGTAATAATTTCTCTTCGTTTTAAGTTTTAGTGCTGCTCCTTACTTACAGCTGAAAAAAACTTTTTCATATTTATTTTTCCATTGTTCTTTTTTTAAATAATGCTAGTAAATCCTGCGCTCCCTTCATGGAAATTTTCTTCCACCATGACAAATTCCTCGATGGAAAGTTCCCCCAGCCTATCCCCCTCTTGTCAACCCCTCCCCCAAACCAAAAAGTCCTCCTGAAAACGCCTGTACACTTCCCAATAACCATTACTATATGTAAGCACTGGTCAAAGTTTGTAACTTGTAGCGAAAGTAAAACAGTTCAAAATAGGGATGAAACCTTTTAATTGACAGTGAATATATATAAAAATTATTTAACTGGATATTTCGAACACATATACAGTGTTCATCATCAGTTTTACTGCTGATTATGAACACTGTATATGTGTTCGAAATATCCAGTTAAATAATTTTTATATATATTCACTGTCAATTAAAAGGTTTCGTCCCTATTTTGAACTGTTTTACTTTCGTCAAGGAAAGGCAGTGTGGTCTTCGAAGTTATCTACGTAACTTGTAGCCCCTCCCACTGGGACTCTGGGGGAGTAAGTCGTCCCCAAAGACATAGTTATAAGGTTTTTCGACTACGCTGAATAAAATGGCTATCTCCGAATTTTGATCCGTTGACTTTGGGAAAATAATTAGCGTGGGAGGGGGTCTAGGTGCCTTCCAATTTTTTTGGTCACTTAAAAAGGACACAAGAACTTTTCATTTCCGTTAGAATGAGACCTCTCGCAACATTCTAGGACAACTGGGTCGAAGTCCTAGGCACACTAATTTCAGGAAATGGCACAGAGCGGTCAAGCAAATCACTGGCAAGTCCATTCATAACAGCATAAAAATAAGCCACCCTGACGGAACTTACACAACTGCTGATGAGGTTAATCAATATTTCACCCGCATCTGGACCTCATTTCCTTCTCCCACACAAGCCCAGAAGTCTGAAATACTTGACTCCTGTGCAGATGAACGTGAAGTTGTTATCGATGAGATGACAACCTATAAGACCCTGATGAAGGTGAAAGTAAACTGTTCAAATTATCCAGACGAACTTCCACCCAAACTGATTCGAGAATACGCCCCTTTCATTGCGAAACCACTCTCAGTGCTGATAAACCTTTGCTTTCGTATAGGGATCTTTCTAGCTGTTTGGAAGAAAGCTTACGTTAGAGTAATTCCGAAGGTTACCAACCCTAAGAGCTGTGACGAACTTACACCTATTTCGCAAAGACCATGCCTGGCGAAAGTGGCCGAGACCTTTATCATGAGGGTCTTACTTGATCAAATCCAGGGATCTATCGACCAGAGACAATACGGCGGACTGAAAGACTGTAATACCTCAGTGTGCCTAGTGAGGATGTACGATAGTCTCCTTAAGTGTATCGAAAAAGGTCACAGTTTTGTAGACGTTGGTGCCATAGGTTTCCGAAAGGCATTTGATCTAATCAATCACATTGTAGCTGCCCTTTATCTCAAGCTAATGGGGGCTAAGAAAAAGACTCTTACGCTCGTGTTGGACTTTCTCAGTCAGAGGATGCATCGTGTGTTTGCTCTCTACGAAGGAACACCAATTCCGAATGGTCCTCATCCACCTGTGGAGCCCCTCAGGGCACTAAGCTTGCAGCTATTGTATTCTTGTCTGTAATTAACTTCCTCATAGCTGATTATGACGACCGCTACAAGTTCGTAGATGACCTGTCATTTATCCTGAAATATTTAGTACAAAACGGAGTTGTGACGCCACAGTTCAGTTCAAATTTTTTCTGTGTTTTCACAAAAGAGTGCGCGGATCTAAATCTTAAGATTAATCTGAACAAGTCGAAGATAGTGCGCTTTAACCCGCTAAAAAGTGATGTCATGGAGCCAAATGTTCCATTCCCTCTAGCAAACAGTATCAAGATCCTTGGAGTTACTTTTTCCAATGACTTCAGCTTTGCCACACATATTGAAAACGTGGTTAAAAGTGCAAACGCTAGTCTACAGACTTTAAACGGTATGCGTAGGTTCAGAGCAAACACAGAGCGTATTAAGTATGCATACATAGCGTTTGTCCGCCCCATTCTGGAATATGCGTGTCCTGTTTGGGTGCCCTCAGCATTGAGAACAGTGTATCTTTGTCAGGAGCTTGAATCGGTTCAGAAGCAAGCGGTATCGATCATCTTGGGCCGCCGTGACATCTCCTAGGAAAAGGCTCTAGAAGTGCTAGGACTGCCGTCACTCCAAAACCGGTACGAAACTCTGATAATGAGTTTCGGAAAGTACTTGCTTTCTAAATCTTAGCAAACGTCTACCATCAAGAACGAGAAAGCAAGATAAGTTAGTTCCCGTTAAAGCAAGAACAAACCGATATGGTGATTCTTTCGTCCCGGTTTTCGTCAAAATGTATAATAAGAGTTAATATTTATAGTTTTATTTATATTTACAAGTGTAGCTTGATTTTGTATATGTTGTAAAGAAACACAAATCAGCGACAGCTGTCAAGTTTTTGCTATTAAACCTGTCTTCTACTACTACTCTACGATACGATCACCCCTGGGAAAAAAAAACAAACAAACAAATAAACACGCATCCGTGATCTGCCTTCTGGCAAAAAATACAAAATTCCACATTTCGTAGATAGGAGCTTGAAACCTCTACAGTAGGGTTCTCTGATACGCTGAATCTGAAGGTGTGATTTTCGTGTAGATTCTATGACTTTTAGGGGGTGTTTTCTCCTATTTTCTAAAATAACGCAACTTTTTTCAGGTTCGTAGCTTTTGATGGGTAAGACTAAACTTGATGAAACTTATATATTTAAAATCAGCATTAAAATGTGATTCTTTGGATGTAGCTTTTGGTATAAAAATTCCATTTTTTAGAGTTTTGGTTACTATTGAGCCGGGTCGCTCCTTACTACAGTTCGTTACCACGAACAGTTTGAAATCTGTTTTTCAAGTGTTGTATTGTTCAGGCGAGCCTACTGAAATTGTAAAATGTTATTGAAATATATTGATAGGCCATTAAAAGACAATAGGAAAAAGTGGGAGTTATTAAGGGTGTGTTCGAGGACTCAATGATCATTGCACTCATTATTACTTGTTGCTACCTTTAGTCTAGAATTGTAGACAACAGAACATTTTTTTTTTCGAAAACACCTCGAAAATTTTATATCAAAATTGGTACTAAATTTTTCTTGTCTAGAAAGACGATCTAGAAACGTCAGGACATTCAGAAGACTCGTTTAGAGCCTCAATTCTGAAAAAGAAAATATTTTTTGCATGAGTGGAGTCACAATCATGTGCATTCAAAGATCAACTTTTATCGCAGGGGTAATCGTAATGATTTTGGTACTTGTATTTACACACTCCGAAAAGTTTGCTGAATGTAACATCATTCAAAACCAATTTCATAGCTACAAAAAGAAATGACGCGTGACAGAATGCATAGGACTTGTATAATCTGGGTTATAAATTTGCACATTGGGAAATGGGGAGGGGGGTAAAGCATTTGTACAGCGTGGTGTTAGAAAACAACTCTTAATTCCTAATATGCAGAATAATTGTAGGTAATACACTTTGTAAGGAGACCCACTATACTTTACCACCTAACATGCTTAACTTCACTTCTCGATTGTGTACAGAATTTTACACAGCTACCGATTTTGGTATTTATCATGTATGCATAATTATACAAGATTGCCAATGAATCCGAACAGCTAAATCAAAAGGTACGGAAAACATATATGAGTTGATGATGAACGACAATGAAGCACAACAAAATATGTGGCTAGAAGATATACAACAATGACCATCACAGCAATTAACAAATAATTTCGCAAATGAAAACGACGTACAACCACATATGCGGTCATAAGACAAGTAACAGTGAGAATCCCAACGAATTGTAAACGAAAAATCTGCAAAACAAAACCTGCAGTTAGGAGACAAATCAAAATTCCAATTTAATGAAGGGACACGTTATCTTAGCGGTGCTCCAAGAAGAAGTAAACAAATTTAATGCTGAGATTGTGAATCGCCTCCCAGAAGAACACAAATTCTATGAAAGTTACAATTCTGTGAAGGATTAACAGGAGGGAGGAGTTGACTTCATGCCAGCACGTGTATAGGAACTTAATCTAAGGAGGAGCCTTTTTTCAGTTTATGAAATTGAAAACAAATACGATCATGAAAGCAAAAAATACGCATCGTCTGAACAGTCTGGTAGGAAAAATGGTCACTAAAATGGAAAAATAATTATTACACTATGCGTATCTGCATTGTACGTTAGAGGAAAACAAGGCACGTTCAATGGCATCAAGCTAGTTAATCGTCTTTCAGAACGGCTTAGTTCCAGGGTATTCCTGCCGTTTTCGAACAATAAGGAAATGAGGATAATTTTTAGTTTATTAAACTAAACATAAATATATGAACCAAATGTGCACGCAGGAGCCCCCTTCTCCCTGAAGCTCGTGATGTGATTAGGATTTCAACACATATTTACCTATAATATCACATATACTCCATTTAATTCATTTATTTTAGTTACGCTTTTTGAAGTCATATCCTCCCCCTGAGTATAAGGATAAACACAGGTCTAATATGAATACTTTATTATATATATATTCGGTTATTCTGTAATTATTTTTTTTAATCAGTTTCCACATTTATTCAACATAGGTAAAGTTCTAGTCAAGGGACTTATTGCTATCTTGGAAAGTAGCTGAGTTTCTTGAATAGAATTTTTACAATGTACCTTTTCCCTATTTTATGGGTTTAAAAGATTGTATAGATCACAAGCATATGACCTATCTAAATTTTGACAAAAAATACTTCACCTTAAATGTAAGTCTCCTGTCTCTTTTTTATTTGCTCTAGTTTTTGAAAAATTCCTATAATTTCAGTAGATTTTCAAGAATTTTTCCTAAATCTAAAATATAAATTTTCAAATCTTTAAAACCTCATAAATTATGGCTGAGTAAATGTATGAGGAATAAAAACACCTTTCTCGTGCCACATTTACTCAGTAGGCTATATTTATCTCTAAAGATTTCTAAAGGTTAAGAAATCTTTAAATATCATCAAAGTTCAGTGCCCTTTGGAGGAGGAAGAAGTAGAGGTATGTACTTCAAAGTATATACCCACAGATCCAATTATGGCTTTTATTTCATTCCTGAAATTTGCATTCACCTTCCTCAACAACTTTCCAAGATAGACAAAAAACCTTCGTCTGGAATGTCACCATACCACTAACAAACGAAGGTGTAGGCTACCGAAGTCCTAAAGCTATAAGATTGATAAAAAGAATGGGATAGAAATGGCTTTCCTACAGGACGTTCAAGAATTTTCTTGCATGCTCCATACAATAACATTCATTGCTAATGCTATTACAGCAGTCTTATCCCCCCCCCCCTTTAAGAAAATTTTGAATCTAAAAAAATAAAAGTTTATTTATTTTATTGAAATGCCCATACATCCTGAACATTAATTTTTAAGGAAGCTGTATAATTAAACAACTGTTGATATAAAAATAAAAAATAAAACGCTCCCAGCGAAATAAAAACTATGTTAGACAGACCTGAAGGAAAGTACCAAATTTTTAACTTTACTTGCCCACAGTCAAAGCAAGACTGAAGAAATGACTCCGCCCTTATTGATCGCATCATTTAAGGCAGTTTTATGCAAAGTAAGTAACTTCAAGGCTTTTCCAATATTCTCTTGAACCTTTTTCCAGAAAATTACAGGTCATAGGGCGTCGCTCCTTCCTTAAAAAAGAGACGCCGAGTTTCGAATATCCAGTGAGTGGCTAAGATATAAGCTGTATAAGCTTTGAGGTAATAATTTTAGAATCTTTGTCCTTCCAAAAGCTTGAATAGTATTTATAAAAATATGTTAAAAATCGATTTTAGTAAATTGCAAATGTCTCTGATAAGTGACATCATTAAAAAAAAAACGTACCTTTTAAAGAGAGAGAGAAAAAAAATGGAAAGACATTACGATGTGATCTTACTTTCGAGATTCTGATAATACGGAGAGTTACGCTTATTGGGGCCTTCCAATTTTTCTCTTCAGGGTGGGGTAAGAACGCCCTTTTTAAAAATCTTTCTTCTCTTTAACATGTACATTTTATGGGCATGTTAAGGCTGTTCAGGCCGTTGGTGATGGTGGGGGTTTATGAAATGAAGATTTCAGAGGTTGTAGCCTCATTCATTTTCAGCCCAAAATTATTTCACTTCCTATTTAAAATAAATAAACAAAAATCTTGTTGATTATTAAAACCATAAATTGTCAAACAAATTTATATAATGTCAGATGTCTATAATTACAATTTCAATGTTAAGTTTTGATGCTAGAGAGTGGTAGTTCCCCTACTTTCAAGCAAGAAACTTTTCTATAGAAAAGAAAAATATGAATTAAATAAAAATATACATTTTTTTACCAAAGTTTAGGACGAAGTTAAAACGTAAAACGAACAAAGACTACCTTAGAGATGAGGAGGCTGCCCCCTCCCTTTCATTTCATTTTCTTTATAGTGAAGTTGACTTGCGTTTTACTGTCCAATCGACGTTTCGATTACGTGTGTTTCAGGATTAATATGTCCGAAGGGCTGGATCGAGTAGGTGCGGGGCCCGATTGGATTTTTTTTGCGGGACCCCAAAATTTTTGAACAAAATTTCAATGGAGAACACAGATACACAAACGCGCGCATATATATATATATATATATATATATATATATATATATATATATATATATATATATATATATATATATATATATATATATATTTATATTTATATATATCGAATTTCCATATGACCTTTAGCATAGCTGGTTGTGTCTTGCATTATTTCTTCCAAGAGATCTGGTCGGTTACGACTGATCTATTGGTTTAAAAGATATGAAAGGTGTTCTTTAACATCTTCATTGGGGTCTAAAAGTACATTTGGCCATATGAATACGGTTCAAAATCATCTTCAGAGGTCTGTAATTGGTGTGCCGTTATATTGATTTTCTGATAAAAAATTTCAGCTATTTTGAAGCTGAAAACATTACGACTATTTACGGTTTGATCATCCCTTAAGTTGAATAAAGCTAAAGCAAAACATGAGTTCAAGTTTCGTATTTGTTTGTGAAATTCTTTAGAGAGCAAATGAAATCCTGTAACAGACCAAACAAATTTAGTTTGGAAATTGTTGATACAGGAATGACATTGACCAAGTAGGCAGTAGCCCCCAAGTAAATCATCTTTGTTGGCTACTTCTCCTGTGGGATAATTGAGGACTCCACAGTGGATACATACAGAATTGAAGGGTCCTAATGACTTGTAACTAATGCTTGCGTAGTTTACGACATCTTTGTAGATTTTTACTGGGTTTTACGTCACAGTTTGATGGCATCGAAGATTGTGATGGTGTTGTTCTTCTAACATAATATTTATTCTTCTGTACTTTTTTTAATCGTTCTGATTCCTGTTGTCTTCTAACTGCACAGTTCTTTGTTCTTCACTGTCATTTTTGACGCTTTCTAATATTCGCTTTCGCGTGTATGCTAGCCCTACAACTCTTGGTTGTTCACTTTCATTTCGTACACGTTCTGATTCCTACTGTTGCTTGTAGTTCTCGCTGTTTATTTATCTTCTAACTACCTATTTCTTTGTTCTCGTTGTCCTATTTCTTCTAACCACACATTTCTTTGTTCTTCATTTTGATTTTGATTCTTTTGGTCTTCATTGTCGCAAGTCTTGTAATTGCATATATTTTTTTTCTTCCCTTTCTTTCTTGAGTCACTACGATTCTCGCTGCTACTTTTCTATTAATTGCATGTTTCTGTGTTCTTCAATTTTGTTTTTGATTTGTTCTAAATGTTGATTTTAATAACATTCTAACTTAATATTTCTTGACTCTTTATTCTTGTTTATCATTGTTTCAGACATTTTCCAGTGCCTTTTGCCTTAGCTGCTTGGATTGGTCTTATCACTTGTGATGGTAAGGTTGTCCATTATTACCCGGACATTTACATTTCTCAGGTCATTATTTTGATCTTGTCTCATTTGAAGATCCGGTTTATTCGTTTTGAGCTTATATTTTTGTCCTCTTTTGTTCTTTTTCTGTCCTCAATTCGTGCTTATGTTAATTTATGTTTGCGTCTCCTAGATATAATAAAACTTCCGAAAATACCTTTTGAAATTTACATCAAGGGGACACATGAATTTACATATTTATAAATTTTTGTTCTTTAAATTCTTCATAACGGTTTTAAAATCTATTTCCCTTGCGTTTTCAGTTTCGATCAACATAAATACTAAACAATTTAGTCTATCCTAATTAATTGTTGATATCAGATAGTTTCTTTTAATGCTTTTAGACTGTAAAATGATCTCTCTTCAGAAGCTAAGCCTACTGAAATTGTCAAGAACATTTCACAAATTTGAAAATCAATTGTTTGATTTTGGGGCCCTTTCAAACGCAGGGCCTGATTAAGTCCAATCGTTCAAATCGCCCTTTTTCCGGCCCTGCATGCCCGCTTCAAAGTTAATCACTCTTTTAATAGTTTAATTTTAATTCAGGTGTGTTAATTGACAATGGGGACAAGAGAAAATTCCGTCTAACAACTGATTCTATTTATTGCACTCTATTAAGCTATCAGCAAAAGGAACTTAGCCTTGAGCTTAAAGAGCAGTGGGTTGGTGAAGATAATTTTGTTAATTTATCTCGTTTTTAGTTTTGAATTTGCTCTTCACTTTCAAATGGTATAAATAATTTAGAAATATCAAGAGAAATAAAAAAAAATTAATTATTAAATCAGATTTGTAAAAAAGGAGACGAAAATAGAATACAGACCATAATGACACTTAAGAGGGATTTCAAGGTTAATGGTGCCAATTCACCGAAGAAACAAAAACATATGTCAAAATTCTTTTTGTTTCTTGTTTTAAACAGAGTTTGGCACTAAGTCAAGGTAAAGCCTATTGTTTCCACTTCAATTCCTAGCACACGACACTGCAGATGAACTACACGCTTTTGTGGTCTAAATACGTTCCCCTTGAATGCGGAACATAATTACGTTCACCACTCTACGCTCATCAAATATGAAACCGTGGATAAAAGCAGTTTGTTCAGCCTTTGTTGTTTTTTTTTTCCATACACTTTACAAAAAATCATTTGCCTAGAATATAACCTGCCCGTTATTTTTATAAGGATTCTATGCTGTTGTACCAAAATATTTATAATATTTTTTCCTTTCTTATTTGGTATGCCAAACACTTCATTGTAACGAACTGTAAATAAGGAGCAATGCAGCTCAATAGTAACCAAAACTCTAAGAAACAGTCTTGATAACAATATATACATCAAAAGAATCAAATTTTGATGATTATTCAAAATATGTAAAATTCATCAAATTTAATGGAACCCATCAAAAGTTAGGAACCTAGAAAAATTTGCCTAATTTTTGAAAAAAGTGGGACACCCCAAAACATCAAGTGGTCTTAATAAAAATCAAACCATCAGATTCAGCATACCAGAAAACCCTGCTCTAGAGGTTTCAAGCTTTTATGGGCAAAACGTGGAATTTTGAATTTTTTGCCAGAAGAAATATCACGGATGCATGTTTATTTGCTTTTTTTTCCTAGGGGTGACCATATCTAACCAATGATCATAGAAGATTGGGATAGGGCTCATTTTATCAGAAATAAAAAGTTCTAGTGGCCTTTTAAATTGGCCAAAAATATTGAGGGGGGGGCAGCTGGCCCCCCTCTCACGCTCATTTTAGGGTTTTGCGGTTACGTGGGAGTTTCTTTCCATGAAGGAATTTTCATAGAGGAAAAGAATTTTCCATCGAGGGGAACCAGATTTCACAGCAATATTAAAAAAAGAACTATCAGAAATCAATTTTAAAAAGAAGTTTTTTTTCAACTGAAAGTAAGGAGCAACATTAAAACTTAACCGAGCAGAAATTAGTACGTATATGAGGGGGTTCACTCTTCGTCAATACCTTGATCTTTTAAAGTTTTTTTTTACTTTTATAAGCATTATTTATTCTAATTAAGCGGCCTTTGTGATTCAGGAGTCATTCTTAAGGAATTGGGACACAAGTCGAACTTAAGCGTAAAGAGCGAGGTATTGATGAGGGGGAGACCCCTTCAGATACGTACTAATTTCTGTTTGTTTTAAGTTCTAATGTTTCTCCTTACTTTTAGCTGAAAAAACTTGATTTATTATATAATATTAATAAGAAATCTTAACTTATTTTCAGTGCTAGATTTTTGTAAATTAGTTATAATTTGATATATTTATCATTTTCACAATTTAATTGATGTTCAGTTTTTGCATGCATTTTTAATAAACAAAAATTGTTTAAAATATTTTTTATTTGTCACCCAAAATTTTTAAGTTACTGGTTATGCTATACAGAGTAAGTTAGTCAAGAAAAAAAGAAAAGTAACAAGTTTTATTGTAATTGAAACTTTACAAAGATTTTTTTGTACAACTAACTTTGTTTTTCTTTGTTATTGAGCTGCTTAAGTCTTCACTGTTATATTGAAAGACACAAGTTCTTTAAGAATAGGCCTGATAACTGAAGCATTTTACTACTGTCCTTCCTTTTAAAGAGGTGCTAAGCGAGTAAAAGATACTGCTTTACATTGACGCAGGTATGATAAATATTGTTGCAGGTCATTAATAGTCAACTGATTTTGTTCGATTGTTAATCAAGTTGAATTAAAGAGGAGTTTTATATCTAAATATTTGCCATGGACCTCTCTCATAGGATAACCCTGACTACATAAGAGAGATCGACACATCAAATGAAGAATACAATGAATTGCTGTTATCTTGCATGGCATACTATCGTATCTACCAAGAATCGGATTTTAGATTTTGGATTTTTTTTTTTTTTTGAATAGACCTAAAATCCAGCTCAAAGTCATTTAGAATTTTCAGAAAATATAGAACCCTTATCAGAATCCTAATTCATAATTCAGAAGGTTCTGTAAATGTATAAATGACTTTGAACTGGATTTTCAGTTTATTTACGGAAAAGAAATCTGACATCTGATTTTTAGCAGATGTGATAGTACAGAAGACAGGTGACAAAATGTGTTGGAAATTATTGCTTCGTATATTGCATGACATATTGCTGGAAACAAACTAATTCAGAAAGAAAAATAAATAAAGCGGGAAGAAACTTATAAAGCCAATTAATGCCATTATGCAAGCTTTGGAAAACGATAATTAAACTGTCCATGTATCGTACTTTAGGGAGGAGATATCGTATTCTTTAAAATCCATGGTTGCGAAGTCACAACTAGTGGGGTAGTATAGTTAAACTGTAGCCTTGCTAAAAATATTATATATGGTCAACTCTGCAGTTATTCTTTGAATTTGGACTCATGTAAACAAGTAAAATTGGTCTTGATTCAATTTTCTTATCTGGTAGTTTAAGACGTATTGGAAAACTAATCAACAAATAAAAATGCGAGAGAACTGTTGCGAGAAAACTGTTGCGAGAAAAAGGCTTTTAACTAACTCAGAAAGTTCTATGCTACTTGAATTGAACAAACTTTCAGAAATGTATCTACTGCCAGAATCACGATCCAGGCGATGATTTCAGGACTCTACTAACCCACCCTCCGTCTTTCAAGCTTAAAAACATTTTTTGAAGATGGGTCTGTTTCATAATTCGACAACCTGTTTTAACTAACCACCCCTCCTAAGAAGTAAAATTGACTAATAACTTTTTCTCTCTTTATCTGTCGTTTCTAATAAGGCAGCTTTCAGTATTTTAGGTGGATTTCAAGCAGAATTGTATTTTTTTTTCCAAATTTTAAAGGACCAAGCGGAATTAGGAGGTTTCAAATCCCTTTTCTAAACTAGTTTTGCCTAATCGTTTGGGGGAGGGGTCTTTACCCCTTTGCATGGGTTCAAATTCACTTATGACGAATCTGTTAGGCAAAACAGGTCAACAAAAACCTAGACCATCGAAGTGACAGGTCAAGGGACAATTTTATGCTATGCCCTTTCATTTTTTGTGGAAGAATTCGGGTACGGTTCAATTGCTTCAAAATTACTTACGATTTTTCAATGAATTAAACGTATACCTGGAAAGCTGTTGGATTGAATGTCTTATCCGGATTTGGTTAATAGGTATATAAAAAAAATTAAAGGGAAAGGAGATAATATGAAAATACGAACAAAAAATAAAATCAGCTTTACTCCTTTATAAAAAAAACATCCGTAAACAAATCAAGATTAGTGAACTGATTGACATACGACTAATTCAGTGGTACAAATTCAAAAGAATGTTGGGAGAGGAGAATATTTGTTTTTCAAAATCTAGGAGAGGGCAATCATTTTTTTTTTAAATAAAAATTTCAAGAAAAAGGCTTTTTTAAACCCACAAAAAAGGATTTTTCCAAAACTTAGGGTGGGCAGATTCCTCTTTGTACCCCCACCTCTCCCCCGCCGATTGGTACCACTGAACTCAATACAGTACCTTCAAGAAGTAAGTGAAAGCTAATGTTGAATGTTGTTAAAAATAAGTCTGACAATTAAGATAAAACAGATTGGACACCAAATATGACTGATTGTATTCACACACAAAAACAAATCAATCAATCAGCCAATTTATATAACAGACATGAACAGTTTTGAATCTTTCATTGGATCTTTGAATTGTATTTTATCAAGCAGCTGCCTTGGCCTGAATTGTTCGTGAAGTTGATTCGACATCCTCGTCTTTGACCCTATTTAACAATATTTAATTTAAAGAAAGTTTTAACAACTGACTTGATGGAAAGCAAAGCTTCGTAGCAAGCTTTATCATAAAATTTGTTGTAAGGAAAGACTTGTGTATTTGTTGGAACAAAAGTTCGATCACGTTAAAAGTCTCCCGGCATGTATAAAGTCAACGAAAGCTCAACTAATCTGACAAAAACGAAGTACCTTAGTATCTTAGCAAGGTAACACTTTGCAACACAAAGAAGAAAAATACATGTTAAAAATGAAGTTGAAAGCTCTGATTTAGTCCTATCTTTTCCAGGCAAAGTCAGCTAAGTGCTGTGTCAGTTAAGATAGCTGTTTGATACCAAACTTGACTTTCCCTGCAAAGCCACTGCTAGTCGCCTAATTTTTGCACCTTAAAAGTCGTAATGATGATTACTACTCTGAGAAACTGTCATAAATTACTCTGTAAGAGCTATAGTGTCAAGCAAAATTTATTAAAACAAAAATGGGTTTTTCAAGAAAAAAAAAATAAATAAAAAGAAAGCTTAAGACTCTGTCCAAATTGTCATGACAAAAATTAAAACCCTATTTAAAATATATATTAGGCACATTAGGAGGCTTTTGTCTAGGAAATTACAGTCGGTGTTCAGGAAACTGTCATGACTGACACAAAACTTTGCCACTTTGCCTAAAACACCAATAGGCGTCGATAAATGGGCTTTTATTTGCATGTAATGCCAATTTAGCCGATGATAGCTACGCACCACTTTGCGACGGCTGTGAAACGTGGTTGTGCGTAGAATGCCTGGACATGTCGAAATCAGAATACGAGCTTTTCACGAAAATGAGTCGTCGCCTGGGGTCGACATGGTACTGCCCGTTTGCCCGTTTGCGGATAAACGTTCAAAAGGCGAAGTAAAAGTCGCAGTTTTGCAGGAAATTTCAAAAGTGAGGAAAATTCTATGTGAAGATCCCTTGAGCACCCAAGTAAAATCCTCTACAAATTCCGTTCAAGCAGTGCAACATGAGCTCTGTGATTTAACACAAAAACAGAAAAACCTTATATTGTTCGGGCTACAAGTGAAAGGGATGGCAAGTCCAAAACTGCAGAATAATGTCGATCTAAAATTCATTAATAATGAAATGGTGCAGATCTGTTCAGTTAAATGTTCTCTTTCGGTGTGTTTAGATCGTAAGGGGATTAACAGAAATAGACCAGTTTGTTAATGTTTAGTATTCTTGAAAAGTTAGACACATAAAAATCACCAGATACAGACGGATTCGCGAATGAAATGATGAAAAAATAGCTGAGGAAATTGCAGAGCCACTTACTTCCATATTTAATTTGTCTTTTGCACGTGGGTTGTATCACTCTTGCTGGAAGAAAGCATTAGTAAAAACCCTTTCATAAAAAGGGTTCCAAATCAGATTTTACAATTTATCGGCCAATGTCAATAACATCTTTTTTTGTCGAGTGATGGAAAAATTGATTGCAGAGCAAATTCAGAAGTACTTCGATGACAGTAGTCTTTGGAGTCCTGCTCAACATGGTTTTCAAAAACGAAGATTTTGTAACGAAGATCTTGAGGCAATTTTTGACTTTCAGGGCTTTGCAGACCTAGGTATACCATTTGATTTTGTATATACTGACTCTTCAAAGGCTTTCGATAAGGTATCGATACCCTTACTTCTTCGTAAATGTGCTATATACAACCTAGGACCAAGAACAGTTTCGTTCATAGCTGATTATCTAAAAGAGTGTACTCAACAGGTAGTTATTGGGGAGGTGATATCATCTCCGCTTGAAGCAATAAGTGGAGTGCCCAAGGGCAGCTGCCTAGGACCTGTTTTATTATGTTTATTTGTTAGTGACCTGCCCTCTTCTATCCATCATTCGTTTTTAAAGTTGTTTGCCGGTAATGGGAAAGTCTAGTTGTCCATTAAATATCTAACGGATATACAATTTATGCAAGAGGACTTTGATTCACATTGTTTAGTAGGGCCGTTTCACCTTGGAATAGTCTACCCTTTGAAGTCGTGGAAGCTGGAAATGTGCAGATATTTAAACGTTCTTTAGTGGAAACACCTTTCTATTTGGGAGTTTGTGATATTTAGTTATTAGTTATAAGTTGATCTTTGGGCTATTAGTTTTTGTTTGAATTTATGAGTTTTGGATATGGGTTGCTTTTTTTTCTTTCTTCTTCTAACATTTTTAAGTGTTGCTAATTAGCTTATTTTTCGTTTTGTGTTTATGGTGACAAGCATTATTGCTTACCGTTTGATGTATTAATAATTAAATAATAAATAAATACAAATTTAATGTTACCTGTCTAGTCAACCTAACAACAAAATTTTCAAAATAGCAGTAATGGCTTTTCAATTACCACAACCAACAGAAAATATTATTTATTTCTAGTAAGATCCCTTAATAATTTTAAACGCTCTTCGAAAAAAACAAAAAACAGAAGGATTTTCAGCACCAAATTAAATCAAACAGTTCGTGGTAACGAACTGTAGTAAGGAGCGACCCGGCTCAATAGTAACCAAAACTCTAAAAAATGGAATTTTGATATCGATAGCTACATCAAAAGAATCTCATTTTAATGCTGATTTTAAATATATAAGTTTCATCAAGTTTAGTCTAACCCATCAAAAGTTACGAGCCTGAGAAAATTTACCTTATTTAGGAAAATAGGGGAAAACACCCCCTAAAAGTCGTAGGATCTTAACGAAAATGACACCATCAGATTCAGCGTATCAGAGAACCTTACTGTAGAAGTTTCAAGCTCCTATCTACAAAAATGTGGAATTTTGTATTTTTTGCCAGAAGACAAATCACGGATGCGTGTTTATTTGCTTGTTTTTTTGTTGTTGTTTTTCCCCAGGGGTCATCGTATCGACCAAGTGGTCCTAGAATGTCGCAAGAGGGCTCATTCTAACGGAAATAAAAAGTTCTAGTGCCCTTTTTAAGTGACCAAAAAAATTGGAGGGCATCTAGGCCCCCTCCCACGCTCATTTTTTTCCGAAAGTCAACGGATCAAAATTCTGAGATAGCCATTTTGTTCAGCATAGTCAAAAACCATAATAACTATGTCTTTGGGAATGACTTACTCCCCCACAATCCCTGGGGGAGGGGCTGCAAGTTACAAACTTTGACCAGTGTTTACATATAATAATGGTTATTGGGAAGTGTAAAGATGTTTTCAGGGGGATTTTATTTTGTTTGGGAGTGGGGCTGAGGAGAGGGGGCTATGTTGGAGGATCTTCCCTTGGAGGAATCTGTCATGGGGGAAGAAAAATTCAATGAAAAGGGCGAAGGATTTTCTAGCATTACTATAAGAAAACAAGGAAAAATAAACATGAAAACGTTTTTTCAAATGAAAGGAAGAAGTAGCATTGAAACTTAAAACGAACAGAGATTATTACGCATATGAGGGGTTCTAAAAATACTTTAGCATAAAGAGCGAGGTATTTAGGAGGAGATAAATACCTTGCTCTTTATGCAAAAGTATTTTTAGTAATTTCAACTATTTATTCTACGGCCTTTTTGATTCAGGGGTCATTCTTAAAGAATTGGGACAAAACTTACGATTTAGTGTAAAGAGCGAGGTATTAACGAGGGTACAAACCCCCTCGTATACATAATAAAAACATAAGGTTATGAAAGTTTGTTGCGTAAGTTAATTCTTAAGTTACGTATATTTTTTACTAATAAAAACGTTCGTTAAAAATTAAAAGTTCTAGTTGCCTTTTTAAGTAACCGAAAAATTGGAGGGCAACTAGGCCTCCTTCTCCACGCCTTATTTCTCAAAATCGTCTGATCAAAACTAAGAGAAAGCCATTTAGCCAAAAAAAGAATTAATATACAAATTTCATTTTAATAATTTATGTGCGGAGAGCCAAAACCAAACATGCATTAATTCAAAAACGTTCAGAAATTAAATAAAAAAAACTGATTTTTTTAGCTGAAAGTAAGGAGCGACATTAAAACTTAAAACGAACAGAAATTACTCCGTATATGAAATGGGTTGTCCCCTCCGCAATCCCTCGCTCTTTACGCTAAAGTTTGACTCTTTGCCTCAATTCTACTTTTAAAAAAAATTAAAAGCTTTAGCGTAAAGAGCGAGGGATTGCGGAGGGGACAACCCATTTCATATACGGAGTAATTTCTGTTCGTTTTAAGTTTTAATGTCACTCCTTACTTTCAGCTAAAAAAATTAGTTTTTTTTATTTAATAACTTCAAAGAATGAAAATAAAACTTGTAAATTTTCATGCTTAAGAAGTAGCTGCAGACGTATTTTGGCTTTTACTTTTCTGACTGGTAGCTTTATTCTTGTTTTGGAGTTTTTAATGCTGCTGCAAACCTTTGCTTGTTTTTGGAAGTCTGTTATTTGATTTTTCTCCCTGTTAATGAGTTTTCCAAATTTTTTTGTGTTAACACGAGCAAGTGGAAAATTGTTGTTAAGAACTTTCTCGACTGGAGGAAATAAAACTTATAACTCAGAGAAATATGTATATAACCCAAATATACAGCCCAAATTATATACATCATATCTACCTCCCAAGCGTCCTAGTCGTTTCAATCCCGTACCTGTAAATTGAATTATACACGAGCTAGTGGAAAATTGTTGCTAAGAAATTTTTCCGCTGGAGGAAATAAAACTGAAAACTCAAAGAAATATGTATATAGCCCAAATATACAGCCCAAATTATATACATCATATCTACCTCCCAAGCGTCCTAGTTGTTTCAACCCGTACCTGTAAATTGAATCAACTTGAGTGTTTTCTGAATAATGGCAAGTACCAAATGTAGTTATAAACTGTGAAACACAAAAGTTACCAGTAAATTTTCCTTAAATGAAAAATTATGAGTTTTAATTTCTGTGCAATTGCTCTTCAGCTTTGGCTTCAATATAGGCCAGAGGACCAGGAGAATGCCAGATTCAGCAACATTCAGCCGTTAGATCGGTCTCGCACCATATTTACATTTTTGAAATCATGGTCGCAATTTTAAGATTCAGCTAGATAGTATTGAAATTTGTATGATTATCCTCTATTTGATCGTATAAAAATGGAAGAAGAAGCATTTCAAACAGTAACTTAAACTTTTCAAATTGATACCAAAATTTAATTGTATCAGATCCCGACGCTTCTTGACTACTAAGGTCCCTGTGTCGGCCCTGCAGTGCATTGCTGCAGCATGATTCGATCTCTGGGTCCCGTATTACCAAGCTAAGGTCAAACCCACTGCGCGACCACAGGACTCCAAAATTTAATTATTCTGTATCACGACACAATCCGATCAAAATTGTTTTGCCAAACCTAGCCCCTATCCTTTTTTTTTCGTATTCTTAAAGTTTAAAAAAAAATTTACCAAAATGATTTTCTGTTCGCTGGAAGACACAATATTGGTTCTAAAATTATTGCTGCATCTTTTTGTACAGTGAAAATAGACCCAAAAGAAAATTTAAGTTTTCTTAGATGGCGTATGACAAATAAACTTTTGAACGATTACCAACCGGAATCCAGCACATAGGTAGCCTACGGAAGCAGAGTTGCTGGAGCTGGAAAAGTTACATTGGTTTGTGTTAAATAAACCTATACTATACTAGCAGTAAAATTCTACTTTTCGCTATCTCGGGAAGGTGTTAGGTTAAGAAAATGAAACTTCTAGGGATGGATCTACAGATTAAAGTACGTCCCAGGAGGGTATTTTGAAGTAGCCTACCTCCACTCCTTCTCCCTCAAGAGGATCCTGAAATTTGCCTAGGCTAAGTGACAGGTCTATATCTAATGAAGTTTTGACAAAACAACATTTTACCTTAATTTTTAGTTATTAGCCTAGTTTCTTTTTCTCTGGTTTTAGTTCTAAAAATGTAATTTCTGCTATTTGAGTAGAACTTTCAGCCATATCAATGATTTTTCTTCAAAATCTAGGAAATGTATTTGCATATCTTTAAAACCTTATAAATTAGAATTGAGCAAAGTTGTGAAGCTGAAAACAATTTTGTTGTACTTCATTTAAGCAGAAGATATATTTTGCAAGGTTTTACTTTTATAACACACATATTTTTAAAGGTCATCAAAGGTCAGGGCCCTCTAGAGGGAGAAGGAGTAGATATAGCTGCTTCAAAATATTTTAAGTGCTATTGCAAACACTAAAATTTGTGATATGGAGCAGTGCTTGATCAGCAAAAACAAGAGTGGTATTATTGTAAGTTATGGTTGAATATATAAAGTGGGATGTGAATTAATCCAATAGGGAGGGTAGTGATAGTAAAGCAAAGCAATGCATAGAATGATATAAGTTAACATTTATGGGGTAAATTTGCAGTAGTGTAATTTAGCTAGGATGAAAATGAGTACATTGAATACAACTAATTTGCTGTTTGAGTATCAGCTACATTGACATGTTTAGATTAGCCAACCAGATGGTTATTTGATATCACCCATCTATGCACTTCAGTCTGAATTAGTCAGCTTATAAGAGAACTTTATACACTTTACAGAATTAGCTAACTAGTTGACTGTTAATATCCCATGTATATATAAACTTTAGTTTGAAATAGCCAACTAGTCAGCTATCAATAAAGTTTTAATAAACAGTAGATGTAGCTAACTAGTTTGCTGTTATAGTCTCAGCTATATACATATTTAGATTAGCCAACCAGTTGGCTATTTGACCTCACTTATATATAGGCTACACTTTAGCTTGAATTAGACAGCTAGTCAGCTACTAAGAGAACTATATATTCTTTATTGAATTAGCTAACTAGTTGGCTATTAATATCCCATGTATATATAAACTTTAGTCTAAAATAGCAAACTAGTCAGCTATTGATAAAATTTATAATATGCTTGACAAATTAGCTAACTAGTTGGCTGTTAAGATCTCACCTACTCATACTTCTCAGCCTGAAGTAGACAAATAGCTAGCTATCAATACAGTTTTTAATAGTCTATACAGCAGAATTAGCTAACTAGTTGACTATCTCAGTATTTATTCTTTGTGTTTTTAAAACTCTCACCAGATTATTATATCTCTATGGTTTGTTAGCTAACATTGTTTCTTGGCAACATTTTGTTCAACAGCTCTATTTTTGCTATATTAACAACAATTATTACCTGGCTTTCTTAGCTTTAAATTGGGTGGCAGAAAAAAAAGCCTTGCCAATTTGAAGGCCTAATGTAAGAGAAAAAAAAAGACTTTACCAATAGTATATTCTTTTGCCATATAGAAGAAGACTTACACAATATTTACCCCATTACTCTCAGACATGCTCTTTTTTAGCCAGAATCTTAAGATATTGTTCATTCTTGTTTTGTTTGAGTAAAAAGCACAATACTCTTTTTATTCAATTTTTCCAATAAATTTTTTAGAGTATGCATATCTCAGCAAAATGGATTTGAAGATGAATTCTTGCTGAATTTATTGATTTAAGTACTGGAAGTGGCTTATCAATGGGGATGTCACCAGATGCCCCCTTCCCTTCAAAAAGAAAACTATTTGCAAGTGTACTTGCTGTTTATCCTGGCTTGCTGATGCCCTTTTATAGCTCTCTATCCTAAAACTAAACTCTGCTAACTTGTGAACCCCCCACAAAAAAATTGTTCCATTTTTTCTCTATGCATAAACTATATTTTTTGTAGAGCTCTGTGGTAAATATCTGTTTTAATATTAGCCAAATATTTTAATATTATCTAAAGATGCAAGAAGAAAGCAAGATACTCCATATCCCTGACCCCTCCTGCTCAATCATAGTAAAATGATGGGAAAGAGAAAATATAAATTAATTGGCACTTCAAATCAATTATAATTTGCACTTTGCAAACATAATCATATTTTTCCTTAATCCTGGCACTGCTTTTCTAATCTCTTTTTTCCTTAGATAAACTCCAGTCAACACCCTTGTACCTACTCCTCTCTCATCCATTAAAGAAAAATATTAGCTCTTGTCAGCAGACAATCATACTTTGCTAATTTCCTTTCCCGTATATACATAGACTCAAACCAGTAGCCAACCAGTTCACTTTTTTTTTATTCTTGTGTATATTCCAACTGTTTTTGAATTGCCAGCTGGTTGGTTATTTTCAGGATGTTTATACATTAAGCAGTATCAAAGTAAAATGATGGGAAAGAGAAAATCCCAGTTAATTGGTACTTCAAATCAATTATAATTTGCATTCTGCTAAAATAATCATGTTTTTTCTTAGTCCTGGCAGCCTTTTTTCTAACCCCCTTCTTCCTACCCCTTAAATGTATCCAAATCAGGGTATATATTTGCACATCATGGGGGTGGGTTGAAGTTCATTTGTGATGAAAACGAATGTTATATTTAGATTCAGGATGTAATTCTGGGTATATATTTGTACATTAGGGGGGGGGGGGTATGGATACTCTGCTAATATATAGGTTCTAAAAGAATTCGTGAATTTCTTTGAAAAACAAGAAGATCATGGAAAGAAGTGAAGACAGAGATTCTCACCCTGCAAAATGTGTTAACTATGATTATTCTGCATATTATAAAGTAAGAATTGTTTTCTTGACATGTTTCCTTATGTCCGGCTGGAATCCTAGGCTTTCACCCTTAATGGGTTCCCATTTGGCCCCAAAAGGTAAAACAGTCCATATTTGCCAAAAGTTTAAACGCATGTTCTTTAAAAAACAAGCCTGAAACCCCTCAAAACTTACATCATGTCATTTTAAGGGGTTTCTGGCTCTTTTTAAGCTGGTGCAAATTTGTTTTCTAAGAATATTTTAAGACAAAGGAATATAAAAAGTTATTTTTCCTGAATTAGATACAAATGGCAATTTTTCTAACTAGCAAGTTTTTTATAAACATGCTTTTGACTTTTGGTGACTATGGGCTATTCCAAGCCCTTTGAGTGGCTAAAAATGGAATTTGCCCTCAAGCCATTCTTGCACCAAAACAGAACTTGGTTAATTTTAAAATGAATTTTATATTCTGAATTTATTTACACTAAATTTTATACTGTTTATTTATTGAATTTCTTATACTCATTCATTTTTTACTCCAAGTCAGTTGCTTGCTTATTATTGTGCCTAGTTAGAACTTAGCCTGTTTGCTCATCTTGTCAGTTTTCTGCTGTGGCTTAGCTCATTTTTGTACTGTGTCAGGAATTTGATTGTTTATGCAAAGAATTTTTCATGAGTTTGAATTCTACCCATTTTTTAGCATCAAGTCAGTTTTCAGCTGAGTCCTAGCTTGTTTTACATATATCCACTGTAGTGGTTCTGTCTCAAATTTGGACCACTGTATCTCCTCTCCTTCATTACAAACTTCAGTACTACATGTCAATGAAGATGAGAGAGATTATGATCATTTACCTCTGTATTTTGATATTACGGTTACTTCTGACGTATACTTGGGTCAGCCATCACTATTGCATAAGTGGTTTGAAAAACGTGATTGGTCTAGTGCAAATATGCCTCTTTACCTTGCTACACTTGGAGCTCTACTGTCCACCGTATGTGTCCTTTTCCATCTTCTTTGCACAAACGCGTACCCCACTATTGACAATGCTCCTGCTGATTTGAATTGCTATTATCGTGACATTATCTCATGTATAAAGCAAGCTGAAGATCTGACCATCCTGCTGATCCATGTCAGGCAGAATACCCAAAATCAATATGGAAGTGTAATCCTATGCTGAAAAAAGTCAAGAATAAGGCCAAATTCTGGTTAAGGATCTGGTCTGCCTACAGTCAACCTTCTTGGGGTAATGTGTGAAACTTGGAAACTTGAATTTAAGTGCCATCTTTGTGGTGTTTGTTACTCCAGTGAAACTTTTCCGAAAAGTAATTGTGAGTGGCGAAAAGTGATAAATTCTGCCCAAGTTTCCAGATACAAGTTCTGGTGATGCTATACCTCGTCCATCTTGGATCAAATATTATTCAAAAATATTTTCGAAAGTTAAGTATACAGTGCATAAGCGTTTCTCATGTTTGCTCTTGCCATCACGTTTATGTCAGGGACATGTGATTCCAGTTGAAAAGTTGGTTATTATTAAAGATATTAAGGGTTTAAAATCAAAATCTTTGGATCTTCCTAATTCTTTTGAACTGGTATCTCATCTCCAACTGTTTTTTCAAATGTGTTTTAGTAGTTCGTGTATGCCCGATTTGTTCTTATACGGTAGCGTCATGTCACTTCTAAAAAAGGAAAAGACCTGGTTTCTTGCAGTTCTTATAGGCCATAATGGTAGCATGTACTCTTAGCAAGTTCTTTGAATACCTCCTGCTACCTTATATCACTAAGCTTGCTCTAAATGATGATAATCAATTTGGTTTTAGATCTGGGCTAGGCTGTCAGCATGCTCACCACGCTTTGACTTCTTTGTTAAAAGATGCCCATTGCACTCATCACATACTTCATTTTGCAACCCTAGGCTTGTCTAAAGCATTCAACAGTGTTTGTCATACTCAATCATGGACAGCGTTATTCCGGAGAGGAGTAAATCCGTTGGTAATTCACGTGCTTCGTTTTTCGTACTCCTGCTCTTACCTTCGCCTTAAGTCATTAGATAATTCTTATTTTGGTCATATCCCTGTTCGTTGTGGAGTAAGACAAGGGGGAGTTCTTTCTCTGTATATTTTTAATGCTTGTATTGAAAATGTGTTATCAAAAATATCGACTGCATGCCTACTAGGATTAGATGTCTCATATCTGGCTTATACAGATGACCTTCTTATGATTAGTCAAACTGAGTCTGGTCTTGCCCATTCATTGAAGTCAGTTACTTCTGCTTTCTGCGATATCAGCCTGTACCTAAATATTGACAAGTGCAAGTTTCTTGTTTTCAACTGTAATAATTGTTCAGAATCACTATACTACAGTGGTTTTAGTATTCCTCGTGTTAAATTGTTTTCTTGGCTTGGCATAACAGTTTGCGATTCTATGAAAGCTCTCCTGTCTCGTGCTGTCAAAGATATTAGTGATAAGCTGAGGCTCGGCTACTCTAAGATTGTGGCAAATCGTGGACACTATAGGAGAAGAGCGCTAACTTGGCTTTACTAAAATTTTTGTGATCATTCTGTACTCTTATGTTGACTGGTGATCTAAAACGTATTTGTATAAATTATTACTGGTACTGCAAATTTCTTTTATATCTGCCTTGTTCTTACCGGAATACAAAACTGGTCAAAAAGTATTTTGTGACAGATATCACTGGTGTTTTCGAAAAATTATGTGCCAAGCCAGCTATTGAAGCGCCTTATAGGCTAGGGTGTTTTCATTGCCCTATCCGTCTTTTTTCTGTATGTGATTAACTATGTTTCTTGTTTTTTCTTTTGCTATTTTTCTTTTGTATTTACTCCACTTAACCTCTGTATTGTAAAGTGGGTGATAAATAAATTCTTGTTATTATTATATTAAGTCACCAATTAGCTCATTTTTACCCAAATTAGTCTGTAGCTTAGACCTAACTCATTTTTTGCATCAAGTCAGCTCGAAGCTTTGATTTTGCTTGTTTTTGCACTGATTGAGAACCTAGCTCATTTTCCCACCATATCTCCACGGTTTTGCAGCTTGGAATTTGCTTGTTTTTGGGCCAAATCAGGACATTGCTTGCTTTTACACTAAAATTAAGATGTTGTTTGTCTTTACACAGAGTCATGACTTGTTCTTGACTGAGTTGGTTTTGCACCAAGCCAGTCCCTGGACTTGGTTTGTTGTTGCATTGATTTTGGGAATTCTTCAAACAACCTTTTGAATTGGCTTACCTTTCGCTAAAATGTTGGAAGCGAGAGGGTGTTAGGGGGTCATGGGCCTAGTTTTTACCCCATATCATACAAGTTTGACTTCCTTGGAAGATTTTGGTTGTTTCCAATGCGTAATGTGCCCACAATCCTTGTCCTTTGGACTGCATGGGATAACAGGGACTTGCACCTTGTTCAGCATCATGATTGACAAATTTTGATGACTGGCAAAGATAAAAAATTTAATATTTAATGAAAGGGAACAATTGAAGGGTAATTCTTGAGAAAGTCTTACAGAATTTTTAGTTTACCTTAAATCGCACTTGCTAGCGATATGGATGAATCCAGTGTATGCCAGTTAGTGATTATGGGGCCACGAGACATCTGCTGCATCCCATTGAGTGAGCCATAGTTCTGTTGCCCAGTTCTTTTTTAGATTGGATTTGAAGCTATCAATTCTTGTAGATCCCATTGTCATCTCACTTGGGCAATTCAACAGACTTATGATTCAATTGTAGAAGAAATTGTTTCTTTTTCTTGTCTTGGCACACTTGCAGAACAGCTGTGCTGAATGACCTCTGGTACTTGACGATTGGACAGGTTTAAACATATCTTTGTCGTCAGACTGGAGCAACTTATAGGTCATTATTATACCGCCTCTGGGTCGACGGTATATCAGAGTTGGCAGCTTCAGGCTTTGCAGTTGACATCAATACTCTTTATTGTTGAGACCCTTTATGCATTTAATTGCCCGTATCTTAACAGATTCGAGAGCCATCTGGCATGTTTTATTAATGATGCAAATGCAGATATACTTGGATTCATAATGTAATACCTCTCATCCTCAGCTCCTTAGCTTATGAGAAGAATACCTATTGTGAGGTGGTATGAATTTCCTCTTTGAGCCTACAATAATTTTATTTTCCCAGTCTAATTTGATTAGTTGCATTGTATCTGCTGCATCAGAGAAAATATAAAGTCTTTGAAAGGAAGTGATACTCTTCTTCATGAGTTTTGGATAATCGTCTTATATTCTTCTGTCCAGGTATTTACTACTAAACATTATTAGTTTAATGCATTGTTCTCAATGTATTGATAGTAAAGAAGAAAAAAATGATTGTTTTAGAATCATATTTTATGTTTTTCATGGCCAATTTTTCAGTATCAATTGAAAAAAAATATCCTCACCATGCTTTCAGTTTAGCTTGCACATGGTACATGCATAATGATTGCATATCTAAAGGAAAATATGAAGCAATCTTCTTTGGAAGTATTCTTGTGGCTGGTGTCAAAGAAGCAGATGAAACTAAGAATTGGTTCCACAAATCATCTTTGGTGGTTTTTGTGAATATTTTTGAGTATGATTTCTTCTGATTCTTTTCTTCTTCTTTCTCTTACTGATGTACACTACTAAGACCTGTTCAGTTTTTCAAATATTAGTTTTTAATTTATTGGATTCCTTCTGATAGTGTTTCTATTGGTATAGTTACAAACTAATTGGTATAGTTACAATCCCTGCTCAGAAGCTATGTTAAGAATTCAAACAGAATGCACCCTTTTTTTAGCTTGCAAAAACGAAGGCAAACAAAATTAATTGAAGATGGGTTTGGCTCTTGAAAAAAATAAACTTCTGTCAATTGAAACTTGTCACAGCGTTATGCCAGCTAATCTCCAGTGATTAATGGTTCTCTGTCACCCTATTTTTGACAAAAGTTTGTTGAATTTACCCAGATTTCTTGTTGATATTTAATTGAACTGTATTGAAAAAACCAACTTACCCATTTATTGTACATTTAATAAGATCATTCTTGTTAGCTGTTTGTTCCTGGAGCAACTTGTAATCCATTTTAGATGTTACTTACAATCCTGGTAATAGCAGGAAAACAGTATTCAGAATGCCAAAAACCTATCCTTTAAGTGTATAAGTAAATAATATAAGTAAAAGTAAACAACTTGGCTCAAAAAAGAAATTAAGACATTTGTATTAAAGATAAATTTAAATATTTTTGTGATACATAACAATTTTACCATTGAATTTTTAATTGTTTTCCTTGCATATTTTTATTGTTTGTTGTATCTTTATGACTTTTTTTTTTTTTATAGAAACAGCAATTGTTTGATTGTAGACCCTTTTGCTGCTATGAATTGATTCTAATGCAGATTTGAGGCTATGATAGAAGTTTGCAGAAGTCATTTCTACAAAATAATACTTGGCTTAGTTTGTGCTCTTACCCTATGGCAGCTGCTTGTCTTGCAAAATGTTCAAGAACGAGTATTTATTGCAAACTTCCAGTATAACATCTCAAACATTGTCAACCACTTTAGCAGTGAAAAGGTCTCAAACAGTTTCAGTCTACCCAAGGAAACCAGATCAGCAGGGGGAGTCAACTTCAGTTCCTTCTGGGAGCCTAGTAATTTGTATTTAAGGAACGAAACTGAGTTTGGAAATTCAAGTTATGATTTATGTCCAGAGACACCTATAAATCTCGGTAAGTTATCTTTTTGATTTCGTTGAGACAAACAATCTTTGCTGTCTCTGTATTTTCAGAATATATTTCTCTAGGATGGGGGGTGGGGGAATATGGAGAGGTTTAACGTTAGAAAAGTGTTCTTTCGTACCATTTTTACATATTTTTGTTGGAGACCCCCCCCCCCTGATTTTCGTCTTCAGGACTCCCCTCCGCCCGCCAATCAGAAAATTAAAGAATAATGACCTAAAATACAATTTTCCTCTCCGAAATTCCAAAAATGGTAATTCATTTTTAATGTCAAGTGCTGTATTTACTCTTAACTTGATTTGAATGAGAACGATAAATTGGATATTCCCAATATAGTTGTAAAACAGGATAGGGGCAAAGTTATAGAACTTGCTTAATTTTAGCAAGTTTGATTATGTTGTGAAGTTAGGATTTGGATTAAACTCATGGGGACTTCTTTTTTTGGAATTTACTCAAAACCTGAACAATAAATATTCAGGACTTTAGTTCTACACGGCTTATAGAGCCAAGGTGAAGTTTTTCTTGCTTAGGATTACAATTTTCATGCCCAAATCCATATATGGTAATTCAACAGTTGAAAATTTTTGGTAAACTTGGATTGTCCTTTCACTGTTTAGTCCACAGTATCAAAATGATCATGGTTATATTATATGTTCTTGCATGATTCCATGCTGTGTAAAGTGTAAGATGTCTGCCTTTTCTGGTTAAAGGTTGTGTTTAATAAAAAAAGAAGAAAAAATAGTAACCAGTAAAAAAAAAGAGAGATAAAGCAGATTCATCAGAAAGACCTTCACTAAACCCTCTTCAACACTCTAAAAAAGGAAGGAAAAAGTTATACTAAAAGTTAAACTAAACCTTCGAAGTAAGCTTTACCTAAACAGGGATCTGACTGAACAAAAAAAAACAACAAAAAAACAAATGCCAAACAATTGAAACAGTAACCAAGAATCAGATTGGACAAGAATTCCCTAGCAATTACTGCTGCCTTTCTACTGACCTGATTTGTGGTAACACTGCTAATTGATTTTGTTTTAACATGAGGATGTACAATTTGAATTTCTTTCCACAAAATCATCATGAATTAGGTTTGTAAAAATATCTTTAGTATCTCTGTTTAAAGTGAGGCTTTTGCGTATACAGGCTATTTTATAATTTCAATTGCCACCTTGGAACATTGTGGTAAACCATTTACTATAGACGCTAAAGTTGTTTCGTCAAAAATAACTAAATGCTGCGGATGTTTGAAAGCAGAGAAGGCTAAAACACAATCAAAATCATGATTTATTTTTCTTTTAGGTTAGAGACATGTTTTTTTGAAAGCTCATGTTTGTGTGACCTTTCTCCCAACTGTTGACGATTTCTTCCAATGTAAAATTTTCCGCAGGAATATGGGCCTCGGTATACGCCACTACCAAGAACAGAATCAGTTTTTGCTTTTTTTTTTAAGGAGCCCGAAAGGATGTATTTCTGTTAAAAAAAAGTTTATCTATGTCATTTTTTCTTTGTTCTTCTCATTTATTGTCAAACGTTATGTATAGCCAGTATGATCTCAGAACATATTTAGGCAAAAGATCATTAATAAAGGGGAAAAGGTAGTGAGTTTCGAGGGGTGATACGTCTATTTTTACATCTAGCCATACATATTTAAATTCCTTGTATGATTTTAGTCTTATCAAGATACAGTCTGACCGCCTTTTTGACTAAAATGGGTCTGAGTAATGTGCAGATTATATGATTTGTGTCATAACCTATCAAGTTCCGTAAGGCTGAATGGGTCATATCCCCCTTGGAACGTTATTTGTAACTTTTTGACCAATCTGAGCGAATGCCTATCTCACAATTTTGATTCAATGCTACTAAGATCTTGAGGGATCTCTTTAAGCAAAAGACATGGGAGGGTGGATGATAGTCTCCTGATTACTTTTCATCCCTCAAAACTGTACTGGAACTGTCAATTCCTGATCAAATGAGCCCTCAATAAATTTTGCGATCATCTATTCTACTCAAAGTGACAAATAATAATAATTGTATCACAGAGACATATTGCGCCTTATGATTTCAACACTGCTGTGTCGACTTTGATGTCTGACGGTCACTATAGCTAGGTGTAATTAATTAATTAGTTGTGTGGCTCAGTATTGAACGGATCTTGTTCATATTTAATAACTTAGTGCAGGTTCTGGTCTGCAACTGCTTAAAATTTCACATAACTCTTTTCAGAACCTTTGAAATATGACCGTCAGCTTGGCATGTGTAAAACTCGTTGTTTAAAAAAAAAGATATTCTGAAAGAGCAGCGTGGTGATTTAAAAGGTTTTTTGACCTACAATTTCCTTGTTCTGGACCGTTTGTCTTCTTTGCGGGTATAAGGTTGACATGAAACATAGATGCCATCTGCTGTCAACAGAACTGCCTGGGAGGGTGCATGGATGGCAACATTGTCGTGCATCTAAAGACTTCAGTTGCAAGTTTTTCCCTGTCAAATTAATATTTTTTACTCGCCAACCAACTGATTATGCTTAGGACTTGTGCTCTTGAGAGTATCATACAATAGGTCATTAACAGTAAGTATACATAGGAGGGTTTATAGCACCGTGCATTTTTTTCTCCTCTGTTTCATACACCTAGGGTTTAACAAGAAAACGTTTTATTCATGTCTCTATTTGTTTGTTCCAGATGGGCATATCACCGTTTTAAAGACATCTCCTACACTAGAAGAATTGGAATCTCACATAACTAACCTGATGCCAGGAGGAAGATTCAAGCCTTTTCACTGTAAAGCTCGCCATAAAGTTGCCATTGTTGTTCCCTATAGGGACAGAAAACAGCATCTTGCTGTGTTTCTTCAGCATTTGCATCCTTTCTTACAGAAACAGGAATTAGACTACGGGATTTATGTAGTAGAACAGATAGGTATGCAGTTTTTTCTTATTTTTTTTTTTATCTGGAAAGGTGCTATTATACAATGACAAATTACAATAAATGGATTTTTTTTGGTCTCTTTACGCTCTGTTTACTGATTGTAGGCTTAGATTAAATATTTTGTAACCAGTCATAGTTCTGAAAACCTTGAATATCAACTGTGGATTTTTATTTTAGGTAGAAGGGGGTGGAAAGAGGTTTCATAAAGATAGTTTAAGAACTGCAAAATGACCTGATAATCTTGATAGTGCTCATCAGATCATGGTGATTTTATCTAGCACCAATAAAAAGTCAAAATCAATTCTGTAAATGGCCTTTTAAGCACCGAATGTCTTATTCTAGTCTTGGATAAATAGTTTTACCATTGTATTTTAAATTACCAAAGGCTCTCAAAAAAGTGTACTAGCCCCCATCCTCCTCCGTCACCTCCTCAAAATAATCTGGTTCAATTATAAAAAAAAACATTCAATGTGAAAGTAAGTAACTTAGGTTTGATTCCATGGATGTCTTAAAGTGTACTTGTACGCTTGTATCCAGGGGAGGCATTGGATTTCTCCTGTGGCGATTCCAAGACGTAGGAAAATCCAATTTAAATGGCATCTGATTCATTGAAGTTAAGAAGTTGAAGTTCAAAAAATGATGTTTAGAAATTTTTTAAGCTGATTTAGAGTTTTGCCTAGCTTTAGTAGCTGATGTTTACAAACTTCAAACAATTTGACGATCCTTGAAAAATTGAATAGTAGTTGCATATACTCTTTCAATGCGTTTCTGTTACATATGTGAATATCTCACCCATAGACCGGATAATAAACAGAATAAAAATGTTTACACGGGATTAGATTGATGTCTTAGTTTTAGAGGGAATTTGTAATTTGAGGTTGGTTAAGGGGTAAATAGACACATTTCATAATTGAGTGCATTGTCTTGTATCCCTTAATAAAACCTTAATCGGATGATATGTTTTAAAGTTTGATGCGTTTTATTAATTCAAGTTATTTGATCATAGATAATTCCCCGCAGGCGTACAGGAAGAATTCCCTCAGGAAATTGCATATAAACCTTAAAATGTGTGAAAATCTGAAAAATTTAAACTTCCTATATTTTCTTCTAACATGTTTTCTCCTTCTTCTCTCCTGGGAAGATTTTCCTGATTCCTCTAGTATAGGGATCTTATGTAAGTTTCCCATTGACTTTGAAAAAAAAATTGGGGAAATTAACATCTACATTTTGTTCGAATAAAAATTTACTAGTGTTGATCTTGCATCATTGCTAGACTTTCTGTCAACTACCGACATAATACGTGTTATTTGATTTTGGATTTGGTCTAGGAATCTGTAATATTGTTCAGTGATGGGTACATAAAGTAAAACTTATTTCGCTTGGTTCTATTCCACTCCTATTAGAGTTCCTGGAAGGGTCAATACTATAAAGACGGCATTAAGTTGAACATTTTCGCATTGACAACCTTGATCAACCGTATTATTGGCGCGCAAAAGTCCAGAAAAGGGGCTGGTCCAAAGCCAAATCTCCCTATGTGGCTCATATGGTGATTTAAGTGTTTCAACAGCTTGTGAATGCTGCTTTTGCTCCAAATAGGGTGTATCTGATGCCAAAATATGACGAAAAATTCCTGATATCATATGACATATGAGAACTCTAAAATATTTTTTGCACTTTGTTTTCATGTAATTAACTTTGGTGTCAAGCTTCATTGAGGTTTTTGGATTTCTATACTCCCTCGGGCCTGGTCCCCCCTCCCACCCCCCTAAGAAAAGAAAAACAGCTTTTGAAAATAACTCCATACCAAAAAAGATAATACAAAAATAACTAATTCCAAAAATGTATCCTTAAAACAGAAACCCCCTAACCCTCAACCGCTACTGGTACCTCACGGGCAATTTTCAAACACAGCGCTTTTGATGACTAATAAAGTGATTTCCAATACTCACACATATGAGTCACGAAAAAAAAACAGAACTTGTGACCGACGAATCTGTCATTCAATTAGTGTCTGTCTATTTAGGAGTGGGGTCATTTCATTTATATTATGGATTCTCCATACTGCACAAATAACCCTTTTTGTATCTTAATTATCCCTTTCGCGCAATTGGGATTATAGTGGGTAGCATAATCAAATCCGATCGGCAAAGCTTCCTATGTTTGGGTAGTTCTTTTAATTTGAGTCATTATGAATACAATAGGTATTGCGCCTACGAAAAGCCTAAACAACAGGTACCTACAATGCTGAAGCCATTGCAGATTGCATGAGCCGTCAAGAACCTCCCTTAGGTATATATATGACAAACTGGTTACAGTGGTTCCGTGGCACACCACTGGCTCCAAAAAAAAAAAAATACCAAAAAAAAATTGATCATTCTCATGTTGAATGAGAGACTGATAATTTTTTTTACCCAGGTAAAATAGAAGTGTGCGTGCTTCTTTTGTAATGCAAGCGAATCAATTGGCAAGAAAGGAAATGTTGATTATCTTAACAAAATTATTCAATCCAGTATTGAAAAGGATTTAGCTCAGAATTCGTCCTTACAGAAAAGAGAAGGTATTACAATTAAAATCCCAGTTAAATGCTCAACAATCTCAATTTTCCAGAAAACTCGAAAGAAGCAAATTTTTTGGTATCTTTTCCTGTTTAAAAAGATTCAGGATTCATTTATTTAAAACAGCTTTCATAGTATTGGCAAAAGCCTCAACCAAATTACGTTATCTCTTGGAACACAGGAAAAAAAAGAGAAAAACTAAGCATGATTAAAGACACTTGTTTAAAACGAATAAAAGAATTGCTGAAGCGATTCGTTGTGCATCTTATTTGCTGAACTTGTTTGTGTGTCGAGTGGTGGCTTTGGGGGCACCACTTTGTTGTGTGGCTTTGGTATCAATAAAAGGAGGCAACAACATACTGTGTTTTTCACTAACGAGGAGTGATTGTCCAAATTTGCACATGAGATTGAACCTCTGTTCTCTCAGCCTTGGTATTTTCAACGTTGCCGTTGTATACGTGTCATATTTGGGGCCCAGTAGGATTTTGTCGCCCGTTTTTGTATAGCCTTGGAATCTTCAAATAAGTAGTCAATGTTGTACACCAGTGGTCCCCGATCAGGGCACGCGTATTCTAGCTAGTTGTGTATAGATATACGCTAGTCGTAACTGATTCACTGAGAAACCTAGTCGTCGGAGTTAGCGACCGCAAAGCATAGTTACTCTTTTTCACAAGGTTAGAAACGTGGTAGCTGAAAGAACAGTCAGTACTGAAAGTCACACCAAAAATAATTGCAGTTGAAGTGGTAGAGAACCAGAGTTCAGGACAAGCTACGTCCTTTCTAAGCGGATTAAAACGCATCACTTTTGTTTTATTGACATTAGTTTGAAGTACATTCACTAATCAGTGAAACTGTCTTTCAATTCACATTGGAAATGGGGTATTGCTCGGGATTCATCAAAGTCAATGCGAACATAGTTGATCACAGTCAAGAACAGTAAGACAGCCAGCTTGGTACCTTGCAGAGCAACACGTGTTATTTCAGATTCAGACTATTCAGAGCTGAGGTCTCCTGCAAAAAGTGCGAACACTGGTGACGGCTTCTGAGGAAATTGACTATCAACACAAGGGTCTGTTTTCTAGCCCCCATATCTTTGAGGTTTTATGCAGCAGTGATATGGCCGAATAAATTGAACGCTTTACGGTAATCAGCGAGCAGGTCTACTATGGAGTTTCCCCTGTCTAGCCATTCAGTTATCAGGTGATTGAGACGCAGAAGATGGGCAGGGCTGCTTCCTTTCAAGCAGGCATACTGGAAAGGGTCTATGGAAGGTTTGATATGCGTAAGGAGTTCACGATAAAAGATTCGGTGACCTTGGCGAGATTCGGGTTTTTGAAATTGGACAGAGTTGTTCACACGATTTCGGGTCCTTCACTTTAGGTATATCCCCTACATATGGTCTTTTTCATTCTTGAGGGAATGTCTGATCTCTGAAGCACTGATTAATTTCGGACGCCAAAGGTTCAGCCAAGAATGGTGCATATTCAATTAGAAATTTGACTGGCTATCATAGCTGTTTTAGTGAGGAAATGTTAATAATTTTTCTGCATGAATTGAAAAGTTAGTAACTCGACTTTTGAGGTTGATGTCTTTTAATGAACACATTTCGTCAAAGTCGAAGGTTCCTATCCATCTCCCAAAAGAAGAGATAGACTCCTTAGTCATGGTTCGAGTTGTAAACTTCTTCTTTGGCCTGGGGAAGGTAATCTTAGCTTGCCTCAGAATCATGAAGTGATCGGAACTTTGTAGTAAACCGAGGGAACGAGGAGGGAGGTAGTAGTTAGAAAGGTTAGTAAGTGTGAGATCCGGCTTACTACCACTCTGGTGGTGGGAATTTCCACAACTTTCTGCAAGTCGAGCATGCTGGACATCCACTGTTAGCGAGTCTGATTGAAATTGCCGGTAACTATGAACACAAAACCAGCGCACTGATGGCGCACATTGTCAATAAACGTTTGTAAATAATGTATCAGGTGTTTCCTGTTCTTAGCAGTTGCATGATAGTACATAACTGCGAGTCTAAGACACGAAAATTGTCTAGAGAGAAAGTTCGGCTTGCATTCAGCCCATATCATTGCATGATAAGTGTCCGTACGTTGGCTTAACAGCTTATGCGGTGTGTCTTGCAAAGTGCACACGCCAAAACCTCCACCACGGCGCTGCAAGCCTTGATCCCATCTTGTATTAAACAAGTTCGTATAATAGTTTATACGACCAGTTTCGTCAGTAATGTCCCAGCATTCGGCAACAGCTGCAATCAGGACATTGTCTGTTTGATAAGAACTTCTAGCTTGTCTACCTTGTTGTTTAGATACCTTGTGTAATTTAGCAAGATATTAGGCAATCGCGTCTTTGCTGTGAATAAACCCTTTTTTACTGTTTTAAAATGTAGAGTTAAAAGAAAGAGTCAAACTTTAGCGTAAAAAGTGGGGCGTTGAGGAGGAAAAGCCCCATTCATATACGAAGTAATTTCTGTTCGTTTTAAGTTTTAATGTCGCTCCTTACTTTCATTTTAAAAAACTTGTTTTTTTGGTTTAATGTCGTAAAGGCAAGAGTGTTCCAAAGTTACTGTCTTACCATTGCATAGGACACCAGCAATCATTATGTGGCAAGTTTTTCAGTATGAGCAATATGATGAAAACAGTCATCAAATTCATATATAAAGTAAAAGTTCAAGCACTTCAGAGAGAATTACAGTCCTCCGATTTAGGAGCATTAGGAAGCAGTGGTTTGTCTACTTTTCTCTCTCTCTCTTTTTCCTCGTCTGTTTTGGGACACTGAAACATAATAGATATTTTATTTCTTGAAGCTTAAGAATTAGGACAAAAAAGTGCCATCTCAGTGTTACCCATGCATTTAATTTGAGATTTAGAAAACTAATCAATCAAATTTTAATTATATTATCGCTTCGTATATTATACAAGAGATATGTATAAAACTAGATAAAAAAAAACTAACTCGGGATATTTCGCAGTATTTGTAGAATAGTGATAACTGAAAAGACTAGAGAGGAAATCAGCTGTAGTGTTGATATTCAGGCCTTCTTTAAAAGTTATTCTTTGCAAGATATTATTTTTTCTAATTAGGATATTACTTTCACGCCAATATATTCTATATCCGTGAGGCAAATATAACACCACCTTTGATCTTTGCCTCAGATTTAAGGAAAATTAAAGCATACATGGTACATCTAACTCAAAATCTATTCTTTTACCGAAAAACTAATCAGAAAAAAAAAACGCTCTTGTTCTTGTTGCTTCAGCTGAGTGGATGAGATGCTGCCCATCCATACTAAAGGTGACTGTGTTTCAATAAGGCTGAGGTAATTTCTGGGGTAAGCTGACTGAAGAAGCAAGCCTGAAAACAGGTGAAAGATTAAAAAAAAGCAGCCTTTTTTGCGTTAGAGAACCATCAAGAATTTTCATTTATTTAAAGTATAATGAAATTGAAACGTCGAGGACAGATTCCATCATGGCTGGAGCGTCAGATGCAATTTAGTACAGACCGAATTTGAGCTCATTGTAACCGAAAATTTTAAAATGCGTTTTTGGAAAAGCTATCAAGTGCGGAAGGATCGCCGTTTGAATTTGGTATAGAAATGGTAACTGTCGTTTTCGTTGTTCTTAATGGTAATAATTGAAAAATAAGGTTTGAAAGTAAGTTGTAACTGGCCAAGTTTTCCTTGACCAGTCGAATTTTCGCGATTAATCTGATACAAAGCTGTGAAGAGTATTTTCTATTATATAACAAAATAAAACTGAAAAAGATTGAACTCTATTATACACTTCAATGAAATGGCGTGCGAACTTACAAGAAGCTTACTGAAGGCATTCCTTACCATCTTGCTCGAAAAATGTTTTTTTTTTTAAATATATATGATTGACTTCTTTCCAGGTAAATCTTTGTTTAATAGAGCCATGCTGATGAATATTGGGGCTGCTGAGGCACTTCGACAGTATGATTACCAGTGTTTTATTTTTCATGACGTTGATCTCTTGCCTGAAGACGATAGGAACATTTATTCGTGTCCTGAAATGCCTAGACACATGTCAGTTGCTGTGGATGTTTTTGACTACAAGTAAGAATGTACATTCAGAATATTTGGATTTAACTTAGTAATTGGACATTTCATGTTTTAATCATTATTTCGGTTGTTTTCTTTAGAAATTAGCTGAAACGCTGTTTTTACTAAACGAAAAGAGTCTATGGACCATAATTTGTATGATTATTGAATTTTGTTAACATATTCTGTTGCTATAGGCCAAGCTGGATTAACGAATATGCACAGTAAAGCATATGCGTAGGGCATCAAGTGAAGGGGGCACAATGCACACTGATTAGGTCAATATTTTGGCTTTTATAAAAGGAAAGAAAAAATATAGAATTTCAGGGCAAATGTTTGCTTGTGTCCAGTACTTTGGATCGTACGTTGCCTACTCTATCGTGGGCACCTGTGAGAAGGTGGGCAATGGCTCCCCTTTATGAAACATGAAGTCATTGTATCAGATTAACGACGCTTCTTGACTACTAAGGTCCCTGCGTCGGCCCTGCGGTGCATGCATGAAGTCATTTAAAAATGTGAAACATCCATTTGAATCTTGGCAAAAAAACAAAGCTCCTGATAGCGCTTTCCCCCGTTGGTATATTTTCTAGAGGTGATTTTCTGGAGGCGCAAAAATTACATTGAACTGCAAACGAAAATGTGACTTAAAAATATAGAATGACACGATAATTGTATAATTTAGGTATTTCAGAAACTACAATGAAATAAGGAATGTGTTATTTTAGCGTCTGTAAAGGATAAACAGGAAGGAGGAATATTCATGTCTGAACTTTTTAATTCAACTGAAATCGCTAATTTGCCATCCCATGACATGAAACTAAAGAGTAAAACAATGATTACGCTAGTCTGCAATTTATTTAAGAGGACATAGGCAGTGGAACATTCGTGGTTGCTACTGAATTTTATAACAACGCAATTAGAGCAAAAATGTAACGACTGAGAAAAAGTTGGGAAAGAAGGTTGTTGGTATCTATGATATCGTGCAAAATTGTTCTTGATTTTGGATGAATCTGAACAGTTAAGGCAAAAGGCATGGGAAAATACCTGAGCTAATGATGCACGAAAAGGAGGTACAGCGAAATCCGTGGCTTTAAGACATACGGCAACAAGCTTCACATCGAATTCCCAATTAAAATAATGGACAAGCAAACCTGCGGTTAGAATATATCGACAGGGATGATGACAACGAACCTTAGATTAAATCTGCAATAAGAAGAGAAGCATCAGTGAGAATAACAACAAGTCCCAGGAGCAAACAAATCCAATGAAATGGATAATTCTTTGGTACATTAACAGGAAGGAGGAATTGAATTAACCCCAGAATTTCTTAACTCAATTGAAATTGCTGACTTGACACCTCAGGATTTAAAACGAAAGAATAAGGCACAGGGCCTATCATGACGGCAACACAGGTTCGTTACGACCATCCCAGGAAAAATATAAATTCTTCCTTAAAGTCCTGACCTATTTAGACCTCTCTTTTCCTGACCTCTATATATGGATATATGGACTATCGCTTGTATTCTAACCGCAGACGTGAGCCTCTTCTTTATGTCATGACGGCAACACAGGTTCATTACGACCATCCTAGGAAAAATATAAATTCTTCCTTGAAGTCCGGACCTATTTAGATAGTTCTTGTGACCTGAAATGTCAATGATGTAATATATATTATAATTATTAATCGTTTAATTAATTTAAAAAAAGATATCACTCTAACAGTAAGACGTTATGTTGGTAGTTGTCAGGGCTTCCTTCCACACTTCATCATATGTTCTTTGGTCATTTTCAGGTGGTAGCAGAACTTTTAAGCTACGTTGTCTTTTCACAAGAGAAAATGCAACGTATAACACTCCATCATTAACAAGAGCTAAGAGCCCATATGGCACATGTGACGAGGTCAGAAGAGCCAAGAGTTCATATAGCATGAGCTCTAGAAAAATTCTAAGCATCAATAGATTGATTTAAAAGGAAAATCAGAGGCGTCCGGTCGGGATTCAAAATAAGAGCTCTGAGACACGAGGTCCTTCTAAATATCAAAATTCATTAAGATCCGATCACCCTCTCTTAAGTTAAAAATACCGAATTTTTTCTAATTTTTCCTCTCCCTTCAGCCCCCCAGATGGTCGAATCGGGGAAAACGACTTTATCAAGTCAATTTGTGCAAATCCCTGACACGTCTACCAATTTTCATGGTCCTCACACGTCCAGAAGCACCAAACTTGCCAAAGCACTGCACCCCTAACTCCCCCAAAGAGAGCGGATCCAGTCAGATTACGTCAATCACGCATCTACGACATTTACTTATTCTACCCACCAAGTTTCATCCTGATCTCTCCACTCTAAGCGTTTTCCAAGATTTCCGGTTTCCCCCTTCAACTCTCCCCAATATCACCAGATCTGGTCGGGATTTAAAATAAGAGCTCTGAGACATGAGTTCCTTCTAAATATCAAATTTCATGAAAATCTGGTCACCCATTCATAAGTGAAAAATACTCCAATTTTCTAATTTTTCCGAATTAACACCCCCCCCCAACTCCCCCAAAGAGAGTTTATCCATTCCAATTATGTCAATCACGCATCTAGAACTTGTGCTTATTCTTCCCATCAAGTTTCATCCCGATCTCTCTACTCTAAGCGTTTTCCAAGATTTCTGGTTTCCAAGATTTGTTTCTCCCTCCAGCTCCCTATGTCTCGGATCTGATTCGAATTGAAAATGGAGCATTTGATAAATAAGATCTTTCTATATCAAGTTTCATTTAGATCCGATCACCCATTCGTAAGATAAAGACACCTCAATGTTGACGTTTTCCAAGATTTTTGGTTTCTCCCTCCAACTCCCCGTCAATGTCACCGGATCTGTTTGGGACTTAAAATAAGAGATCTGAAGCACAATATCCTCCTAATAATCAAATTTCACTAAGATCTGGTCACCCGTTCGTAATTTACAAATACCTCATTTTTTCTAATTTTTCCGAATAACCCCCTCCCCCCAACTCCCCCAAAGAGAGCGGACTCGGTCTGGTTATCTCAGTCACGTATCTTGGACTTGTGCTTATTCTTCCCACCAAGTTTCATCCTCATCTCTCCATTCTAAACGTTTTCCAATATTTCTGCCCCCCCCCCCACGACACTGGATCCGGTCGGGATTTAAAATAAGAGATTTGAGTTACTAGGTCCTTCTAAATATGAAATTTCATTAAGATCTGATCACTCCTTCGTAAGTTAAAAATACTTCATTTCTTCTAATTTGTCAGAATTAACTCTCTCATCCCCCCCAACTCCCCCAAAAGAGAGCGGATCTGTTCCGGTTATGTCAATCACGTATCTAAGACTTGTGCATATTTCTTTCACCAAGTTTCATCCCGATCCCTCCACACTAAGTGTTTTCCAAGATTTTAGGTTTCCCCCTCCTACTCTCCCCAACGTCATCGGATTTTATCGGCATTTGAAATAAGAGCTCTGAGACACAATACCCTTCTAAATGTTAAATTCCATTAAGGTCCGATCGCCCGTTCGTAAGTTAAAAATACCTCATTTTTTTAATTTTTCTGATTTTACCGTCTCCCACTCCTTCCCTCCAGATGGTCGAATCGGGAAAACGAATTTAATCTGCTCTGGTCCCTGATGCGCCTGCCAAATTTCATCGTCCTAGCTTATCTGGAAGTGCCTAAACTAGCGAAACCGGGACCGACAGACAGACCGACAGAATTTTCGATCGCTATATGTCACTTGGTAAATACCAAGTGCCACAAATAACTGGAGTACTAAGGTCGACTCCAACAAATTCAAAAGTTTGCCCTCGCGACTTATGCATAGCCATGCTGATTTGCATCATCCTCCATTTGACGCATTTTTCTTAACCTTTGGCATAGTCGTCTGTGTCTCGTAATATTTCTTCCAAAAGACTCATTAGATTACGAGAGATTTCATAATTCAAAGGATGTGTGAGGCATTCCTCAACAGCTTCATTGGAGTCTAAAAAGTACATTTGCCCATGCGAAGGTGGCTCAATTTCACCTTCAGTAGTTTGTGATGGATGTGCTGCTAAATGGATTTTGGGATAAATTTGTCCGGCTACTTTAAAGCTAAATATAACGCGACTATTTATGGTTCGATCATTGCTTAAGTTGAATGAAGCAAGATCAAAACACGGGTTCAAGCTTCGAGTACGTTAGTGAAACTTTGGAAAGCAAGTGACGTCTAAAAAAAGGCAAACCAATTCATTTGGAATTTGTGGTGGTGACAATGCAATTTGACCAATCTCCAAAGGAATTACCTTTATTTGCTTCTCTTTTCTCTGGAAAATGAAGGGCTCCACAGTGAATACAAATGATGTTGAGGAGTCCCAATGACGTATATTTAACGTTTACCGAGTCTATGGCATGATTGTAGTATATGCTTGACACCGGGACACAAATGACGACCGGGACACCGGGACACAAGGAATATAAATGACGCCTGGGACACTCAAAGAGAAATCACAGACTGGGACACCAGGACACAAATGACGACCGGGACACAGGGAATATAAATGACGACCGGGACACAGGGACACAACTACAACGGGGACGCCGGAGGGCACAGGGGGATATATAAATGACGACGGCGACAGAGGGAATGGTCGATTAGCAATCACCATCAACAAAGCTCTAGGGCAATCATTAGAATCATGAGATATAGATCTGAATACGGATTGTTTTCCCATGGACCATTATATGTTGCATGTTCAAGAGTCGGTAAACCTGACAATCTATTTATATGCACAGACAATGGGACAGCAAAGAATGTTGTATATTCGCAAGTTTTACGTAGTTAAAAACATATATATATGTATATATATATATATATATATATATATATATATATATATATATATATATATATATATATATATATACCCTATATAGCCAGTGTATTCTCCTGATGAGCCCTTATGTTGGGTGTTGCCTCTGAATTATTTGTCTATATTATTTTTTCTATTGTTTGGTAAATGACGACTTATACTTATTGACGACATGACTGCCTGTCCATGGATTATTCTTTATGGTTGATTGTGTGTGGCTATGCTGTTTGACCTATGTGATTGTATGGATGAGTAGGGTTAAGGCCTCATTCAAGTGCTGGTCTATATTAATCACTAATTTAGGAAAACAGTCTTCCTTTTCTCTTTCTGTCTCTTTTTTTTTTTTTTTTTGTGTTTGTGCTGTTGCATTGGTGATTTCTCTTTTCATGATATTATTCCAGGTTTGATCCAGTGCTGGTGGAGAAATTTTTTTTAGTTTTCTCCCCGACAGACCTTTACCCTGGTCCAGGTTTTTAACCTGATATTGTTAATTATTGGTGAGATGGCACTTATGCAAATTTCATGTTCTTTCATGTTTTTGTTTATGTATTTATTGACCTATTGACCTTGGCATGTTTTTTGGACTTTGATTGTTGGATTTTGATTTGGATGTTGGTTTGTTTTGGATTTATTTTCAATAACTTTTTATCATGAAAAGAGAAATCACCAATGCTACAGCACAAACACAAAAAAAAAAAAAAAAAAAAAAAAAAAAAAAAAAAAAAAAAAAAAAAAAAAAAAAAGGAGACAGAAGGAGAAAAGGAAGACTGTTTTCCTAAATTAGTGATTAATATAGACCAGCACTTGAATGAGGCCTTAACCCTACTCATCCATACAATCACATAGGTCAAACAGCATTTTTTTGAAAGTTAGTAAGTGTAAAAGTCGTTGTTTTCTTTGCCAAGATCATTTTGTCCCACGGACTTCTGTTAAGAGTACATTGTATAATAAAAATTTTGCATGCAAGTTACATGGTAATGTTAATTGTAGAACAACCAATGTAATTTACCTATTAGAATGTAATAAATGCTGCCTACAATATGTGGGGGAAACAACTAATAATATATACAAAAGATTTTCTGGACATAAGACAACAGTTAATAATGAAAAAACTAATAACTATCTAGTTCAACACTGTAATAATGGTAAATGTTCCATATCAGATATAACTGTCACAATTTTAGAAAATTTAGAATTAGAAAATTTAAATAAAGAAGAGAAGAATAATAGACTACGTAAACAGGAGGATTTCTGGATCCATACTCTTGGTACAGCTTATCCTTTTGGGCTAAATGATCGTGTAGCAAAATATGGTGACATGTCTCATGTTGTTGTTAAATGTATTGATGGTTTTATGGACCATCCTTCTTTTACCTGTCCTACTAAACGTAAAAAACGATCGAGAGGACATAGGAAAAATAATAGAAAAAATGAATTAGATGTACATATGCATTCTATAGATCTATGCCAGCTACTTGAATCTAGGGGTATGATTTCTGTAATAAAATGTCTAAATAATTTATCCAAGAAGAATTTAATCAAACTTTTCTGGATTGTTAAGAATAATACAGCTCTTGATTATAATTTTAAAGTAATATGTGATACAATTTGTATTCTAACTAAAACGAAATTTATTTCAAAAAAGAAAAAGTTCGATAAGATTAGTAATAAGGATAACAGATTATATTTACCTATTAATTTTACTTGTAAGCAGATTGAAGATATTAATTTACCAGAAATTTTAAATCAGCGGCATGTGAAACAGGCCCTTCCTAGTAATTTGAATTATAATGATAGTCCAGTTTTAACTTATAAATTTTCAAAAACTATTGGGCAAATTATTTTTAATTATAATTTAATACTAAAAAGACTAGATAGTGATATAAATTGGAAACCGGTTTGTAATTGTAAGCAACTTGGCCCATTTGTAAATCCTACTTACAAACATGTTATAACAGGGGACTTGTCAATAATAAAGCATGATGATCTTCAAATTATAATGAATAAAGGGGCTAATTTCCGTCTTTCTCATCATCTGAAACCATCGAGTGTTCTTGATGGCTTGGAAAATGATTTTGATTTATTTATTGATAAGTGGTGTAAGAAAGAGAATAAAAATAAAGAGAGTTTTCAAAGTTGGAAGAATTTAATTATTAGTAGAATAAGAAATAAAATATACTCCAACTTAAAAAATAGTAACACTAAATCATTATTTTATAATGCGAAGATTAAACAAGTAATTGCTAATTTAAAGAATGAATTTGTAATTGTGCCAGTGGATAAAGCTAATAATAATTTTGCCATAATTTGTCAGAAGCTGTATTGTGATATCTTAAAAAGGGAGTTATGCACAACTAATGTTTACGAAAAGGTAAATATAGAGGATGAGAATTTAATTAAAAAGACTGAAGAAATACTTTTAAAAAAATTTAATATTAAAATAAATGACAATGATAAAAAGTTCCCTTTTCTATATTGGACTGTAAAATTTCATAAGAATCCCCCTAAACCACGGTTTATTTCTGGAGCAGCTAAATGTCCAACCCGCATTGCTGCTACTGACCTCTCTTTAATTTTAAAGGAAATTGTAAATAAACTTAAAACCTATTGTTCTGGTATTAAAAAATTTTCGAATTTTAATCCATATTGGAGTGTTAATAATTCACTGCAGGTGATAGATTCTTTAACAAAGGTTTCAGCTAAAAGAACTGAGTCTTTCGATTTTGCGACAATGTATACTAATTTATCACTTAATGTAGTGTTTGATAATTTAAAAACTGTTATCAAGAAATCTTTCCTCTTATCTAGTAAAAGGTTCTTAAAAATAGACATTTATAATAAAAAAGCTATATGGACAAATTGCTTTAATACTACAGTTAACTTGAGATGTTACAGCTTGGATGTGATTTTTGAGTTATTGGAATTTGTTTTATACAATACTTATATAAGATTTGGGGGTGATTTGTACAAGCAAATTGTGGGAATTCCCATGGGGGTGAATGCCAGCCCATTTATAGCTGACTTGTTTTTAAGTCAACTAAAATATAAATATATGATGGATTAGAATAATCCAATTAATTTAAAACATGTTTGTCAAATAATAAAAGATATTTAGATCATATTTTGGTCTTAAATTGTAAGGATTTCATTGATGTTTCTAAAAATATATATCCATCAGAGCTTATTCTTGAGCCTAGTCATGGCGCTGGTCATGAAGATCCTTTCTTAGATTTAAATATTAATATTTGTGATAATAATAAATTAAGTTTTAAAATGCATAATAAAACGGATGATTTTGATTTTGAAGTGATTAGTTTCCCATTCCCTGAAAGTAATATACACTCAAATATCACATATTCAGCGTTTTTCTCACAGTTACTTCGTTATGCAAGGATTTGTAGTAATTATATTGATTTTAAAAATAGATGTAAAATCTTAAGCCAAAAATTGATATCAAGAGGTTTTTCTGCAAATAAATTAACTTGGCAATTTTTAAAAAAATTTAGTTTTCATTATAACGAACTTTTAAATAAATATCAAAAGAATTATCTAGAAATACTTAAAGAAATTTTCAACTAATTTCGGAGGTTCGAGAAATGTTGTCGCAGCGCCATTTATTTTGAATTGTGTTTCTAATTGAGCGGATTTTCTTAAAAATTAGCCACATGGTAAAGATGAATTCTATAATTGTTTAGTTCATTCAGGTTTTTTGCAATGTGTTAATATTTGTGATTTGGTAAAATTTATAATATTTAGTTTACCTATTGTTGTTAAAGGGAGGGATATATTAACAGGATAAGCTTGTTTTTGTTTTACTTGGTTGTTTTACATTTGCTGTTTTTTTTCTTTCATAGGCATGTATTTTGGGGGTGATACCTGACGCGGGGATGCCATGGATATTCTGTGGTAGCCACAACACTGTGCTGGGTAGAGAATTTAGAGTGGCGAAACCCTATATAGGCCAGTGTATTCTCCTGATGAGCCCTTATGTTGGGTGTTGCCTCTGAATTATTTGTCTATATTATTTTTTCTATTGTTTGGTAAATGACGACTTATACTTATTGACGACATGACTGCCTTTCCATGGATAATTCTTTATGGTTGATTGTGTGTGGCTATGCTGTTTGACCTATGTGATTGTATGGATGAGTAGGGTTAAGGCCTCATTCAAGTGCTGGTCTATATTAATCACTAATTTTGTCACTCTTTTTTTGTGTTTTTGCTGTTGCATTGGTGATTTCTCTTTTCATGATATATATATACATTTATATATATATATATATATATATATATACTAGCTGTTGGGGTGGCGCTTCGCGCCACCCCAACACCTAGTTGGTGGGGGCGCTTCGCGCCCCCCCAAGCCCCCCCGCGCGCGTCCCTGTTTCCCCCGGTGTCCCCGTTGTAGTTGTGTCCCTGTGTCCCGGTCGTTATTTATATTCCCTGTGTCCCGGTCGTCATTTGTATCCCGGTGTACCGGTCTGTATATACATTCGTTTTTTAGTTTTGTTTTTCTCCTTTATTTTTTTCCTTTTTTTTTCTTTTTTAGTTTATTTAGATTTTTAGATTTTTTAGTTTTTTTATTAGTTTTTAGTTTTTTTTCTTTTTAGTTTTTTTGTAGTTTTTACCTTCTTTTTAGTTTTGTTAATTTTTTTTTTTACTTGTGTCCTGGTCGTCATTTATACTCCCTGTGTCCCGGTGCTTTGTTGATTGCTAATCGAACATTCCTTTTGTCCTGGTCGCTTTCTCTTTGAGTGTCGTCATTTATTTTTTTCTTTTTTAGTTCTTTTAGTTTTTACCTTTTTTAGTTTTTTTTTAGTTTTTAGTTTTTTTAGTTTTTTACCTTTTTTTAGTTTTTTTAGTTTTTTAGCTTTTTTATTTTTTTTATTAGTTTTTAGTTTTTTTGTAGTTTTTGCCTTTTTTTTTAGTTTTTTGTCCTGGTCGCTTTCTCTTTGAGTGTCGTCATTTATTAGTTTTTTCCTTTTTTTTTTTAGTTTTTTATTGGTTTTTACCTTTATTTTAGCTTATTTTTCAGTATTTTCCTTTTTTTTAGTTTTTTTTATTTTTTATTTTTTTTAGTTTTTTACCTTTTTTTAGTTTTTTTAGTTTTTTTAGTTTTTTAGCTTTTTTACTTTTTTTATTAGTTTTTAGTTTTTTTTTGTAGTTTTTGCCTTTTTTTAGTTTTTTCAGTTTTTTTTTTAGTTTTTTATTGGTTTTTACCTTTATAGTTTTTTTAGTTTTTTAGCTTTTTTATTTTTTTTATTAGTTTTTAGTTTTTTTTGTAGTTTTTGCCTTTTTTTAGTTTTTTCAGTTTTGACGTCACCTAATCCAGTTTTTTCAGGTGACGTCACCTGACACATCCATCCACACATCCATCCACACATCCACAGACAGACAACTTATTTTTATATATATAGATAGATAGATATATATATATATATATATATATATATATATATATATATATATATATATATATATATATATATATATATATATATATATATATATATATATATATATATATATATATATATATATACATATATTCACAGGTGGGACACATGGACACAACTACAATGGCGCGTAACGACTTACGCGCGCGGGGGGGAGCTTGGGGGGGGCGCGAAGCGCCCCCACCAACTAGGTGTTGGGGTGGCGCAAAGCGCCACCCCAACAGCTGGTATCTATATATATATATATATATATATATATATATATATATATATATATATATATATATATATATATATATATATAAATAAGTTGTCTGTGTGTCTGTCGAGTGACGTCATGTTTGTGTGTTGACTGACGTCATGTTTGTCGACTGACGAAATTACAGACCGGGACATCAGGACACAAATGACGACCGGGACACCGGGACATAGGAAATATAAATGACGACCGGGACCCTCAAAGAGAAAGCGACCGGGACACAAGGAATGTTCGATTAGCAATCACCATCAACGAAGTACCGGGACACAATTGACGACCGGGACACAGGGAATATAAACGACGACCAGGACACTCAAAGAGAAATTACAGACCGGGACACCGGAACACAAATGACGACCGGGACAAAAATGACGACCGGGACACAGGGAATATAAGTGACGACCGCGACACTCAAAGAGAAATTACAGACTGGGACACCGGGACACAAATGATGACCGGGACACAGGGAAACAACATTAACGGGGACGCCGGGGGGCACAGGGGAATATATAAATGACCACGGGGACACAGGGAATGTTCGATTAGCAATCACAATCAACAAAGCTCAAGGGCAATCATTAGAATAATGAGGTATAGATCTGAATACAGATTGTTTTTCCCATGGACAATTATATGTTGCATGTTCAAGAGTCGGTAAACCTGACAATCTATTTATATGCACAGACAATGGGACAGCCAAGAATGTTGTATATTCGCAAGTTTTACGTAGTTAAATATATATATATATATATATATATATATATATATATATATATATATATATATATATATATATATATATATATATATATATATATATATATATATATATATATATATATACACAGGTGGGACACAGGGACACAACTACAATGGCGCGTAACTAATATGGTGCGTAACGACTTACGCACGCGGGGGGGGGGCTTTGGGGGGTTGCGCGAAGCGCCCCCACCAACTAGTGTATATATATATATATATATATCTATATATATATAAATAAGTTGTTTGTCTTTTGACTAACGTCATGTTTGTGTGTCGGCTGACGTCATGTTTGTCGACTGACGTCATTACAAGGATTCAAATAACGACCGGGACACAGGGAATAAAAATGACCACCGGGACACAGGGACACAACTACAACGGGGACGCCGGGGGCACAGGGGGGATATATAAATGACGACCGGAACACAGGGAATGTTCGATTAGCAATCACCATCAACAAAGCTCAAGGGCAATCATTATAATAATGAGGTATAGATCTGAATACGGATTGTTTTTCCCATGGACAATTATATGTTGCATGTTCAAGAGTCGGTAAACCTGACAATTTATTTATATGCACAGACAATGGGACAGCGAAGAATGTTGTATATTCGCAAGTTTTACAAACATATATATATATATATATATATATATATATATATATATATATATATATATATATATATATCTATCTATATTCACAGGTGGAACACAGGGACACAACTACAATGGCGCGTAACTAATATGGTGCGAAAAAAGCTAAAAAGAAGAAAAAACCCAAAAAAAAAGAAACTTAAAAAAAAGGAAAAAAATAAAAAAGGTAAAAAACTAAAAAGAAAAAAACACCGGGACACAGGGAATATAAATGACGACCGGGACACAGGGACACAACTACAACGGGGACGCCGGGGGGCACAGGGGGATATATAAATGACGACGGGGACACAGGGAATGTTCGATTAGCAATCACCATCAACAAAGCTCAAGGGCAATCATTAGAATAATGAGGTATAGATCTGAATACGGATTGTTTTTCCCATGGATAATTATATATTGCATGTTCAAGAGTCGGTAAACCCGACAATATATTTATATGTACAGACAATGGGACAGCGAAGAATGTTGTATATTCGCAAGTTTTACGTAGTTAAAAACATATATATATATATATATATATATATATATCTATCTATATTCACATGGGACACAGGGACACAACTACAATGGCGCGTAACTAATATGGCGCGTAACGACTTAACGTAACGCGTAACACCAACTAGGTGTTGGGGTGATGCTTCGCGCCACCCCAACAGCTAGTATATATATATATATATATATATATATATATATATATATATATATATATATATATATATACTACAAGTATACTAAATTGTAGTATCGTCCTAAGAATAGGAAGGAACTGGAACTATAGAGTGAAAATTGAAACTTTGGCGTCCATTTAAATCTGCCGAAAATTGTATGCAAATCCTGAAGCTGAGATTCAAATGACTTTTCAGTTATGGAGCAGCAAATTTCACATTACTACATATATTTAAATTCATTCGTTCTTTGAAAGTTAAAGTGAATGACTAAACTTTAGAGAGAGCATATTGTAGCGTTAACGAATTAAATTTTCCAATAGTGCTGTTTTACTCCGAACGGTAATAAAGCCAATGTAGCGAGAATCGTTTCATTGCAAATCTCTTTTTTTAAGAAATCTTATTTGCTATATTCCGTTGTTAGAGCTGAATCTTTGAAGAACAAAAAAAGGTAGAATTTTGAAAACGTGTCATTAAATTTTTTTAACTTTTTACTTCAAATCGGGATGAGTCGATGAAAAAGAATCATCATGCCCAAAATTAAAGGGTAGGACTCACATCTTTTTATTTTGTGGGAAGGCGAAAATTAGTTCTTAAACTTTTGGCATGATTAGTTTTTTGTTAGAGGACTTAAATTCACATGAAAAAAAATACATATTTTTTCTCAAGTTAGTGTTTTATCCAATACCAATTTGGCGTAATTTTTCTATTAGGTATATAAAAGTATTTTGGTAATTTGTAAGTAAGAGGCACTGAATTTTTTTTGCTCACATACCAACCCTTCCTCTATATTTGACCGTCCATGCTGTCTGCATTTGAACTACTGCTTCTGACAGTTTTCTTATAAGGAAAAAAAGGTCCTCGTGCATTGTTGTATATAATTAATACTTCAGAGGAGGAATGGCTTTAAGAATGCAATAATCTCAAACATTTTGAAAATAAACTAAGCAAATTAGAAATTTACTCCATATTTTGTTTATCTCAGTTTATTATTGGCAAATAATATAACAGATTTTGACTGATCGTCTTCAATAATTAAAAACTTGGAATGTGGCATTTCTTGTAAGGCTTGTATTTTTAATAGCTTCTGTAAAACTGGATTGGAATTTACCTTACGTTTTAATTTGTTTTCGAAAGGGGGAGAGATATGTCATCTTGATAATAGGAAGGACGATACCAAAACCCAATTTTTATCAATATTCAAGAGTCATTACAGAATTTGATAAAATCGAGATTTACTCAGGAATTCATATTGGCAAGAGGAGGGGGGACTTCATCAAAACATTTGAAAATAAGCAAATTATAATTAAAATATTTAAGCACGGAAAAATACTCTTTAAATTAGTGGCAGTTCTAGGCTTGGGCAATGGGGGGGGGGGTAGCTACCCCTCCCAGCTTTTCTGAAATTAACTTCGTTTTATTTTATGCTTTTCTCTCCTATGCTATACCTTGGTCCCCACCCCCGAGATTATGAGGCCTAAAACAGCTACTAGTTCAAAGTTTAAAATTTCTGTGGGTAGTCCCCAGGCTTTTCTTCACATATTATGAAAATACGCATTAATTTCTTATTTCTCTGTTTATTTAGGTTACCTTATCAGGGTTTATTTGGTGGTGTATCGGCCATGAACCGATCTCACTTTGAAAAAGTGAACGGTTTTAGCAACATGTTTTGGGGATGGGGAGGAGAAGATGATGATATGAGCAACCGTATTCGCTATAAAAAGCTGCTGATTTCACGTTATCCAGCGAATATTGCCAGATATGTCATGTTGTCACATAGCAAGGCAAAACCTAATCCTAGTCGGTAAGTTTTTTTCTTTTACACAGTTTCTCTGATTTTAGATTTATTCTCCTTTGTGAACCTATTTGAAACATTCCATTTCATGTCCCCAAAAATTTTACATTTATGGTCCTTATAAACTGTTTCTTATGAGGTTGGGGCACTCATACCTGTTTTCTTTTCCCTTCCTTTAAATTTCCGGGGATTTTAACCAAGGTAGTACTGATCTTGCATATTTAAGACACGCCCAAGTCATTTTATGTTTCAAAACGCTACTGCCTCCGTCCCTATTCCAGCAGGCTACCATTCAAAAATTTGTTTGTATAACCATACCGTTAAAGCGTGTATTTTTTTTAATCATACCGTTAATATTGAGAATGATACCTAAAACGACCTAACTTGTTTTTTATATTTGATTTATTTTTTATGTTGGATTGTTTAACTAAAATTTAGGAATAAAGGAATTAGTCTTTTTTTATATTTTTAATGAGACCTTACTGATTTATTTGATAGCCTTTGACCATTTTTCTATTTTTTTGTCTATAAATAATTCGCTTTTTTCCTTAAATATGCTTCTGTATGGGATTCTGTTCTGCTTTTTTTTAAGTGTTCATCATTTGCCCTTCTGAATTACGACCTGGTCTGCCCTGTGGACATCATGTTAGTTATTGGCTAGTTTTCCTTGATGTAGGGCAATCATGGGGAGTATGCCCTCACTCAAGTATATGATCTTCTGCAGTATCACTAAGGGAGTCATCCTTTCCCCTTTCAGATGTTTTCTTCTACTATTTTTTTTTCATGTCTTTATAAAAGAAAAAAAATAAGGACAAGTCTTTATGATGCTAACAAATTTTTATTTTCTATTATTTAATGTTTTGCTTATCGTCAGACCATGACGATTTCTTTCTAACATATTTTATTTACTTGCTAGTAGAAAACGTAATTAAAAATCAAAGAGCAAGATCTAGGTTGGGGTTGAGACACCATTTCACCGTTGCGTTCTATTTCACCGTTCCTTTTGCATTATTTTAAGTGTGTATATCATTTTTTTGCGTGTTGTGTGCCAAAAGAAATCATGACTTGTCAGATCTATTGCCTGATCTAGATTGTTTTCTTTCGATTTTTTTTCCTTTCTTCTTTTATCTAAGCTGATCAACTAGAAGTCACAAGTTTGCCACTTGAGTTACCAATGACCCACTTGCTTCAAGTTCTGAAAAGTGTCTGGGATATCCACAAGAATAAATTTTTTTGGGAATATGTAAGCGAAGTAAAACCCGATATTCCCATCCAGACTGAAAGGTTATCACAAATAGGGTTTTATAAATAGAAAGCAAGTCGCCGAAATCCAATAAATATCGAAGGGGGTAATACAAAGTAATACAGGTAATACAAAGTTAATAGCTGTGTTGACTAAACATTAGGCACGTACCTGATAATGTCTTTGAACTTGTTGGAAGAGAAGACACTTTGTGTCTGCGAGGTGATATATTTGTCAGAAAAAAAAAATTCATAGAATTTGTTTTTGTCTATACAAAGAGGAGAATCTCGTATTATCATCATTTTGTAAGAGTTAAAATATGGTTCTTAAAAGAAAGGCCTTGAGTTTAAGAAATGCCTTGGGATTGTCTTTAGTATAAGGAAGGTCTTTGGAGTAGATAATATCTTGGGTATAAAGATCTTAAGCTTTTCGCGGAATAACTTTTTGCCTGGGATTTGAATGAGAGGAAAATGTGTAAAATTATTGTTTAGCTCCCTCTGATATTGGTCCATAGAGTCCAATCATCCTGGAACAGTTGAGAAACACTACCATAAAAACGTACCTTTTTAGTGTTTCTCCCCTCTTCCCATAGGGATCGGGGGTTTATTCACCTGTGGAAAATGAAATTCCGTTCAATGATCCTTGGTTCTTGAGATATTACAGATGCGCCATTTTAATAGTCTGGATGCATATACCTTCTTTAGATTTTTAGCTCAACATCATGCTCAGCATTCCCTAAAAGTTTTAACTTAATACACTTTGCAGTTATACCTTTTTGACAGTTCGATGCAGAGTATTGTTTGATTTGGTTTTAGAAACTCTCAACTTTCCCTGAAAGTTTTTGCTAACTACTCTTAGTTCCTCCTGAGCTACTGCATATATGCCAATTTGACAACCATAATGCACTTGGTTTCTTTTGATTTAGTAAAACATCCTCTCGACTGAAAATTTGTACTCAATACTCTTAGGCATTCTTGAGATGCTACAAATGCTGCCTTTTTACGACCTTTATGCTCATAGTGTCCTTTAATTTTGTTCCACGCCTTCCTCACCATTCCCCTGAACTTTCAACTTAATACCATCATAAGTTCCTGATATATTACAGATATTCCCTTTTGACAACCTGGATATGCTTAGCTTCTTATGATTTAATTCTACACCCCCAAAAAATTTTCTGACAGTTTCAACTTGCCTCTTGGTGTTCCTGAACTATTGCTTATATGCTGTTTTGAAAACCATGATGCCCTTAGATTCTTTTGATTGAGTTCAATATCCCCCTTGATATTTCCTGAAAATTTCAACTTGATACTCTTAGCCCTTCCTGAGATATTGTAGATGAGCCTTTTTTACGACCTTGATGCAAATAGTGTCTTTTGATTTTGTTCTGCACCTTCCTCGCCGTTTGCTGAAAGTTTCAACTTGAAACCCTTAGCCATTCCTGGTATTTTCCAGATGCGCCCTTTCGACCCATTGGATGTATATATTGTGTTTTGAGAAGCTTAAACTAAAAATCATGGTTTGTCTCCCTATCTTTCTTGAACTAAGCCTCCACCTGCAAATTTAATAATTAAATAAAGATTCATTCGAGGAATTATCTGTGCATTTTCGAAATTAGAGTGAAATACACTCTTATTTTGATAGCTATGACATAAAGGAGTACTTGCTCAAATTGTTTTCTTCTATACCACGTTTCATCCCTGTCAGGACTTTTTCGCTTCTTGTTCGAGTCTCTTGTTCTTCTTTAGCTGTTCTTTTTATTGTTATCTTTATATTCCGCAGGTTCCGTGTGATGAAAAATGGAGCAAAAAGAGCCCAAGTAGATGGATTAAAAAATCTCCGCTACAAAAGAGTAAAAATTCAGTTTATGAAACTATGCACATGGATATCAGTTGATATATCGCCCAAAGAAAGATCTTAGATTGTGATACATTGATAAAATAGTAAGATTCTTATTTTGAAGTTGTTTTAATTTGAAGTATGTGTGTGTTCAAACTATTCTAAAACTTCGAAATCATGATTATGCAAATGATTATCCTTCTAAATAACTAATTTTTTAGCTTTATTTACCTAGAATCCTAGATGACCAAAAAAAAAACACCAAAGAAATGAATATAAAGACAAAAAAACGGGTCTATGACCAGTAAAGGAAAACGAAGAGACACAAAAAAAATCAAATGAATATTTCACCCGTATACAACAAGGTGTTTTCAGCCTAGAAAAAAAAAAACAACTAGAAACTAAAACTAAAAAATGTAACTGAAAAATATATATAAAACTAAAATAGACTAACATAGAATATTTAGTATACAATTAGTTACATTTAAAATTGGCAGCTACCTTCAAATATAAGTAATTGTATATTATATATTTTATGTTAGTCTATTTTAGTTTTATATATATTTTTAGTTTTTTTTTTCTTCTACGCTGGAGACGCTTTGTTGTATAAAGGCGAAATATTCGTTTAATGTTTTTTGTGTCTCTTCGCTTTGATTTACTGCCTATAGACCGGTTTCGTTGTCTTTACATTCATTTCTTTGTCATAGATGGCCAGTTCGTTTTAGATTTTTTATTCAATCCAATATGAGCAACTAGCGGGTGCCAACAAGCGTTTTAATCTTAGATGAATAGTCAAATTTCGGAAAAATTCGAAGTACGATAAAGAAGATCTGTCGAGCAATTATATTAATAAGGCAGAGTGAAGGATTCAAAGTAACCCAGACATTACATTCGCGCGTTTATATTGAGGAACAACATGATGAATTCTTAGTTATGGTAATTTCAAATGGGTTATGTTTTTTTGTCAGATTAAATTCTATTTTTGCATATCTTAAACTGGAAACGCGTGAAAAGTTAACCAAATCTGTTTACGAGCATCTGATTTTAGTCTCCAGATATCTGGAGCTTTCTGCTTTTTTCTTATGCCGCATAATTTCTCCTTTTCTCGCTTGCATAGGAGGTTGATAGGAAATTCCATTTTTGATACTAAAATTGCGTTGTCGTGTCTTGAAGGCCGAACAAATTATCCTTGTATAAAAAAATAATCATTATTAACAGTCAAAACCCGAAAATCCTTTCCTTCCATTTTTGCTCTCCACTATAACTCATGTCTTTAAACTTTCTGCATTTTGATTTGCTAAGTGGATATCGAGGTAAATGAATTTCATACAAAAAAATCCATCCAACTGTTGAAGTTATATGAAGTATAAAATTCATTAAATGATTTACTTAAATCTTGGCTTTATTTACGTGCAATGATCGAATTTTCGAAACGTTTGTGCTATATAGTGATGTATGTGCATAACCATCACAGTATCGGAAATAGATTATATTTCATGTTTGCTCAATGTCTACAATGTATCATGAACTTCCTCTAAGCATATGGTATACGCTTGTGGCTGCTATTTTCAACGTTTAGCTGCTAAATATTTATGTAATGTTGTTCCTATTTTTGGACGCCTTTTGCAAGTTTCTTGAAAGTTTTATATAACTGTAGTTTTTTGATTAGAATTCGTGTTGTTTGTTAAGGATTTTGTTGAAAATTTACTTTTATTGTGCGTACATAAGAAAGTAACGTCATGCATTCTTTAATCGGATTTTGTGTCAAACCTGTTTTTAGTTTCTGAATTAGATGATAATGAATTTGTTTTTATTAAAGCCTATGAATCTCCATGCAGTCACTATGCTCCTTAAAGAAAATACCAAATATGACCCTCGATTTTAATTGCCAAAGATTTCTGTTGTTTAATTTTTTCTTTCATGAATTAATCAGGAATAAACAACTTTCCTCTTTGGATTTACTCTTTTACAACGAATCTGAGAAAAATCTTATTCTGTTTAAAATTGATTTTCCTGGACATATGATTTTTTTTGTGTTTTAAAGCCATATTGTATGTTTTAAAAGTACTTTCATAAGGAAAAGTGGGTAGATGTCTAAAAGTATGTAGACTTTACAATAATTGTCTTTTATTTCACATTTTCTCTAATTATGTTAATTTCTTTTTTAAATGCAAAGAAGTGAGGATTTGTTTGAAGTTTCGTTTTGATTTTTCTTTCCTTTTTAATGTAAGATACGCGTTGTTTTATAAAATGTCCTTTAAGAACTTTAAGAAGTATCCCACCAATATTCAAGTCTAGCTTACCTATGTTAAGATCTTTATGAGGATTACGTTTTTACCTCTAAATTAACATTTTCTTTTTTGAATTTACGATTGAATAACTTCTGTTGTTATTATAGTCAACTGTTCTAATCTAGTACCACAAGCCCAATACCAGTTTTTTTTTTTTAATTCACATTTTATTTTGGTTTTCTTTCAAGGAAATCTAAATATAATTTATTGTTTAATTATATATGCTATTATAGATCATTTAGAAACATAAAGGTTGGGGACATTTCCGACTTTTATTATAGAATAACCTCTGTTATACCGACCTTCAAAAAGGAAAGTGAAATCGCTCTTTGCCGTATTTTAATGAATTGTTTTTGTTTTTATTTGTTTCTATTGTCATTTTTGTTCCAATGTTATGAGCTTTTATGATTGACCTATAATTTACTAAATTTACACCCAGCAGTTTTATTTTGCCTCTATACAAGCCAGGAGCTAGGATAGACCTGTATGTGTTAGAATGGACAGTAACAATAGAAAATAATGTCAAAAATAAAGACAATGATACATGCCATTTTCATTGAGCTTTTGACATTTATTTTGTTTTCATACAATTTTTTTTTGTTTTGACTTTAATCAAGTATTTATATTCTCCTTTTATTCATGGGTTTTTGACGTAAAAAGGAATTGCAGGAATCTTAGTTATTGAAAGCCATTTTTAGACCATAGTGTTTCTAATTTAACATACAACTTATTGCATTAAAGCTTAAATTGCTTATTTCTGTTTAGTCGTTGTACCCCCCCCCCCCCCCCGAAAAAAGTAAGCTGAAAGGCATCTAAAGAGGATTTTAGGAAGGGCTTTGCTGCTTTGTTTGTAATTTTTGGTAGAGTATGGTAAATCAGAAAATTGTAATTATACAGAAGATATGATTTGGACCGTACCCCTGCATGCGTGCCTGTAGAAACATGGATAGCAGGGATACGTTTGCACAAAAAGAAAGACTGTAATACAAATAGGGGTAAAAATGAAACCATTATTTTCTTTAGTAGTTCCTATAGCCAAAACTAAAAAAGAGACTTACAAAACACAAACAGGAATCACGTGTTCCTAAATTTGGGCCTTTTCGCATCTTACGTGTGTATATTTTAATCTGAGAGTTTTAAAATAAAATTACTTTCCGGACTAAAGTGCAGATGGAAAAGAGAAAAATTTTATTTTAAAATATAACATTGACATGAAAAAAAAGGTATGTCCCTTAAAGCCTTATGTTGCATATCACAATAGTATTACCAGTTTCCAAAAAGTCATCCATCACGAAAGAATACGTAGACATCTTCAAAACACTATAAAAACCGCAGAATTTCTTGTGAAAAACCTCGTCTGACGATCTGCAAAATATATAAATTAATGAATTTTCATAAATAAAAATTACAAGAGATAGAAAAACGAAAACACGGCTAAAATCGCAAAGGTATGATCAATGAATTAGCATTACACAGTACCACTATTTTTTGATATATTAATAGAAGTGTTACCGGTATTTGCAGTTGTTATTAAAAAAAAAAAATCCCAGTCGATTTTTTTTTCGCACGAACAAAAATAAACATGCATCCATGATAATTTTCTTGAAAAAAATCCAAAATTTTGCATTCTTGTAGATAAGGACTTGAAACCACTTTGAAAAGTTTCTCTGGTATGCTATATTTGATGTTGTGGTTTGAATCAAAATTACTCACCCTTTTGGAGGTGTTTTGTACCTTTTTCCAAAATAGTGCTAATTTTCTGAGGCTTGTTTCTTTTGGTGAGTAGCTTAAGATTCAATAAATTTTACATATTTAGAATATCCCATTAAAAGGCAATTCTTTCGATATGTATATTGTTATCAAAACTTTTTTTTATAGTTTTGGTTACTATTAGCATGAGAAGCTGCTTACTTACAGTTTGTTACAACAAACTGTTTGATTTCCAAAATAACGTTCCATCTAATTTTTTTTCCTTAAACTACTTGGCAGTGATGCAAAAGCTTACGACTCATGTGTTGTTGTTTTTTTATTCTTACGTTTTGAATTCTTTTCCTATATATCTCAGTCAAAGTAAATCGTATTTCATTCTTTCCAAAGAAAACTTTGGTTGGTCTTTTTGAAATAAAGTATATTCTATTTTTCTTTGTTTTTTTTTATATTCTTATTTATCTATTTAATGAGTAAAAATTGGAAACCATAACCTTAGAATCACAGTTGTTCGCATAGAAGTACTATTCGATTGTCGCCATAATTTAATAGTCAACTTTAACCATTTATTGATTACAGCTCTTATGGGACAACTAGGGCATTTTTTGTACACAACAGCAAAAGCCAAGGAACAGGCAAGTTTTGGAATGAAAAATTGGCTGACGTAAAAAATCTTGGGTGAACACAGCATCAATTAAAGTTGTCACTGATCCAATTCATGAATACTCTCTATCACAGCAATGTTTTCTGAGGGTAATTTTATTAAGGTGGTCAAAAGTGATGTAAATAACGCCTACTTGAAAGCTATATGTATTTAAGGAACCTCCTTATTAGCTTTTTGTTTCATTCTTTTAGCAGTTTTTCTTTTTTCAAAACTTTGAAGAATAGCAGGGAGTAAGGAATGAAAAGAAATATGTCTGAGGTTTGGACAAGTTCAAATAGGTGGAGTTCCTATTTAATAAGACCAAGGACTATAATTCTGCTTTGAAAAAAAAAAGAAAACCACAAGATATCGAGCAAGAAAATAGCTTCTACCTGAGTGAGTTTAAAATATCAGTTTATCAACAAAACATTTCTTGAATAATTTATCTTATTTTTATGTAACTTGCCACAGAGAAATATTTAAAAAAAATTATTTTTTTAGACATAAAAGAAGCAATTTTCTAACTTGTATACAATTGCAGTAAACTACAGTACAGAAACAACAAAGAATGGAAAATAATTCCATTTAGTTCTTCAGTACAAAATGAAATGCGTAATCTCTCCCAGTACTACTGTAAAGCAACAACGACAACAGAAGAAAACTACGACTATGGCATATGCTTTAATAATCATCTATGATTCCTGGCTAAAACCATTCCAAGAACAATACTCCAAGAAAAAAGCAAAGCAACTTCTTCCAAAAAAAAAAAAAGATTCATAACTGTTTTTTTTAACCCTGAATGTTACAGTTATCCCTAGTAAGCTGGTTGTACAAAACATCTACTGTTAATATAAAAATGATTTTGTAAATATAAAAACAAGGGTACAGAAGTAAAAACATCTTTTTATCTTAGTAATCCCAAGTAAATATCATATTTTCAATTAAATTTTACATGGCCAAGGAGCTTGATTAAGCGCATACCAAGACTGAGTGGCAGGGTAGATGAATGAGTTCCCATGGACCTTTTTAGAAAAACGGGTTAAAACAGGGCCTTAGACATTGGGGCCCCCTGGCAAATCCTCTGATGTCCCCCTAAAAAAAAAATATAGATGTTTACACCAACAAGTGCAGATGTCTGATCCTTAAGGGTAGAGCAGAATTTTCTGGAGGGGGGGGAGCGAGCGCATTAGAAAAGTGCAAGCTTAAGCCAAGATGTTTTAGTTTTTTAGGAGGCGAAAATCCCTTCTCCTCCTGTATCCAGGTATGTTATATAATACGGCATCTATAATTAATTAGCTTGTATTTCAAGTTCAACTTACATTGTCATTAAGAACACATTAAAAAAAATCAATGCTTTTTTCTAAAATATCGTGGAATTTCTTATAATTCATGTGTCCATATATGCCTGAATATCATACACAGAGAGGATAGGTAATATTTTGGCAGTACAATGTACCAATTGATTGATGTGCAGTTGTAATTGCAGAGATTTTTTAAGATGTAATAAGTTTTATCTAAAAAAAAATAGCTATCATGCAGTCAGATGGACTGAATTCGCACTTTAGAGTCAAACGTAAAAACAAACACACCAAAACAAATATGATTGGTCTGATAAAAAATTAGATGCATAAGCCAACATATCAAACAGACTAAAAACAATGAAAATTAGTTGAGTTTATAAAGGAAATGATGTAAATAACAAGGTAGAGGGAAACTATAGGGATTCGATTTCTTAAATTGTATTTCGATAATGCTATGGGAAACTTTTAAGAAATATAAAAAAAAATGACTATACAAATAGAATGTTCAAAATTAGTAAAACAGGTTTTATGCAATGATTGGTAAAATTTGCTTGTGTTAAATATTGGTTATGCAGGGAAAAAAGTGCTCTTGTGTTTTTTCTCTGGAAAATTTTCTTGGGGCGAAAACTGAATTTTTGTTTGAAGCAGAACAAGGAAGGCACGATCTGGGGGGGGGATCACTAGTGAAAAGTGTATTTTCCTTGGGGTTAGTGAGGGCACTACTGGTGAAATGGTGGGAAATTTTAAGTGGTTCAGTCAATTTACATTTAAGTGGGTATGTAATTTCAACTGAAGGCTGCATAGCCCTTCCAGGCTGTTATACTTACATCTTCCAAGTGTGAACGGACACCTTCTTGAAGCTTCAAAACTGTGTCCTTCACTGCACCTATTAAAGTCTGGTCACCGGTTGTAATGAAATTTTTAATGCCTGTTTTTTGGCTTGGGGTAACAGCTCTGATTTCAACTTTTCGTGAAGAAGGAAGTTTTCTATCTAAATAGTTCTCATAAAGGGCTTTCAAGCTTCCACTAAAATTTTCAGAGTCCCATAGCTTAAGACTTTCTTGATAGTAATGCAGATAATGCACTTTTGAAATGCGGCTGAGAAAATAAGTAAATAAATATGCTGTTTCTGAATGAACTAGAACATAGTCCAAAGACTTCAATTCAACAATTCCCTTGAGAATGGAGATAGAGACACTTCTAACCAATGTAGGCCACTCATGAGTTTCCAATTCAGTGCCATTTTGATTGGCCATTTCTTAAAGAAGAAGAAAATTCATGAAAATCTCAATCCAAATCCTAGAAAAAAAGTGATGGTCTGAAGTTTTTAAGCAGCTAGAAGGGGCTTGTATATTAATAGTTAGAATACAAAGCTTTCACTTATTAGCAATTTCGCTAGTAAAATCAGCAATTCATTAATTCTCATCTTTGTCAAACAGCTTTGAACATTTCCTCAGCATATGTTTAAACTATCAAAGATTCAGTATTGTTGACTTTTTTTTGTTTTACATTATTAATTGCTTATTTATCAGACAATGAATATATTGTCAGGATACCAGAGTAGGAAGTCATCTGACTTCCATAGTTGAAAGTCCTTCATCACTTGAGCACATTAAATAAACATCTTAGTTTACAGCTTTGTTCTCAACCAAATGTCATCCACGTCTGGAAGCAATTTGTTCTTACAAGCAGTGCTTTCTTAGCTAAAGTGGTTGTTTGTACCATATTGTTCAATTCGCTGAGAGAGGGAGAAATCCCCCCCTTTTCCCGTTTTCAAGCACACAGTTGGTAAAGTAAAAATCAGTTTTTGTTCTTGGACGTTCATGTATGACAAGATGATTATTTATAATATTGATATTTTTATTAAATACTACCAAACCTTATCTAAATATTTGTAAGCAAACCCTCGATGAGGAGATATGTCATTATGACACAATGTTATTAACTGGTTGGTTTTCAGTTCTTTTCATTGCTGCAAAAAAAGATGCCTTGGAATAACACTAAATGCATATTTTCACGATGTTATAATCTTTCCTTTTAATTTGCAATAGCAAAGTTGGATCAAATACAGTATTATTTTTCTAATTGAAAGTAGTATTTTATAAATAATTTTACTATTCCCTGAAGTTACTATGACCTCTTTTGCAGAAGAAAAACAAGAACATTGGCAACATTCACCAAAAGTAAGATATCATATATAAAGCAAGATAAGTGATACATATATGAATTCAGTGAATATTGACTGAAGTGACACCCAAGCAAGCTAGTGATTAAATAAGGCACAGAAAAATTAAGTGATACAACGTCTATGATCTATTGTTTGAATGTGTCAAACTCCAAACAAGAAAAGCAAGATAACTTACATGAAAATATTTTTGCTTCTCCTAGTTTTTTTCTGCAAATACAGAATACTTTGGTTAGCCTTTGGTAATATAAACATGGAATGGTGGTCAAGGAAAATAAGTCTTTAGTCAAAAATTTTGCTTTTCCTTCAGCAGATCTTCCTATTCCTGTAACTAGATATTCATCTACAGTTCAAGACTTAGCCAGCAACATTTTGGTTTTGTCCTTTTTATTTACTTTTGCTTATGCTGCCAGTTTCAGTTAATTGCAACCAAATATTTTTGCTGTTGAGGGGAAAGCTTTGTTTAAGCAGGCAAGTTAGAAGTTTCTAATTGTTGAAGTTAGATTAAAATTCAAAAGCACTTAAGACGTGTAGCAATTTCCTAGCCCTGTTACCAAAATACTTTCTTAGAATCTGAAATAGAAAAACTTACAGCTTCAAAAAAGGAGAATTTTCCCATGAGTTTGCAAGCCCTACCATTTGCTTTTACCTATCTGTTCTTAATTTGATTTGGTTAAGTTTGCTTTCTTGCTTCTATGTTTGGTACTAAGGCAAAGGAACAGTATCACTTACCCAAAATTTACATTCTCCCATTGCCAAAAAAAAGAAAATAGGGGTATATCTCCTTTTGCTACCTTCTTAGAAGTGTTAATAAAAATTTAGACCAGAGCAAGAAAGTTAGCTTTTGAGCTAAGAGGTAAAATTTTCTTTTCAATGCTGATCAGTACAGTACTCTCAAGAAAGCTGATGAATGATATTGTATCAGTTGTCTTGTACAACAATTTTTCAGTGAGGTGTGCCATTTCAAAATGTTCGAGGGAATAAAAATTATTTATTGCAGTACATACCAAAAAAAAGAAACCTTAATAATCCCTGTGCTCAAAGCAAGCTACGACCTGGTTTTTTGCAATAGCAACCTGGAGGTATAAGTGAGTCCTTGGCTCATTGGTCACACCCAACTCAACTTTTGGCAAAAAGGTAGGCATGTTGTGGTTAGTTGAATCAGAATTACAAAAAAAAAATCAATTTGTATGATTGAAGAGGGAAAGTGGGCCAGTGGCAGCTTTACTACCCTACTGCTGCAAACTCTTTAGCAGAAAAGTAGGCAATTTGCATCCTATTTGAAGCAGAATTGTACAAGATCTGTACAATTCGAGGCAAAAAGTGGCTCAATTCCTTTTTTTTCTTTCTTTCTTTCTTTACTGATCAGCATGAAATTTATAGGATCAGTATCCTCAGCCAATGGAACATTAAAATGATGACTTTTTATCTATGTTCCCTTTACCAGCCTCCAATCTGCTTGAAACTCACAGAGCAATTTATTTTAGCCAAGAAAACAGAACAGATAGATTTTCAAAGCCACCCACCACTTCCCACCTAGTTTATGCACAAAAGTGACTGCATCCCTTGAAATTTGGTAGAAAGAGGAGGCTACCTACACCCAAAAAGATATTGATCAAGAAACTACATACCAAGAAAACTGAACAGATAGATTTTCAAAGGCACCCACCACTAGCCTATTTACAAAAGTCCCACCTAGGCTATGCACAAAAGTGACAGCATTAACTTGAAATTTGGTAAAAGGAGAGACTACCTACACACAAAGAAACATTGGTCAAGAAATTTTAAACCACAAACTTTACAACCCAGGCACTAACAGGCTTCAATGTTCTTTTGTTTGGGTGCTGCTCCTCCATAGCAAAATGCAACTGCAAGCAAGAATCATAAAGCATCTTCATCTTGAGGGATACAAGGTTACATACTTGTGGTAGTTGACCCACCTTTTATTAATTTTTAATACATTTTAGGGTAAGGAAATTTTTCTCAAAGAGGTTATACAACAATCATAAATAATAACACAAGATAATAATCTACTTTTGTAATTATTTGATAAATTGTTCTTGTGGCAATTATCAGGTCATAGACACAAATTCAAATTGCTCAATAACAAAAACAACTAACAGGCACCATGTTTTGAGATAAACTAACTTATTCTTAGTCTGTACATGCTGTAATTTTGAAATGGTAATGTAGATTTCCTGTTATTTCTTTTTACAATATAAATTTGCCATATTTTGCCATAAAGTTACATACCTTTTGCTTGTACATGCTGCAATTTAGAGAAATCAGCAGAATTTGAGACCATCATTAGGGAATCAGTCATTATTTTATTTTTTTGACTAAAGATTATTCTTGAAACATAGCATACTACTTTTAAATATGACAACTGCATTCAACTGATGGCAAAGGAACAAAATCCAAATGTTGCTCCTGCAATAATTTTGTTTGCAAAGCTGACCAAAGGTTGCTATAACACTTCAAGTTGCACCAGCAATGTAAATCTAAATGGCATTTTGTGCAAGTCAATATGCCAGTAACTAGATCATTAAGTGACTTAAGAATTACTTGGCACAAATCAATTTTTTTCCTGTAACAACATAAATACTTCAGTTTCTGTGCTGAATCCTTACAGTCTGTTAGTTTTAATCATCAAGAGTTTTATGAGTCAAATAGTGTTTTTCATCCAGAAAGTACCATGTTCAGAGTTGTTTATTTCCAGACAATTGAACAAGAAAATTGATCAGCAGCAAGAAAAGTATGTGGAGCATGAGCTGGTTAATGGAATCTTCCTAAAATATACAAGCAGAATTCAACATTTTAAAATGTGATGCATTGTAAAATGAAGTCTGGTGGCATTGTCCATGTTTCTTATATTATTGCAATGCATTGTAAAATAAAGTCTGACAGCATTATTCAAGTTTCGAGGTTCCAATGTACCTCTTACACTCTTCTGCCTTAGTTGCTGTATCATTGACTGGTTAATACTTTAACATATGCTACCTGCTGCTACAATACAAAGTTTTTACTTAGCCAAAAGTTAAATTTTCAGCAGTTTTGAGGGGTGCTGGTGTCTGGTTCACTGGTTACTTCTGCTTCGGGGACAATAAAAATTACACAAAATAATTTGCAATAAAAGGAACATAAGTTTTTATCTTCTCTACCATGTGCACATATGGCATACAAAATTTGGATCAAACTGGAAGTAGCTCTTAAATTCTAGTAAGCTGAAATTTTCAAAAGACAGTGAAATAAGAATTTTTATATTACAGTGCTTAACTTTGAAGAGGACCCACAGTAAATGGTACTAGGAACCTTACATTACATTTACCTTGGGGGCAGAAGAACATGGTAGGCCAAAAAACTATTTTGACTTACACAGCAGCACCTTTTTGTGCTTAGTAAGAGGAGTCACCCAAAGAAACCATGGCTAAGAAATAAAATAATGCAGGTTGCACAGCAAAAATAGAGGACAAGAGTTCTTAGAGACATGTCAACTTACCAAAGGCTCAATGGAGTTTAGAATAGACTCATTCACCAGAACCAAGCCCAGTTTGTTGCAAGAAAAGCCATTGAAATCAAACTAGCAGCAAAAAAAGAATACAAGTAGCCTATTCAAGCATCTCTGAGATATCATAGAAAATAAAGCTCCTACATTGGGACCTGTAAATATCCAGGGATAAGACACATCTTTCTTCTTGTCTTGAGCAGTAAAGGGAGCACTTCTGCTCACTCCTCAACAATAGATGCCCATCTGTACCTCCTACTGATAGTCCTAACAAACCTAGCAGTCTAAGCCCTGAAGCAGATGCTCACCATCCAGACAAGCCTTTTGGTCCCTCAGAAATTGGGAACACAGTGAAAAGACTCAAAATAAAAAGCTTCTGGTGTCTGCTGCATTCCAAATCATGACAAGAAACTGCCAAGGATGCACAGTGGCCCCAGAACTTTTCAATGTTGCAATGGATTATACTATGAAATAGATAAATTCATGTCTCAGCTTTGGGCTGAAGCTCAAAGACTGAGTCAATGCACATCTGCTGCATCCCATTATATGAGCCAATGGTTTAATTGTCCAGTCCTTGTCATAATTTAATTTGAAGCTATTGATCCCACTGTTGTCTTGCTTTGACTGTTTAATAGACTTATGATGTAGTTGTAGAATAAATAACCCCCAGCAACAATACATAATGACCCAAAACCCAGAGAGTCACCACATACTGGAACATGTTTAGGAGGAGAGAGACCTTGGAGTTATTGTAGACTCCCAGTTGAAATTCAGCTCCTGCTCACAGAAGATCTCAGCCAATGCTAGCAGAGCACTAGGCATCATTAAACACAGCATTACCAGCAGAAGTAGACATGTAATCACCAAGCTCTACAAAGGACTGGTAAGACTGTGTTTGGAGGTGGGGACCATCCTGGCCACCCCTTGATATAAAAAGGACAAGGTAGTGCTTGAGCAAATCCAATGAAGGGCCACTAAGCTGATTGCCAGTATTGAAAACAAGCCCTACAGTGAATGGCTGAGGGAACTCAACCTCCCCTCTTTAGTCTACATGCAGATATGATCCAGGCACACAAACTCCTCTCTACCAATCAAGAAAATAAGCTCCTAGAGATTAACCCCTCCCACATAGCATGAGGACACCCAAAAAAAAACTGCAAACTTCATGCAAGGACTGGAGCAAGATGCAGCTTCTTCTCAAACCAGATTGTGAACCTCTGGAACAACCTCAAGGAGAATATTGTTTCTGCTGAATCAACAGATGTATTCAAATGCCGTCTGGATGCTGAGTGGAGTGACAAACCATGGAGATTTGGCTGGGATGCACCAGAATCTAATCAACCACATATGTAACTGTCATCACAAGGAGTGATTAAACAGGATCAAAAGCCCTTATTTCACTCCAAGCTGTGATTTAAGGTAATTTAAGGTAATTTAAGGTAAATGGTTTCTTTTTCTTGTTATGGCATACTTGCATAACAGCTTTGCTGAATGACTTCTGGTACTTGATGACTGGGCAGGCTGAAACATGTAATTTTGGTGATGATTACTAGTGTTGCTGTCTGTTAGCCAAGACAGCAACACTAGCATTGATATCCACCTAGTAGTGCTAAAATCCACCTACCTGGGCTCCATAACATTGTCAAGTGGCTCACAAGCTGCAAGTATGAATATCCAAGCCATCTTTGGCCAAGGGCAGAATAAATGGTCAACTGGCAAAACCAAATATCATTCATACAACAAAGTTTTTAATTTTCTATATACTCATCAGCTCTAAGATACTTTACAAGTTTAGACATGACAAGCATCACATACAACTGTCAAGGTTATTGAAGTCTTTCAGTTTAAGAGCCTGATGAGGATCAAAGGTCTACAATGGTTTGACTTTGTCAGCAATGAAAAGCTGCTGCAGTTCTCTAAACAGCCTTGGTTTTCAACCCAAGCAGCTGGGTGCACCTTATAGTGGTTTAGACACCTACTGTAAATGCCTTCACATCTATCTGTAAAGATAATCTACAACTGTGACTCTACCCAAGCTGTCTAGAAGTGACCCTGGGGTTAACTGAAGAAGCAATAGTCTAACAGTATGTCCAACTTCCTGACAATTGTAAACATCTCATAGAGCAAAACACAAACACTCACCATGGACCAAAGTGGACAGAGGAGGCAGTGTTCACTCTCCTTACTGAGCAGCACCAAGCAGGAGACATAAGTGTCTCTTTAAATGGCTTTTTACTACTATTGGCAATGCTTCAGCATGGCCTCTGATTTTCATTTTAAAAACATAATATTTGTGTAAGTTCATAAGAGACCAGCACCCTATGGAGAGGGAAGAGTAGGAGATAGATACTTTAAAGACCTTCTCAGGATATTCATTAGACTCTGGAAACATTCTTGTTGATTTTGTTAAATTAAAGCAACAATTGTGCTTTCCAAAATAGCAGAAAGCCCTTCATCAAGAATTTTACTGATTTAAGTATTAGATGAAGATTCAACCTTGTATATTTGTTTCTTTTTATAATCAAAGGTAAACCTGTAGAGGAACAGGTTTCTAAAAAAAGTTTTGATAAACAAAAAAGAGGCATTTTTGGATTGCATATTTTATGCGCTTTTTTATGGTTAAAGTTGTGTTAGTGATAATTCACCCTCACCTGTAATGGTCTCAAACATAGGACTAGGCTATACGCAAAACTAGAATAATATAAATTATAAACCATTAAACATATTATTTAATGCTCCTTTTAAATATAAAGGATGTTACCCTGACAATGCACCCTAACTTGCCTGATACCAATATATAGCTCTAATAATATGTTTGTTTCAGCAATCTAAAAATTCCTCTCTTTTTCAGGTAACACGTCTTTATCTGGAGAGCCGCAGTTCTACATATTTACCTAAGCCAAAAAAATGGCCTTGTTTGCAATTTTTGAATTTCTACGGCAGAAAGGATCATAACTATCAGAAACGAAAAGTGAAATTACTTGCATTTCTAGCGAAATCTTTAAACGGGTGAAACATACTAAATTTATAATTTGTTTGCTCTTTTCTTTAAAGCTTTAGAAGATAGGAAGTATGTTTCCCAGGGAGTAAAATAGTGTGAGCCTGTTGACAAATGCGATACTTTTATCGTGAAGAGCACTGTCACCCGATAATGTGACAAACAAATCAATGGATATCATCAATGGAAGTAGGTTAGTATATATGCTAGTTCAATATTAGTTCCATACAGAGGTGTTGCTAGTTAAATTTTGTTTTGTGTGTGTGTTTTACCATTTTGCTGCTCATTTCTACTGACCCTATAATTTAATCAATAAATACTACAATATCCTTTTTCTCATACCTAATAATTAAGAGAAAAATTGATTATGAAATTATCTTTCATCTAATGAACCACATAGAAAGGATGCTTCAGAAATTGTCAGATGGTTTTTGATCTTTGAATAGGAATAAATATTAAATCTGTTCACTTATTCGAAAATGGCAGAATTTCACCTAATTGTGCTGTTTGTTAATTTTACAGGACTAAGGCATAAGGTTATATCAAGGGTAGTTTTCAGGATTATGACAAGGATCTTTGGTTACTGCAATATCTAGGCCCTTTCCCAGAATCAGATTTGTTGCTCTGGAAAGTCTTTCATATCGTCATCCTTTTGGCCCATTAGTATGCTGGCTCCAGAGATAACCGAATTGTTGTAGATCCAAGCATTAACCCTGTTTTTTAGCACTAAGATCTTATTTTAAGATATCACATCTTTCTGTAACGATTACCATTCTTTAATTCGTCACTGTTCTAATATCTTACAGCTCACTGATGCTGGCAAAAAGTATGAAGAACGCCATTGTTCTGCCACATAGAACAGTGATGAAAGAACTTTAATAAAATACTCAACTTTTTTCTTAGACGGTTGATCGAAGCAGAATGATGAAAACCGTTTGTATAAAAACGGTGTAAGAAGTAAGATCTTAGTCTTAAGATTTCCCTTTCCCGTAATATTATATCAAGGGAAATATTACTACTATTATTATTATATTATAATATTACCAAATCTTACATTAAGATTTCCCTTCCCGCATTATATATATATATATATATATATATATATATATATATATATATATATATATATATATATATATATATATATATATATATATATATATATATAATATATATATATATGCTCAACATTTTTCTTAGACCGTTGATAACAGCAGAATGATGAGAAATACGTTTTTATAAAAACGGCATAAGAAGTAAGATCTTAGTCCTAAGATTTCCCGCGATATTATATCAAGGAAAATGTTATTCTATTATTATCATTATTATATTGCAATATTATCAAATCTTACATAAAGTTATTTGTGAATGTTATTGAGACAGGTTTTGTAATTTTTTAAGGAATACTAGTTATAAAATTGTATTAAGGTCTATTTTGGACAACTGGTGTAAACATTAATTGGTAAATATACTTCCATCTATTATCCAGATATTTGGGCAAAAACTCCACAAGTGAAAATGAACTGAAGGTGAGTTTCGATAAAACTGCAAGGATTGAACTCATTCCTGCTCAGTTTCTGATTTAATTCCAAACCAACTATTATACCTTAACGCAACAATAATCCTATGCTATATAACGCTGATCACTTTTATGTATTTATCTTACATAACAAACAAGGATATGACCTCCAGTAAGCCCCTTCTATGGGCTGATCAGACGCTTGTTAGAATTCTATAAGACTGAGGGCCAACGGATTCTGTTGATTCTCATACTTCTCAGTCGTTAATCTAAGAGTGAAAAGTTGGTCGACACATCTTTTCCCCTTCCTAAATGCATACTGTTTCTCTCTTTAAGCTCTAAATATAGCATTGCTAAGTCTAAAAAGTATCACCATACTCAGTAATGTGCCTCCTACAGAGGCCAAGTTAATGTCTCTGTAATTACCAAACTCAATATTGTCACCTTTCTTATAAAAAAGTATAACTCAAATTTTCTTAAAGCGCTAGGCACTTCCCCTTTTCTAGAATAATATTCATAATCTTTAGTAATTTACTTCTAATTTCGCAACCAACACGTTTAAAAAACTCATTTACCAAGCAATCAGTGCCAGAGTCTTAGTGTTTTGTAATCCTTTTAGCATTATGTTTAGCACTTCTTCGTGAAATAAATATTCCTTCCCTTCCAAACTGTCACATACTTTTTCATTCATTCCAAAATTATATCTTGTTATATTGTACCGCTTTAGCAGTTTTTAAAACTTTCTGCTGATATCTCCTTGACACTTTATACTTGTCATGAATCGAGGTCCCTTTTATATATTTAACTGGGAGAAGTCCATGCTGAGTGCTTCGTCTCAGTTTTTTAACATGGCAATGCAGTGCTTTCCTATTATTTTGTCTGGCTGAATCTTCCGGATCTTCTGCAATTTCATACATGGCCTCCACTCTACTCGTTCCCAATGGTATTTTCTGCTTCCCTTACTTTCTTCTTTCTATCACATGGTCTGTGACTCAAATAATTTTTGCACAAACCCCCTATTTTCTACTAAGATTAAAACGTTTCCATAAATATTCTCAGCTGCATTTCTACCTTTCTTCACTATTACCATTTTATACTTCCAAGACTATTTTCTAAAATTATTCTATCCATATCCTGGATTGCTAAATTTTATACTCTCCAGTTTCATATACAAACGTTCCTGGAAAGTTTGTTTCAATTTATTACTTTGAAATCCACCAGCGTCTGAGCTTCCCGGAAAACAGTTATTATTGCTAAATTTCAACTTCCTAAATTTTGCTTTTAATACCAACAACATCCTATGTTCACTTGTATTGATCCTACCCAGTGGCGGTTCTGACTCTTTGCCTGGGCAGGGGGACATCTGCCCCCTCCCCCAGATTTTTCTGATAGCTGACATTTAAAATCTTTTTTTTTTATAATTTACACTCCTATGGCATATTTTGCACCACCCCAGATTATAAGGCCAAAAACCGCTATTTCTTACCATTCTTTCAATTTAGGTTGGCTTTCTTACCGTCATATGAGTATAATAATAACTTACGGGCTATTTTATGAACAAATACTGTGTTGCTATATAACGAGATTGTTATACCAATAAAATTGCAGCAGTCTATAACCGTTGCTATTTTCCTTTTCTACACCAAATTTTCCTAAGCCAGTATACCGTCTATACCTTTTCTTTCCAACCTGGGCATTAAAAGCCTCTAATAAAAAACAAATAAAAATACTTGGGATCCACTCTATTTTTTACTGTAAAACTAAACAAGATTCATCTGAATTAGTGCTATCTAGATACCTTGCACTTTTCAGTCGAAAAACGAGCAGCTAGAATTCTATTATTGATACCTTCCCAACACAAGAAAGACTTTTGAAGCTTCTTTATTAATCAGAAGCCCTACCCCTTGCCTTCAAGTGAGGAAATGGGTAGATTCAAAGGCACTCTTTAAACTTTCCACACACCTGCATTTACAACTATTTTTAGACTGAAATGGGCATAACTGACGTCGGAATAAGTGACTGATCAATGTGTGCTTTGGCATGGCTGGACCAGCTCCTTCTTACTTAAGTCTGTCGTTTGATACCTATAGGTTTTCGTAACACTTAATGTCAAAAAGATTTATTTTGTTGACAGAAAATTGTTTGACACTACCGCTGACATTTGGAGCAGAAATCAAAAAAGCTATATAGGTATTACGGCCCATTGGCTTGACTCTGATTATGTAAGGAAGTCCGCTGCAATTGTGTGCAGACATTTTATTGGAATCCATGCTTTTTCTGGTTGTGCTGCTCATCTGAACTCAATCAATAAAGACTTTAGCTTATGCCAGACAAAAAAAAAGTCAAAACAGTCACGGATAATGGCAGCAATTTTGTCAAAGTTTTCAGTGAGTATACTGCTCGATCATTGATAGAAAAAGAGAGTGAAATGCCAGTCTTTAGCGTTTTGGAGTATTTTGATGATGGGTTTGACTCTGATGAAGACACTGTTGCCATGGAATCCGTTGTTCATATTCTCAACAACAGCATATATGATATGGACAGTAGAATTTTTATCTACAAGAGCATTTGTGATACTATAGTCATACACTGAACCTGGTTGCACAAAAAGATAGTGAGTGAGCATTTTTTTAGTGTTTCATTTCAAAAACTTTATCAATCTGCCATGTCCAAATGCCAAAGCATATGGATTGCAACAAATCATAGCGCAAAAGCTGCTAACACATTTTGTAAATTGCTGGAAGGCGCCCAGTCGTATCATATGCTACACGCTGGAACACTCTCCATGATGCAGTAAAGAATGTTATAGACATATCTGATGCGGAAAAGTTATCCAGTACCTGTAATGAACTGAAACTTACAAAGTTGAAACCTGTAGAAAGGAATCTGCTTAAGCAGTATGTTATTATTACACATCCATTCTGCCAAGCCTTATTTTTTGCAAAGAAATCTACGGTGAAAAAAAAATAGCCGTATTGGTGCTGTTTTGCTAGTAATTTATGGTTTTGGAGACAAAACTAAAGGGTTTTCAGAATATCCGCACTCTCAAGCATGCTTTGTCATTAGTAGAGGCCATTTTAGGTAAATTGCATGAACGCTTCTTGCAAGTTTTTTCGATGGAATTGGAAGAGAAAGCCTTCAGTGAACTAGTCATAGCTACTTGCTCTCACTCGAGTTTCAAATTACGATGGTTGACTGCAGCCTTGCAAGGGCAAAAAAAACGAATAATAAACATAGTGAATTTAGAAATGAAAAAAGTGGCCATGCTTGTCACCAGTGATGAGGTGGCTGAAGATGCTGTGGAGTCTGGTACAAATGAGACTAGTGGTTTATTTTCATTAATGGAAGATGATGATACTATCAATAATTAAGAAGTAAATATAGGCACTAGTCTCAAAGTTTAATTAACCAAATTTCTTAAAGACAAGAGGAGGACCGTCGATTCTCTGAAAGATTACCCGAAATTTGGAAAACTGTTTAAAAATTTTAATACCCCTCTCCCATCATCTGCACCTGTTGAACGCTTATTTTCCGAAGCAGGAGAAATATTGACCGCAAATAGACGCCGCTTAGAAGATACTAAGTTAAAGAGGTTTTTGATACTAACAATAAACAAAGATGCCATGACTCCTGATTAAAATAAGGGCTTTTTCCCAGATATCTTTTTTTGCAGTAGTGTTATATTAAACTGCGCTGTTGATCATAGTAATATGGCAACTGCTTAGACAAAGTTTTCATGGTTCAAGTTCCTTCTTTATTGACAGATTCTGGTGCCAGATTACGGAATTCCGACCAATGAAGACAAATCATCTGTCGACGGATCTGTCAATCTGTCCGAAAATGACCGATCTTCATTAGTCCAAATTCTGAAATTTGGTGTCAGAATCTGTCAAAAAAGACTGAACTTTAATTTCTTAAGTAAATGTAATGCGTTGTTCAAACTGATGTGATAAGAAATGTTACCTGACTATATCCAAATTTGATAAAACAGCCACACAAAGCTAATATTTTGGTCATTTTGACTTCCACATCTTTCTTGATCAATACTTTGATCCATACCCAAAATCATTCTGATTGGTGATTCATGCGAGAAAATAGAAGCGAGCTTAATTTTACTTATTAAGAATTGAAAAAGGTTGAAAAAAAAATTGAAAAAAATTGAAAAAGGTAGGAAAGCTTATTTGACATAGGAATTGGATATGCTATGTTTGTCACGTCACCTGTCATGCTCACTCAATGAAGCCTCTATGAAAGTCGGTACTGGTATAATTTTTAGATACTTTATATTATTATAATGAATTCATTATTCAAACCAATTTCAGAGGTTCAAACCTGATAACTGTCGACCCTGGATATGGCCAAGAATCGTGAGTTCTTTTTTACTTCTCCACTAGAAATAATGCCAAAACTAATTTCAGTTTCTCTTTTGACGACCTAACCATATTCTTTACCATGCAAAAAGCCTTCAAGTCATATACTTCTGTACTTAAGGCCCAGGTATACGGTCTTTTCTTTCAATCATTTCCATTTTCCCGAGAAAGGGTCAAGTTCTTAGGCCCAGACCTCATCATAGGGTTTTGTCGCAACGCTGCTTATTATCGCTCTGTGTTTATTTAAATTTATAAGTCAGTAGTTGGACCGCAAGGTGTAAAGGGTCTTTTGGTATTTCACTTCACTGCTATGGCTGTTGATAACACAATAATTGCAAATCCGCTTAAGTAAGCTAATCATCGATCCTTTAAAAAATCAAAGTGTTAGAAGTAGGCCTAGGCTGTATAATTCGGGCCAGGCCTTAATATATTTGTGCATTAAGGGGGGGGGGCTGAAGTATAGCAGGGAAGAATGTGTTAGGTAGGCTATAACCGAGTTATTCTGCATGTTATGAATTGTTTTCTTGTTGTTGATGTAATTTAATAGAGCATGTAGAATTTCTTCTCTATGCTCCATAATTGTTTTCTTAATATATTTCCTTCTCAAGGCACCAAAGGTATGGTTGTAGATGACTCTTTTTACTACATTGAAAAATACTTACATTAGGAGTGTTACTTTTAAAATTGAATTAGGTTCCTAATTGACTTGGTCCTGGGAAGGTGTTTTCAAGGTCTTATATCTCTTCTTTAAAATTTTTCAGATTGGTACCTTAGCTCCAGTAAGACTTCTATCTCAATGAATTGTAGTAGGCCTAGTCCTCCTCTAGAATTTCCTTTAATGCCCTTGTTGAGGCTGCTTTCATCCTGTCCACTAGAATAAATTAGAGATAGGTGTTTAAAAAATTCTTCCCATGACATATTTTATTCAGTAGACTCATCTCTGCAAGTTTCATTTTCCTAACCTAACCCCTGTCCAGGATAGTGAAAAATAGCTAAATTAGAGTTTTACCCTAAAATGCGTGTGTAATTTTTTCCTCTTATGCATAGTTTAGCTATAAAGAAATTAAATACATGACTTGATGGCTTTTTATGGTTTTTCTGTGTAGCCAATAATAATTGTTTATGGGGAAAATTCCTTTTTGGGCCCTAAAAGGTAACTTGCTACCTTATCCATAGTTTTGAAAATGACATAATGTTAAAATATTAGTTAAGAACTCACAATACAATTATTAAATCTATTACTTTAAAATAATATATTCCAAAGGCATTAGGTAAATTTATGACAGTTCATATTATTGACTTACCAATAAAGTGAACATACCACTTGATGCCTTTTTTATGATCTTTATGAATATAGTAATTGATTCTATTGCAAACTCAAATTTAAGCACTTTTTGACCTAACCCAGCCTAACCTAAACTAACCTTATATGATATTGGTTTCCATTGCAAATTCAATTTTAACCCAACCTATTCTTTCTAGCCTTACCCAAATATATATCACATGTTTTATATTCCCTATGCATTTATTGATTCTTGATTTTGTCATTGTTGGTTAAATTTACAGGTATATAAGCTGTATCTTAAATAATGGGAAAAGGTATCATTTTTGAGGGTCTGTAGAGGGCTTAAAATTGAATTTGCAACAGAAGAGAATATCATACTGAGTCTTGTACCTTTGCTAAATGGTGATTTATTAGGTTTTAAAAAATATGGAATAGAGTTTTGTAAATAAAAAAAAAAAAATGCCGTTCATGGCTTAAAATCTCATTGAAATTATTGAAATTGTGTTGTTAAAAATTAACCATGAGATTAATCCTTAGAAGAATTGTAAAGGTAGAGGCAGGAGATGGAAAGGGCCAGCCAGGGATTTAATTGGTCTTTGAGTCAGGTCATATGAGTTTTCTGAACTACAGTACTTTCCAAGATAGGAAAATTTTAGGTAATGGTCTTCTTTTTATCTTGAGAGGTAGTTGAGTCAGATGAACAAAACTTCTGGAATGAACTCAGAGCCTGAATCTTGACCCAAGATTGTATTTTGAAAGCTCTTCCATATTTTCTAATGATCATTTCATGTTGCACTTTAAGTTACATAGAAAACACTATTTCTTTTTACCGGAGTTCACAAATGCATAAAATTATGTTGTAATTAGGACTAGGACAGGGTAGACCTAATTCACAAGAAAGAAGTGTTAGCTGCTATTATTGTACAAAAAAGGCTTCTTCAATTCTGATTAGTCTTCATGTCATTAAATTTCCCTGTAGCATGGGAAAGCCACCTCCAGATTATGAGCACTAAACAGGGCTGAAAGCTGGTTATTTCAGTATGACCAGAATCCAAACACCAAAGCCTAGAATGAAATTGGCAAGGAATTCCCCCAAAGATGGAAATATGTGGGTGACTTGTCAATCCTTGAAGTATGTCATAGGAATATTAAAAGTGACCCTGTTGAAATCATAACCCAATGTTTGGATGAATCTAAGAATCTAAATATGACAGTAAATCCCACTAAATCACAGATAATGACAATCAACTTCTTGAAATCTACCCCTGCGTTTTGCAACCCAATCCCAAGCAATATGCTAGTGAAACATGTTAAGCTTCTTGGTGTACAATTTATAATGATCTTAAGTGGGATACACATGTTTCCAACATTGTTAAACAAGCAAATGTTTCACTCCATTTTTAAGCTGCAAAACAAATTTAATTGTCCTAAGATACATTCCCTCCATGTTTACTTATCCTTTATCATGCCGTTACTAGAATATGCATGTCTGGTCTGGCATTCACAACTTTCAAATGAACTTAATGACAAAATCGAGTCAGTCCAAAAACGTTTGCTAAGGATCATTTACAAAGAAGGCAAAATTCCATACTCCTTCCTCCTTAAAGCTGCACGCATTACCACCTTAAAAGAAAGGAGGGAAAAAACTTGCCTGCTTTTCACTAAATCAGTCATTTCCAATCCCCATACTGAGGACTTACTCCCTGATTTTCAAAACCCCATTAGACTCCAACTCCCCCAGTCAGCCTCCTTAGCAATCCCAACTTACTCTCCAATCCATGCTGTTACAGAAAGGTTTCGTAAAAGTTTTATGCCCTTTATTCTGGAACACCTTAATAATAATTTGTGATTATGTACTTGCCAAATTCCCCTTTTCCTCTATTGTTGTTTTTATTTTTTTTTTATTTACTGCAATGTTTTTGTAATTTAATTGTTAAGTTTACTGATTTGCCCTTTATCTTTTATGATTTTGCTTTTACTGACATATAAAGCAAATTCGGCTCTATAGAGCTTGTGATAGTCTTTTGAAAATAAATATTATCTTATCTTTTATCTTATCTGAATGGCATATGATGCTGTACTACCTGTCTTCTCTGGAGAAGAATGTCATGTTGCAGAAATGACATGCCAAAACAGTTGTTGGTGTCATTTGTTGTTGCTGATAACATAGTTATCTGTGTTATCACAGTTACTTGTCATTTATTTGGCAGTTAATACAGTTATCTGACCAATAAATTTGTCAGAACTTATTTGTTTCTTTTTCTTTTCTTTCTTTATTACTCCATCAGTGTTCTATCTTACATTTTTGATTGGCACTAAATTTATATGATAATATAGTGAATAGAGAGTTTATGCCATAGGATATTTCTGTGAGCTGACAATATCATTAAAGTGTAATGTAATGTCCTATTACACAAACAACAAATTGGCATATTTTTTGTTTAGAATAAAACTGGCTCCCTTGTCCACATAGTTCAACTTTTGCTTATCTTTTATTATTTAGGACCTAAAGAAGGAAAGAATGAGGGACCAGATTTTGAGGGAAAAACTTTTTCAGACTTGCAAACAGAATCAAAAGCAGATTAGAACCAGTGTTTTTTGTAAATATACAACTTATTTGAACAAATTATATGGAATAAATTCACTTGTTTAAAAAAATCCAAGATATAACCTGCTATGCATCATTGGGCATCCTGAATATTGATTCCTGGGCAGACATGTGTCTACATGCAAGTCTAACCAGATATGCGTGGGAAAACTGCTTGAAAGAACTAACATACCTGGTATTTTTAGGATACAAACCAACTGTAATCACTTGCATTTGGCTACCAGAGACAACTCACACAGGGAATATAATATGCACTAGCATAATACACTAGCAGCTGAATATGTTTTTTATGAGGGAATAACTTTTCTGGACTTACAAACACAATCAAAAGCAGATTAGAACCAGTATTTTTTGTAAATATATGACATTTTTAAACAAATTACATTGAATAAGATCACTTGTTTTAAAAAAAATCCAAGATATAACCTGCTATGCATCGATTTTGGCCATCTTGGAAATATTTTTCAGTTATGAGAACTCCATGTTTCTGCTTTTTTTTATTTTTTAGGTACAAAAATAAATAAAAATTAGTGAAGTTTGAATTCCATAAGCACAGTAGACACATTTTTGGCTATTGACTTCAAAATTACAAGTTTCTATAAAGCACGGTTTTGGTTTCTTATTTATTTTTGTATGAGTGAAAAAAGGGGAAAAAAGTTATTTATGATATATAATCCTTATTAACTTCTGAGTTACCAGCTAAAAGTTTTTCAAACTGGGAAATATCTCTAAAACATGGGATCCTCCTGTAAATTTTCTTGTGCAATTTGTTTAGGGAAATCAAAACCGTACTTTATGAGAACTCGTTCTTTCGAAGTCTATACCCAAAAATCTGTCTGCTATGCTTATAGAATTCAAACTTCATTAATTTTTATTTTAGACCCAAAGAAAAAAAAAATCAGCTGAAATATGGCCTTGATAATTTTTGTGCAAAGGCTGGGCTTACCTCATTCCAATTAAGTGTAAATTGATAGTAGGCCTACTTGCTGATCGGTTTTGTATACTTATTCGTACAGAGCAAGTAGTTTTGCAAAAGCCTGAATGGATTCTAAAGAAAATAGACTTTTCTTATATACACTGTCTCTAAAATGCAGCTTAGGAAGTTTTGCAGCTGGCATGTATGCTATTACAGGCGAGTATTATTAATACTTTATGAAGATTGAAAGAGCAAAATGAAAGATCACAAGTAACCTTTCAGTGACACTGACTTCTGTTTTTCATGTGATATCTTTACTTGGGGAGGTATATCCCTTAGACATAGATACTAGTCTCTTTGGTCATATGCATGTCAGCCCTCAAGTATGAGCATAAGTGCTAGTCATGTTTGAAAAGTGGGATAATTAACAACGAGTGAAATATAGATTGATGTATGGTGAAGCTTTAGAAAAATGCAAGCACCATTAAAATAGCAGGAAGTTTTGTATTGATTAGCTATTAATAGTAAATATTTAGTATTAATTGTTATCTAATTTTTATTTGTTGTCTTTTAGATTGCTGAAATACACTGAAGTTCTGGAATATTCTTTGGTATGTATCAACTTTGTTAAATTGTTAGGTTAAATGTTGTTGTTAGGTAATTATAGTTTTTGTTTAATCTTAGTTATTAATGCAGGAAGAGGAACACAGATCATAACAACCCAAGGTACTGCTTAGAGAGCCTGAAACCCTTGCTCCTTTGAAGCTTGTCCCTTTGGTACTGAAAGTTTCTACTTTCCATGTTATATATGAAATTTGTGGTGAAATTATTGATTTTGTTGTTACCACAATCTGATCAAATTAAAACAATGTGCCCCAACCCCCTTCAAAAATGAAAATATAATGCATATTGTTTAAGCCCTCTTGAGAACCTAAAAATTATGCTAAGGTGTGGCTAACCTATGGCCTACAAGCCCTATGCAACCTGCCTTTAAAATTTTCATGGCAATGAGAATCATGATACTGTTACAAATTGTATTTGTTTTTAAAATGTCAAAAATAGGGGAATGAATATATTGAAAATTTCAATATTTTTGTATCCATGTATTCAAAAGTTGACCGTCAAAATTACAACAAAAGAACTAAGTCTGACTTGAAAAATAGTTTGGCTAAATTCTTGCAAAAGTTTGAGTGATATTGCCTGATTTGTTTCAGAGTTTACAATTATGAAGTCCTAGAATGATATTATTACATTTTTTGAAGGAGCAATGTGCACACATCATGGAGTATCCAATTTCTAATATATGCACTTGTAAGCGCTGCCTTGACCCCTTGATATGTAAAGGTAATTTTGATAACGGAACAAATTCTCAATTTTAAGTAAAAATTAGATTTTTCTTTCGTTTTGTGTACTGAGACTGCAGGATCATATTTTACTGCACAAGTATAAGGGCAAAAAAAGAAGAATAGTGGCGAAAATAGAAAGTATGCCAAGGAATGTGGAGAAAAGTAGTTCTTCATAGTTCAAAATACAAAAATTTTGTGTTTGATTTGTCATTAGGTCATTGCTGTATTCAAACAATTTAATGTTAAGAAGAATTACAAAACAAAACACCAAGATTTTTGCAAGCAATATAATTGAAGGTCAAAGAGTCTCATTTGCAATTAATGGTTCAATGAAAATGGTTGGTGCAGCATTGCAGCAGCTTTCCAAATTGTTAAGGCAAGCTATTCTTTTTCATTTTGATTTGAGTTGTTTTAAAAAAGCTTTTCAAAAAAGAAGTTTTTCACTGAAAATCAAAGAGCCATATTGAAACTAAAACGACCAAAAACAAAGTCATATATTATTTAAACAAAAATAAACAGAAATTACTATGAATGAATAGATGAATCCGAAAACGAACAAAAATTAAAATGAATAATCATATCGAGTATAAAGGCACCAGATGCCAGTTTGGACGAATCCTAAAACGAAGAGAAATTATAATAAATAATCAGGTTAAACTTAAACGAATAGAAGCTTCCACAAATAAAAATAGGGCTACCAGCTTTGCTTAAATCATGACCAGAGCATCATATGTGCTTCATTGTAAACGATTTCTATTTTGAGCCGTATGTTTGTTTTTATTTTTCCTAATATCATCAATAATACAACAGCAAATAGCATTGCAAGACTAATTAAGGGTTAAAAAAAGGAGCTGCCACAAATAAGTGGGGGGCTATACCACTCCCTCTTGAATCATCTAAAAGGCTTGAGTTTTATTTGGACTTTGCTGAAAACCAAAGAATCAACAAAGAAAATCACAAACAAGATTATGGGACCGAATTTTTTTTTGTACTATTACATGTTTGACTTTCAGTTTAATTTGTTTTTAAAAGAATGTTTGTTTTTATCAAAGCTTCTTTTTCTGATTCAAACATATAGAAAATTAATCCTTAAATGATATTTGTCAAACCAACATTGGTAATCTTTGAAGTAATCTTTTTAGTTTGTTGAAGTGGTATTTTGAGTTGATGAAACAATGAATGATTTAAATATGAATTGTCTATGTTTTTGAAAGGAATTCATTTAAAAGGACAAAAGTACAGATAAAAATTTACTGTTTTTAGACTAATGAAACTAGATCAGTTGTTTAAAATATATAAAGATGTTAATCCCTGAAAGTGTCAGCAGTTTTTGTTTTTCAATGTTATAATCAGGGTTGTATCCAGGAATTTTTTTTTTTTTTTTGGGGGGGGGGGGTATAAAAAATCTTCAAAAAACGTGTCAAAAATGTGTTTATATTCATTTTTGTTATGTTTTTACGAGTCGGACAAACGTTTCAGGGGGTGGGGTCCAAACTCCTTCCCCTGGATATGGCCTTGTGTTATAATTGTAAAAGAGAAACTATTTAGCTAAACTTTGTTTCCAGTAAAAGCGCAAATGACTCTCTGGCTCTTAGAGGGTGAAGTGGGGAAGGTCAATAGCACTTTTATTTGTAATAATGTCTGTTCATTTTAGGTTTTACTTAATTATAAATTGTAATTTCTGTTCCTTTTAGGATTCACTTATTCATCCATAGCAGTATCTGTTAGCTTTACATTTCATGTTATTATTGATTTTAATTTCTGTTCTTTTTGAGTTACAATTCTTCATTTAAAGTAATTGTGTTGCGAGAGCAACACTTTGGTTTTGTCGTGTTTTTTTTTTTTTTTTTGTTCCTAGCACCCCGATTTCAGCTTATTCCTAGAAAGTGGTAAGGGTCTAACCTCTGTGGTTTTTACGGAAAGTGTGGACCTTAGGCCGGATTGATGAATATCAATCAATCAATCAATCAATCAATTTATTAATACTAAAGAAAACTATTACAAAAGTAAATCAATTAATAGGCCCAAGAAGCTATGCTTGTAATGGGCCACAGAGCACAAAAAAAAAAAAAAAAACACTTATAAAATATATACAAAAAAAAAAAAAAAAAAAAAAAAAAAACAAACACTGGAACAAGACAAGATTTTAAAAGAAGAGAAGTGACATACAAATTGGGATAGAATTAAAAGAGAGACAAAAATTATTTAACTGGAAAGACCCGACGAAATAATGCATTTGCAGAAAGAAAAAGAGGGACATCCAAAGGGATGGAGTTCCATAATAGAATTGACTGATATACAGGAGACCTCTGAGCTGCTGTAGAGGATCGTTTTGGTAAAATAAATCGTCGAGAAGAATTACGCAAAGAAGAAAAGTACCTACCTGAGCCTGTCCTTGAGAAAAACTGCTGCAGGGTCGGTGGAAGAGTACCTAGAAAAGTAGAATACGCTAAATAAAGAGTATTTTTACCTATAATATGATCCAGCGGAGCTATTCCAGTATCATTATAAAGATCAGAGGAAGGGTAAAGCCGAGGGAGAAGAAAAGTAGCCTTCACTGCCCTATTTTGGGCTCTTTGAAGTGAGCAGAGAAGAGATTTATTAGTATTGCCCCAGACAGAGCAGCAATAAGAAAGGTAAGGATGAATAAAAGCATGATAAAGAGAAACCATAATATCAGGAGGAAGAAATGAATTAATCCGGTGCAACATTGAAGACTGGCGGAGTATTAAGGAACGGGTGTGAGTTATATGCGGTTTAAAAGAAAGAAAACAGTCAAGATACACACCAAGAAGTTTCACCATAGTAGCTTGGGGTATAATATCATTCCCAAAAGTCAGGGTGATTGGCTCCCGTACGTCTCTCATGCGGTAAGGGGTCCTAAAGTTGACAATGGCACTCTTTCGGCTGTTAAGAGCCATACCATTTGACCAGCACCAATCCTTTACTTTATCAAGAAGACCTTGAGCTATAGAAGTGGCAGATGGCAGGTCCACCGCAGCAATGAAAAAATTACTGTCATCAGCAAAAAGAACAGGGTGAATATGGGGATGAATACCATCAACAAGATCATTAATGTAGATTAGAAACAAAAGTGGTCCAAGCACAGAGCCTTGTGGGACACCTTTCAATACAGGCAAAGTAGTGGAAGAAGTACGGTTAACCAAAACATACTGAGATCTATCTGAGAGGTAGGACCTAAACCAATCTAGTGGGACTCCATGCACACCAAATAAGGATAGTTTAGACAGAAGAACATTGTGGTCAACCATATCAAAGGCCTTTGAAAAGTCAAGAAATAGACCCAAAACACACAAGCCCTTGTCCAGATTAACACGCACAAACTCTGTAGCATCAGTAAGTGCATGTAAGGTAGAGAATGAGGGACGAAAACCATACTGATGGTTAGTGATGAGAGAATTTCCATCAGTCGAATTAGTACTAAATACAAATGAAGAGAGTCGACGATACACTACTTTTTCAACAACCTTTGAGATGACGGGAAGAAGAGAAATAGGTCTGTAGTTTGAAATTAGAGACGAATCACCTTTTTTATGCAAAGGTAGAACAGTAGCAACTTTAAATGAATGAGGGAAAATACCAGAAGAAAGAGAGAGGTTAGTTATGTGTGAAATCGGATGAGAAACAAACTGACTAATTTTTTTAAGGACATTATTACTCAAACCAAAACTATCAACTGAACGACTGCTAGGAAGTTGGGAAATAATACTAGAAATCTCAGTAGTACTACATGGGGAAAGGAAAAAAGACTTCTCTGCCAAGGGAAAACAACTTACTCTACTCGGGGGTGGAATTAGAACTGAAGGAAGTGTGGTGAAATACGAATTGAAGGCACTCGCTGAGGATTTTTTGTCTACAACAGAACCATCAGCATTTCTATAAAAACATGGAGAGGAATGTTTGTGTTTCTTGCGAGAGAGAGCTTCATTAATTACAGTCCAAACCTTGCGCAAATTCCCCTTGCATTCATTAATTCGACGCGAAAAATACAGCTTTTTTGCTACACGAACTGAAGAAGTGAGCACATTTTTGTAATGTTTATACTTCAAAAGATCATCCTGTGTCTTACTTTTACATGCAGCCTTGAACAAAGAGGCTTTCATATGGGTTGCATTGATCAGACCTCTAGACATCCATGGGCATTTGGGTGCAAAATTCCTTGGCTTATTTCTAAGAGGAAAATGCTTATCCAACAGAGTCCCCATACGACACAAAAATAATCTAGTTGCACAATCAGCATCATTAGCTTCAAGAACACTAGACCAATCATTACTCTGAAGACCATATATTAAATTAGAAATTTCCTTATCTGTAAAAGTTCTGAAAGAAGATTTACCTTTCTCATCCACAGTAATCTCAGTTTTAGGCACAGATAGTGATAGATAAATAGGAAAGTGATCAGAAAGATCAGTGAAAACAAGACCAGAAGAGAACTTCAGATTAGGAGAATGAGAAGTGAAAATATTATCTATTAAAGTGGCAGAATTTCTTGAAGGGTCAACACGAGAAGGAAAAAAAATTGAAGGAAGTAGCCCTGAAGAAGAAAATACATCAAAAAGATGGTCACATTCATCATTTGATCCAACATTTAACATATTGCAATTAAAGTCTCCCAAAACACAAATTCGTTTTTTAGAGAAAGTCCCCACACCAGAAAGCTGATCAAGCAAATCACAGAACAGATGTGTTGGAAAAGGAGGGGGCTTATAAAACAAACAAACAGTATCACATGCAAACTGGCTTTTCAGATCAATGACAAGAGAATAAACTGTCCTACTATTAGACACCACTGATGTAAACAAGGATTCAAGGTCAGATCTTCTACAAAATTCAATATTAGATTTTATAAACAAAGAAATACCCCCAGAACACTTTGTTACCATTCTAGGGACATGAATAGCCATATAACCATCCATATCATAAGCTGTAAAATTATCACTATCAGATAACCATGTTTCTGTCAAGCCTATGACATCAAAAGGGCAAGAATTATTAGACCACAAATACGATTTAAGACTGTCCCACTTATCTCTTATTCCACGCACATTCAAACAAAATACATTAAAGCAACTATTTGAAGAGAGTGAGGGCAAAATGTTATCACAATAATCAATGGTGGTGTGATAATTGCAGCTAGAACTAACCATAGATTCAAGGAGAGGGTCAAAAGTGTGTGCCTCCTGTCTACCAGCACTACTTGGTTGATCAAATATAACTGAATTAAGAATAGATGAATTCAAAAGAAAGGAGAAATCACCCATATATACTACACAAGACAAATGTATACAACAACTTTACAAATGAACACAATATCCATACAAGCAGGCTGAAGTAAGAGAGGGTGGATTGAAAGGTAAGACATATAGGCAACAATAGAGAAAACAACTGCAAGAACAAAGACAATAATAAACTACTAGGTTCAAAGGGAATAAAAATAATAAACAACATTATGCAAACATAAGAAAAACAATTAAATCATAAATAAATTTACAAAACAGAGCTGAAAAAAAGAGAAATGATTTATTTCACTCCTGGGAGGGGCTTTGATGGACTTGGATGAGCTGTAATTAACTGATAGAGAGTATCAACTTGAGATGCCTCTTTGACAGTAATCACTTTACCATCAGAAAGCTTTGTGAGTATTTCTCCTCCACTAGACCATGTAGACCTCTTCCCAAGCTTTGATTTAGTATAATTAAGTAGCTGAAGTCTAGACTTTGTGAGTGACTCAGAAATAAAGACACCTCTACCTTGCAAGCATTTCTTTTCTCTAAGAATGAGCTGCTGCATTCTAGAACTGCAAAATTCCACAACAAATGGACGAGGTTTCAAACCTGAGCCATGCTTACCAATCCTTCTAGCAGAAACTATATCATTCTGGGTCACAGGAATACCAGGAAATCTAGTACTGCAAAATCCAAGGAATCTGCTTTCAGAAGCTTCTGGATAAGGGTCTTCTTTTAAACCAAATAGAACCAGCTGATTTGAGAGTTTCATTTGGTCAAACTGATCACTCAGATGATCAACATTGGATTGAATTGGTTTCAGAGAATTTTGCAGCTTTGACAGACCTGAGTCAAGCAATGTCAGGGAGGATTCAAGCTTTGTCATCCTCAGATCATATTGTTTGAGTGATTTTTCAACAAGCACATCAAAATCCATTTTCAGGCTAGAGTATACCTCTTGTTTGATTATTTCTATACTGTTGGCATCAAAAGTAGCAGGTTCATGACTAGGGGTAAGTTTTTTAACAGAGGCCTCAACCAATGGACCAACTTCAGTAGACAGTGCTTGACTGACAACTTCTGCCATTGTAGTTTTGAGCGTTTGATCATTCAGCTTCTGCTTATTCTTTAGGGTGTTTAAGTGAGAGGTGAGCAATGCAATTTGATCATTAATGGATTCAGTACCACTAAACTGTATGGAGCAGTCTGATCTCATCTCTCTGGTGTTAGGTCTATAGCTCTTTTTTGTATCACCCATGATTTAAAGATATAGCAGAGATATAGGCATCAAGCACAAAATAAAAAGACTGTACCTGTACCAGTTTCAAATTGAAGATGGACTAAAATCTATAAGTGTTAAATATATGCGACAGTTACCCTGCCCCACAGCCAATATATCTTCTTTGAATGATCAATGGAAAAAATTACAGAAATAAAAAAGTGGGAACCGAAAGTGCTGCCATCTATTGTTTCTACCCATTTCTGTTCCGTGATTTCAGCTGAGTTTATCATTCGGTTTTTCGCACTTGGGACTGCGGTAGAGAAATGGTATCAGATGTGCCTCTTAAACTTTAAAAGTTCTCTCATTGCTAAAGAAATTAGAGTTTATCCTTTGCTCCTTTCTAAGTGATGACGTTAGAAAGTTGGCCTACGGCAAAAAAGTCAACTTTTGAACTAAGACAGATAGATTTTTTTTCGACGGCAGTCGATAGCTTTTGATGAGCTGATCAAAGTATATGTCATCCATTTTTTTGTACAAAAATTCCTTCATGAGATATACCAGTTTGAAAGTTTAAAGGGGTTGACAACTTCAGTAGTAAGGTACACACTGAAACCAAAAATAGGCCGATACCAATTGTGAGACATATGGGGGAGTTGTAAGCAAAAGTCGGCTGTTAGCTCATAATCATCCTCGGCAATGAGGGGTTTGCAACTCTTACTAGTTGGTGTACCTATTTTTTGTTTCTGTTGTATTTGATGGTAAGACCAATTTGGTTCCAGTGGTAAGGCATGTAGGGGACTTGTAAGTAATAATCGGCTGTAAGGCTACAATCATCTTTAGCAATGAGGAGTTTGCAACTTTTGTGAGTTGGTGTACCTAGTATGTATTTTAGCATCCTTATAGATTAACAACTTCAGCGTTTAGTCGCAGCGAGGAAACAAAACCAAAGTGTTGCTTTCGCAACACTTTACTCGGCGAAGCCGAGCAAAGTTTGCCGCAACACCTCACGTTGCCCATGCAACGTAGATCTAGTTTCTGTTTGTTTTAAGTTTTTTGTTATTGTAAGACTTTATTTCTGTTTGTGTTGACAATTGTTGATTAATAATAGGAACATTTGTGTATTTTTGACAGTTTCCCTGCTTAAAAACTAATATTCTGGATTGTAATTAACATATTCGACTAAATTTGAATGTCCAGTCAATGCTTGGAAAACATTTCATTAAATTAATTTATATTCGTTTTTAATTGACAATTGTTGGTTAATTGTAGGAACGTTTGAAAAGTTTCGACTGTTCTCCTGCTTAAGAACTAAAATTTTGGATTGTAATTAACATTTTGCGTAAAATTTTAATATTCAGTAAAAAAAATTTGACCAGCCATAGACTTGTGCAATAATTTTTAATAATATATTTATTATAAAATATTGGTTGATGTGTTTACTTTATTCATTTAGATCGAAAATCTGTGTAACTTTTGGTCATCTGTATGGATGAAAGCTATCCAGTAGAAGCTCTTGAACATTCACATACCTTATTCACCATTTTATTAAAAGAAATTTTTTATGTTCTATTTTTTGTAACTGTTATTACAAAAAACATTGAAAATAAAAATTAACCAGACGTCACAAATCAACACAACCGGAGTTGTTTTCCTAATTTTGTGTCTTATTAGAGGTTCCCTAGGCCCTATTGAATGTCCGGAGATTTTCAACCTGGATCAACGAAAAAAAGTAAGAAAATTGATTTTTCTATGCAAAGAATCAATACAACCAAATTGTTGTTCTTACTAAGGTGTGTTTTTTCAAAACCTTCCCTATTCCTCAATTATGAACACTTATGGACACAAGGATCTTATAAGAAGCGTTAACCCTTTGAGTATGGAGGACCTATTTTAGTGATATATAGTTTAGTCAAAACTTCTACAATATTTATAGAAGTTCTAGAGTTTCCTATGATTTCTAAAAATTAAATATAACAGTCTGAAGTTTTCTATAACTATTATAGAAAGGTGGACTGCGACCGGATGGAAGAACTCCTGGTGAAGCAAGAGAAGCTGCTATATCATCCGGTTTTATTGGTACAGCAAATGGCTCGGGCTGTATGAAACTTGATCGAACCTCTGCTGTGTGTGGTATCAAAGTGGTAAGTGAAATATATCACTCTCTTCATCTTGAGGAGGTCTTTGCCAATTTATTAGTGGAACGAAAAGTTAATGTGTGGGTGCAATTCAGGGGTTTCCTTCACCTAAAAAGTTAAAATTACTCAGTCTAGAACATGTTATTAAATTGATGCGTCGCTTCTAAGATATTGTGATTTTTGCTGTGGATTTAAAGAACTTTTGAAGAAAATTCGAAATTGTTGTGTGTCTGTAGATTAGATACTGCAATAAATGTGTGATTTTCCGATCTTCTTAGCAGTTTTATTTCAAACTAACACCATTTTGGGTTTATTTGTACATTACAAAACATCACCTATCCTTATACTTTTGATTTATTTGTGTATTTTTATATTTTAATGCTTTATCCTTTGCATCAGTTCACTTTTAGATGTTTTTTGACCAAGTGAGAATAAAGGAAAAGAGGAGTTAAATACGCCGAAAACTTTTGTTTTGCGGATTTTTTTTTTATTGTATTGGCTATAAAAGATGGAAAGCTTTAGTGTTTAAAAGCTCAAGTTAAACGTGCAAGTTACCATTTGGTTCTATTTCAGGATTTTCTCTTACAGGCCAGTGTTGCCACTTATGCCGCATTTTGCGGCATTACGCCGCAATTCTGAGAGAAATGCCGCATAAAATTTTAATCATGCCGCACGCCGCGATTATGCCGCGAAATGGCTTTTTATACCGCATTTGTTCCCGTATGTAAAATTTGTCCAACTTTAAGTTTCTTATCTTTCGCAAGCATAAAATGGGGATTTCAAAATTTCGCTGAAGTCAACTACAGACCTTGATTAATGACCCAACGGTCGGCAGCTTGTCCCCTGGGAGGCCAGTGTGTTCGAAGGGGATTGAGTTATTTTTGCGGGTTTGACGAAATTTGACGTTTGAGTTTCTCAGTTCATCTCATGACTTCATGACCTCTATCAGCTCAGCCCTGAAGTGTTTTCAGGCCAAGTGTTTTCAGAAGTGTTTAACACTTCTTCAAATAATCGAAATAATAATCGAAGGTCTCTAATAGTGGTTTTACAGAAGGAAACATGCTAGAACAAAAAAGATACTTAAAAGACATAACATAGTTTAAAGATAAAAGTATAATTTGCAAACTATATATCTGCTGCAGCATGCCTCCCTGTGATTATTAAATAAAAGAACAAGTTTTTTTAAATGAAAGTAAGGAGTGACATTAAAACTTAAAACGAACAGAAATTACTCCGTATATGAAAGGGGCTTTTCTTCCTCAACGCCTCCCTCTGTACGCTAAAGTTTGACTCTTTCTCTTAGCTCTACTTTTTAAAAAAGGAAAAAATTTTAGCGTAAAGAGCGGGGCGTTTATGTTTTATTTCCAACAAAATAATACTATGTTTTCTCTGTGTTATTTTCAGCAAAATAATACTACATTTTCTCAGTGCTAAAATTATTTATAATAATGTTAGATTAGGTTAAAATGTACTTGAATCTGAATTTGTGGTAGAAGTTATTAGTGTTTTTGTAAAGAGCATAAAAAAGGCATCAAGTGGTAACTTATTGATGGGTTGGATCAAAATGCTGAACATGCTCAGAACAAAACACTAAAAAAAATAATATAGCCTATTTGTCACTTCTATAGCCTACCTAGATTAGAATAAGTATAAAAGTACATTATAGCATAAATTCCAGTTTTAATTTCTTGTTCTGTGCTTTTAGTTTTGATATTGTAATTCCTGTTATTTGAGCAAAATGGTAAAATTTTAGAGTTGCTACTTGTTGCTATCTTGGAAAGGAATTAGGTTAGAAAAATGAAACTTTCAGTAGTCTTGAAAATCCTGGTAAAAAATATATACTCTGGGAAAGTATTGCCAAGCTTTTATGTTCACCCTCCTCTGATTTCTAAGGCTTCAACATTTGCCTATTTCACAGGTCCTATACCTATTGAAACTTTGGAAAAACAACATTTTACCTTCATTTTCAGTTCACAGTTTCTTTTTCTCTGGTTTTAGTTCTGAAAATGCAATTCCTGTTGTTTGAGTTGCATTTTAAGCCATATCCGTGAGTTATTTCTAAATTTAGGAAATGTTTTTGTGGATCTTTAAAACCTCATAAATTGGTATTGAGCAAAGTTGTGAAGCTGAAAACAGTTTTGTTGTACTTCATTTAAGCAAAAAATCTATTTTGCAAGGTTTTTCTTTTATATAACAAAGATTTTAAAGGTCATCAAAGGTCAGAGCCCTCTAGAGGGAGGAGTGATGGCAGGTACATCAAAATACCTTTCTGGTACATGCTTTTAGTCTGTAGACTCGTCCCTTAAAGTTACATTTTATTACCCTAGGCTTTTCCAAGATAGCAAAAGGTAGCTAAAGTAGAATTTTACCATGCAAAATTTCAGGCTACATCAATTGTTCAGAAATCAGACCAGATTAAATTAGAAATAGTCTCTTCCCCAATTCAAATATCTGAGGGGAGTTGAGGGATGGTTAATTAAAAAAAAAATAGAAAGATTGAGGTATTTTTAACTTACAAAGGGGTGAATGGCTCTTAATGAAATTTGATATTTAGAAGGATCTTATTTTAAACTTCAGAGCTCTTATTGTAAGTCCTGACTAGATCTGGTGATATTGTGGGGAATTGAAGAGAGAAACCAGTGGAAAAATGCCTAGAGTGAGTGGAGAGATCAGGATGAAACTTGGTGGGATGAATAAGCACAAGTCCTAGATACATGATTGAAATAACCAGACTGGGTCTGCTCTCTTTGGGGGAGTTGGGGGGTTCAGTGCTTTGGCAAGTTTGGTGCTTCTGAACATGCTAGGGCAATAAAAAAATAAGACCAAAGGTTCTATGGGATCCCAAAAATGCAATATTTAATCCAGACATTGGGTTTTTTCTTCGCTTGATCCAGTCTTTGCCAGACTCCTTGAACATTTTTACTCTTAAAGATCTAGAAACAGATTAAGGCCAAATGGCTAATCCTCTGAGAAATCCAAGTTCAGATTTGGATTCAACATGTGTGTTTACCTCTATAAGTCATATCTATTTTGACGATACCGATCGAAACGATCCTGCCTTTTGCCAATTTTCCGGTTTCGCCGAAATTCCGGAGCTACTTGTCTGGCGAAAAATTGAAGCTCAGAAACGAATTTAGCGTATCTCCTTGAGTCCTTACCCCTATTTCCAACATCTAGTCAACTTCAAATAAAAAATGTACGTATAACAAATTATCCGGTTTCAGTCGGATTCCAGACGAAATATATGTCCGGCTAAAAAACGATTGTCATATACGGTTTCAGCATGCCCTCTTACCCCGAAATCGAACATCTTATCAACTTCAAATAAAACTGTTACTTTTAACTAGCTTTCCAGTTTTGGCCGGATTCCCGGCGAAGGATTTATCCGGAAAGAACAAAGGGTTCTCAGCAGGCTGGCGCTGGAAGAAATTAAACTAATGGAGGTTCGTTTCTTTCACCAGCAAGTCAATCCATGAAAGAAAGGACATAACAGCTAAATATTTCTCTTGTTTATAGACCAAACGTGTTACAACATAATGGCAGAAGTGACAGATATCGATCAGGAATATAAGGACGGTGATAAAGACTCAGACGATAGTGAACCCTCCAACAAAAAACCAAGGATCACAAAGAAAAGGGCCGACCAAAGATACAAGACTGAGTGGGAAAGAGAATCTGACTTTAATGAATGGTTACGAAAAGGAAAGGTGCAGACTGGTCAAAACAGTGGATATTTAGCTCACTGTCTTTACTGCAAAAAGGATTTCGTTTGTAAAAAAGGGAAACACGACGCAAAAAGGCGCAAACAGACCAAAGCTCACGAAGAAAATAAAAAAGCGTGGATAACTTCGTCTTCTAAGACCATGCCATTGAGTCTTCATTATTCTGGTGATTCAAAAATCGAAAGAGTCACTGTTGAAGCGAAGCTAGTGACATTTCTCGTTGAGCACGATCTATCCTATTCGCTTTCTGAAGACTTGCTGAAACTTGTGAAAGTATGCCAGGCCCAGATCTTCTAAGCCAGGCCACTTTTGGTAGAACTAAAGCAACTAATATTGCTCGACAAGCGTTGGCCCCTCATTTTCATGAAAAGCTTCTTGAAAGCCTGAAAACGAATCTTTTCTCCGTAGTAATTGACAAGACCACAGATTCCTCTGTAGCCAAACAACTTGCTGTTTGTGTCAGCTTTTGTGACGAAGCAATGAATGTGCAGGTATATTTGCTCGCTCTTGTCGAATGCAGCGACGGATCAGCGTCTGGTCTATTCAACCAGCTAGTGAAGGTGATGGATTATGTCAAGAAGGCGGGTGTTCCTCTACAAAACTGGGTCTGATTCTGCTCTGACACAACGAATGCTATGATGGGGATAAACCACTCAGTTAAAACACTTGTTGAAGGGAAATATCCCTGGGTTACAGCTGTGAAATGAAGCTGCCATCTGTGTGCCCTAGTTGCAAGTCATGCTTGCAAAAAACTGTCCAAGAGCCTCGAAGATCTATGTCGGACTGTGTGCAATCAGTTCAGGCACAGTACAAAATGCCAAGATGCATATAGGAAGGAATTTCAAGTCTTTACTCAAGTGGAACAGCACAGATTCCTTGCTTTGGCTCCAACACGCTGGTTGTCGTTTCAAAACTGTGCACGCCGTATTCTCGAACAGTGGGATACTCTTACGTTGTACTGGGACTCGTTGGTACTTGATGATCCCTCGCATGCTAATGATCATGTAAGAATGACACTAAACAACCCATATTCGAGGGTTATGATGTTCTTTGTCGAGTACGTGTTGGGAGAGCTGAATGAGTTCAACACCATCTTCCAGTCTGAAAAACCCCTATTTCACCTCATGAAAACCCAGGTGGAAAAACTTCTTCGGACATTAGCCATGAACTTTATGAAGCCTTCATATGTTAGAACAGTCAACCCTTTTGACATCAATCCGCATGACGCAGTGAACTATCTTCCCGACGAAAATGTCTATATCAGCTACAAAGGATACAATTTCCTTGTGGGGCTCGAAACGAGAGAAGTTACCAGTGGCCGTTTTGTAACGGAAAGTCTCCGAATTCGTCGCTCCGCGAGGGATCTCTACGTCGAAGCTGTTCAAACAAATTCTTGACCGTTTTCCATTCTCTGAAAAGATCTACGACCTGGTACACTTGCTTACCCCAAGCTCTAGTTATGAACTGAAAGTTCCCAGTCTTCGTCAGTTCTTCGATTACTACTATTCTGCGCTTTGGAATAAAGCAAAGCTAGATCAGGAATGGCGGTCTATACCGAGTGTAGCTCTACCTAGTACTGTCGATCTCCCTGACGTAGATGACATGGACATTGTCGTTTACTGGCGCCACATCTTGCAAACGAAGTCACCAAATGGTAGTCGGATGTTCCCAAATGTCGGGAAAATTGTTCAGTACTTTTTCTCACTCCCTTTCTCAAACGTTATTGCCGAGCGTCTCTTCAGTTTGCTCAAGGAAGTGAAAACTGATCAGCAAAACCGACTGAGTGCAGTGACTCTTTCGGCAACACTGAAAACCAAGTGTGGCCTTAAGCGCAATTCTAAAGCGCATCGGGCAAGTCAGTGCTAGAGCTAGAACCCGGACTAGTCAAGCGTGTACTCAAAGTGAAGGCTAGTGCCTCTTCTTGTGACTGTAACGTTTTGAACCAAAGCATTGTGTTTGGTCTGGCCAAAGATATTGTTTGTGACACACGTGAACAGTCCGATTCCGATTAATCTTGTCTGTTTGTCTTGTATTATTTATCTGAAATTAATCTTGTCTGTTTGTCTTGTATTATTTATCTGAATGTTCCTTCTTGAAGCTTTTGATATTGATTTTCACTAAACATTAATCAAAAAAGGTCGAGATACGAGAATCTAGTTACTCATCAATTATTCTATTGGATAGGCTTGAAGGCCCAAGGGAAAATCGCTTTTAATTTCTTCACTATTCACTTAACATTTACACGGTTTTCCCACCGTGGACTTTCCCTGCTGTGATACCTCTGCACTTTTATTTCTGTTGCGTGCTTGACGAAAACGATGAACGACAAATGTGTGTTCACGGACTGAGCTGACCATACTTGCCTTTGACCGCTGAAAAGAAGGATAGACAGCACGTGTTTTCTCAAATTTATGACAGATCTTCACCACACTTCACTTGCCACTGAATCAACATTCATATTAAAGCGAGATTTTTCACCCATTCTCTCTCAAAAATACAAAACACAGCTTTTCCGAGAATTTCGGGCATGCCGCGGTTTTTACCGCATTTTGGTTCAAGGATGCCGCAGAAATGCCGCTTTTTGACGAGGCCGGTGCCGCGGAGCGCTGCCGGTCGAGTGGCAACACTGTTACAGGCATAGGGAAAAATATATCTTACAGGTCTTAAATAATTTTAAAACCCCAAGTGAAAGTCAGATGTTGAAGGATATAAGGAGTAATACTGTATTTCTTAGGATACCAGTGAGTTGTGACTGGAGGAAGGGTTTAAATCCCCCTGGAGGATGGGTTTGAACCTCTTTAGAGTCATCTCCACTCTCCGACGTTTCTTTGGCCGAGGTCACGTTTTTTATGCAGCTCTTGTTTTATAATCATAAAAGTGACTAAACAGATAAATTCAGGAAAAACGGCACTGTAAACATAGTTCAGACATCAAGAGCCTTTCTGATTTACTAAACAAATAGTTTTCTTCATTCTTCAGTCATTTCTTGGCTTCAAACCGAGTGCTTAGAGTATACTATTTAATACTCGTCACATAAAGCTTCTTTTTTGTCTTGACAAAATAGGATTAGTTTTTCTTAGAAAATTAAAAAAAAAATGTTCTAAATGATTTTTTTTTGTTCTTTGTGCTTATCTTTTCTTCCCTGGGATATTTTTGTAATGAATTAAACAAAAGGGAATATTCAGTTTAATGTAGACCCATGTCTTTTTCACTTTTTTTGATTAGAAACAAAGGCGCCTTTTTTGAAAATGAAAAGCTCTCTCTTTTCTAAAGATGCAAAGGTGATTTTAGTAGCTTAGCTAAAACCTTTTTGTGTTTGCTTCAAAGTGTGATCTCATAAATCCATTTAATTGGTTTAGCTTCTCGTTCATTCTAGGAATTGTCAAAGGTTCCATTAAGTTACACGAAAGGGAATTTTTCGTGCAAAGTTCAGTTTCCTGCAGTTTGTTCGGTGAATTCACGTAAAGGTCAAATACAGCAAACGGATATATGTAACTCCATTGAGCTTTTAATATCAGAACTAATTGAGCCAGGAATAATAAATCTTCCAGGTAGGTATGCTTAGAAAAATGAATTTTATTGTCTGATTGTCAAAAGGAACCCGGAGTCAAGATATTATTGCTTATCTAAAATTCTGGTGCAAGTTCACTTTTTATGGAGAAGTAGGGACCTATACGGAATTTGGGGAGAAAGAATCTCTGGGTTTCGTACCCATAATCGAAATAATTGAGGCTTTAAACGGGATTGCAATTTTTATTTATTTATACGTTGGTGCTTCCCAATTTCAAAAGGAGACTAGATGACACTACCTGTTCCTAGTTCTGTCATAAAGGCTCTCGAATATTCAGTTGTCGTAACGACATTATTTGCTAAAAGATCATGGTTGTAGTTTAAATAAATGTTTTGCAAGATTAGGGCCGTGTAAAGTTTTGACAATTAATTTATTTTATTGTCTTTTGACAAACTTCAATCGCCTAATCTATTTTCACTGTTTCTTAAGACTTCCATTGCGAAGATAAGGGATAAAGATTTGGAATTGAAGACAGTGTTTCATATATGTATGTTAGTATTTTGAGAAAAATTTAGCTGAATCCAAGACAGTGTACAGGTGCTAAATGTCGTAATAACCCATCTGTTTAAGGCTAAGATTTGTCCTGATTAGGTGGAATAAAAAAAAAAGTTAACAATCAACTATATTAAATGAAAGAATAGAAAACTGAAAAGAAAGGCTGATGACTGGCTGTTATACTTACTGTGGCGTAGATTTAGATCATTGTTAATATATAGCAGTCCGAAAGTCAGGTAACAAGACGATTCAGCTGGCTCTATATATATATATATATATATATATATATATATATATATATATATATATATATATATATATGTATATGTATATATATATAGATAGAGAGAGAGAGAGAAAACATTTATTATTAAACCAATACAAAACAGTAATAACAGCCACCCCGAGAATTAAACACTTGTCCGAGGGGGTGGCAAAAATAAATTAGAAATAATACAGGAAAAAGAAAACAAAATTATTTATAAAGCCAATAAAACGACCTTAGACAATATGCCATCAAAATCTTTGGAGAAATGCCCACGATGAGGTGGAATCCACTTTCAACACCAGTCTTATCGTTAGAATTTTGTAGGAACATGTCAATGCATGAGTTTAGCATCAGTTGAAGATACTAAGATTTATTAGTTCTATTCCGTGATGCGAAAAACCTTAGGAAACCGCTTGAATCTTAACGTAGAGTAAAACTCATAGTAGTTACTCAACATAGTTAGACTAGGAATAATTTCCTGTTGAAATATTCTTCGGAGATATTAGCTTAATCTCAGCTGCTTTTTTTCAATTAGGAACTGAGAAGCCATTGATCAAGCTTGAAGACCTTCGAATATTAGACACAAATTGGGTTTGGAACTTAGATGCTAATGTCTTGTGTACATCTTATGATGGAAATGCTACTGATGTCTGTATTGGAGCATTTGTTGCAGCGTTGAAAAGCTGTAAGACCCCTTTTCTTTCTGGTTGTATATTTCTTTCTAGGGAATTTGTTTGTAAGAGTTAGAAGCGTAGTTATACGAGGTTACGAGTTTCACTTTTTTGGTCCCCTTACAAAATCTAAACCTTCTAGCGATTTCAGCTGTGAACTTGTACTTAAATTTTGGATTATATTATTTTCTTTAGACTTTGACTAAGCCCTAGTCATTTTTAATATTTCAAGACGGTTGTAAGCCATGTAAATGCAAGATATATAAATATGTAAGTTCTGGATTATATTATTTTTACTTTGACCTAACGCCGGTTTTTTTTTTTTCTGATATTGACATTCCCAGGCAGCCAGACAGAGAAGCTGCTAATAGTAAAAAAAGGAGCTCAAACTTGGGAAATTTTGTTATAATAACAGGGTTTAAGGCGACCCGTAATATCTTGTTTCTTCTTGATTTTCTTTTGTATCGTGTTTGAGCTTTTATGAATACTTTTAGTCAACACAAAAATATAATCATAAATGTGTTTAATGAACTCATATGATGGCAGCCAGAGAGGCTGCCATCAAAGAAAAATGGCAAAAAGAGAGGCTAAAGCTTCTTTTTGTAATAACAGTGCATGGTGACTTCTTTTACATACTTTTGTAGGTTTTATGCATACGATAAACTAGTCCAAAATTTAAGAGCCTATCAAAATAAAAATTGGTTTAATATTGATTTTCCAATTTCGGACTCAGCACATACATGCAAACTTTTTGTAATATCTCTTTTACTAATGAACCAAGGATATCGTTGAAAACTATTCTGTACTACGGCTTGGATATGATATTTTATTTGTTAGTTTGGGAGTTATTCAGGTCAGAATGTATTTTCAGACATACTCTGGCTCGGAAATTAAATCCTGACATTTCCAAATTACTGAACAATTTTTTTTTTCTTTTAACTATGCAAGTAATCAACGTTTCGCTGGTTTTGGGAGAAAATGTCATCCCTTAAGTTTAAGTTTCACATTTTGAGAAAAAAAAGTAAGTAGTATGTATTACATCAAATGCAGATTATTTTCTTGGAGGATTTGCTTCTATTTAAAACATGGGTTGAGGCTTTCCCTCTATTTGACTCTGAAAGGAGACTCCTAAGCGTATTCCCAACTTTCAACTCTGACTCCAAAAACCCAAAACTTCTTTGGTAAACAATTCCTAGAAGAGTTTTTGCACTGTTTATTATACTTATTCTTTCTGTCTGTTTTGAACCCTTGAAACGAATGGGGTAGACTGAAACAGGCACATGCATAGAATATTTTTTTTTTTTGTGGGACGTAATTTTGAAACAAAATTTACAAAGATAGGCGAATTATATAGAAAATTTTATATATCAAGAGCAAATTATAAAAACATTGAGATTTAGATGGGGGCACAGGCTACTAGTATGCTACTTTGGTGGTCTTAGTTAAACCGTATTAATTTGTTTTTAACTTACAAATTTTTTCGCTTTTTTTTCATAAATATAAGCATCTAGTATGAATAGGGGCTCTCAATAAATATTGTATATAAGTTAAAGAGATGTTCTGTCTTGTTCTTATGCTTTATTCTTCGACAATCATTGCTGAAAATTCTTCAGTGCTTGAATTTTCATTCAAAATCACATTTATGGTTAATAAAGTTTCTTTTTTTTTATTTTATCAGTAGAACTGCCCGCTGTTGTAGTAAATAAGGACGATGGGAAACCTTTAATTGACGAGAATGGGCCAAGAACAGGACTAGCTTTAAATAGCCACCCGTTCTCCACAACATTTGCTTTGTACGACCAGTGAGTACCTCTTGTTAGTGTTAGTATTTTAATCCTTAATTAGCTATTTTTTCTCTCATTTGTTATTTTAGTTGCTTTTTCTTACTAAGTATTACGTAACTGAGGCCGTGTCCCATTTTTGAACTGAAGGAATTGTATTGTAACCCTGGATAGCCTTTCTTGTTACATTGTAATATCTGTCAGCTACCATACTGGGAATCTGATTACATTAGTCTTATGGGATTGCCATTTTGCATAAATTTTCCGTAAATTGTTTAATCAAGCCCGAATTCGGACTACCGGTACTGCTGCTGAACTGTTAATTCGAGCGATTGAAAAACAAGCTGGATTTGACTTCGATCAGATTTGGATTTACAAAAAAAAACAAAAAAAACAAAGCGTTAGAAATCTGAGAAAGATATCCGGAAGTGGGGGGAGAGGGTATTCTAGTTTCCTATTAGAACTTCCTTTCAGGTCTATACCTCTTCTACGAATGATTTTTTCACGCTTTCACATCAGGGACTATCTCTTGTGGCAACATTAATGTCTATGTGCTATATAATATCCAGTATTTTATTATATATTACCCCACTCCGTGGTCGCCAGTATGAATCCACCTTACATCTTCATCTGGTCGAGTGGATAAAATGGGCTTCTACCTGTATTGTAATGTTATCATATAATGTTTCTGCGATACTACGACCCTAAATTCTAGCGGTAAAAAGAAAGTTAGAGCATCTTTACACCTTTAACTTGTTAGCTTCCTCATTTGTCTGCATTTATGACTTCTGTTCGTGTGAAAACGTGCATAATTGAGACAAGGTTTTCTGATTAATATATCCAGCCTATACAGACGTCCAACCTGTCCAAATTTTTACAGTAACTACTAATGTATACTGTTTTTACTATTAGGACATTAAATACTTGGTATGAAGTGTGCTTTAATAGTTTCATCTGCTTTTTTCGATATGCAAGGCTTTTAGGAGTTAATATTGACTAAACAGTATATGGGTTTTCTTTTCGTAAAGTTGGGGCTGGCAAAAGGAACTCTGTTTCATTTGAATTTTGGTGATGATGAAGTTAATGTTCAGGTTAGTTTGTTTTTCAATCATATATACATAACATACTTAATATACAAATCTGGCAGAGAGACAACATCGTTTCGTACAGATAAAAACAGCTAAAGAAATAAATGGATAATCAATCAAAGAAAGACATGACAAAGAAGAAAAAAATAATAGACATAATATTAATTATTCACCACGCCATAGCAGACACCCCACCCGATATACAAAAAATATTTTTCTTCAACCAGCAATGGGACAGCCAGAGGGAAATCAAGACCCGAGAACCCCTCCCCCCCCCCCGCCCTGTCAAAAAAAGACAAACAAGTAGAATAAATAATAATAACTATCCAAAAGGAAGTATTTCAGCTTAATTTTTGAAATTTCGAACGACAAATCAAAATCGAAAGTAGACTCATTTCAGTTTCATGCAGCAACTCCTCTGTTTATTAGAGAAAACGGGACCTCTCTGAAATTATCAATGGCTGGTGTAGTTCGCGTATATCATGCGTCAAATGTGAAGATAGCACAGAAACTGGGAACAAATCAAAAGAAAAGAAATAGCTAAGCAGTGTCAGGAGAAAATTTTGTAACTTTGAATAATAACGAACGTAAAAGTAACTGCCAGTTCAACGGGAGGAATATTCAATAAAGAATATGAACTTCTTTTAGAGGACTTACTTGGAAAAGGAAGGGAAGAAAACTTTTGAAAATACGAAGCGCCTTATCTTGTTGTCTTTGGAGTGAAAATAAAATGGGATCTGAAAGTATTCAAGTAAATAAGTGAACAGTAATTTAGGTAAGAATGAACAAGAGCAAAATAAATAGAACGGATAGCTTCCAGAGGCAAAACGAATTTCGTACGGTGCATAATACCTATGTTCCTTCCAAGCTTCAGTCTTACACTTTTAAAATGGGGCTTCCAACTTAAATCTAAGTCCCTTGGGATAGAAGACTTAATCAACTTAAGATCTGGCAGTCTTAAGTTGCCTTATCATCTGCCTTATTAAACAATAACAATAAGGCAGATATTAAACAATCTGCCTATTAAACTTTGTGCAGGCCATATTCCTGCATCCTATTTAGCTCTGAATGTAATTGTAAGTTCCGTGGTTTCCAAATGCAATATTGCCTTTTCTCAAATGCAAAAATAGTTAGAATTAGGAGCTTTTGACATCAAGTTTGTTCTTGTCTTATCTTGGAAGCAAGACAACAATCGCACCTTTTGAATTACTACCACTGAACTATTGTCTCTGCTTGACTTTTTCCTTTTTCCATTGCAATGATAGAAAAAACTGCAACGATGATTTAACATGAAAATTAAATTGAATACTGCTAAGTAGGCTCATGAAAAAAGTGTTAATCTTTGCCACATTTTAGCCTAATCAGTCTGTGATTTGACGGCTAATTTTTCGCTGTAAAATTATTTGCCGGAAAAGTTGATATCAAATTACTCTGGTTTTATTGATGGGAGATGAAATAAATAACGTAGTTCCTTGATTTTGTTTCTTTTTTTAAGTGGCAATGTTTCAGCCTTTCACTTTAACGGAAAAATGAGCATACATTTTTTATATCTTTGTGATTACACCATGGAACAGAGTATCTTGCCGCTCTTATTGGCTGGTAACACTATAACCGAGTAGCTTTTAAGGAAGATTCAAGATGTCGTTTCGGCTCAGCTCCTATGATAACCAAGGTCCATTTATTTTTCTTTTAGAATCCTACTTATGGATCCCACCGGTTTGGAAGAAGAGGCTTTGTTTGGTAACAGCTTAACAATTATTTCAGATGGAAAAGAACCAATTAAGGTCTCAAAATCAGGTAATTTTTCTTTCTCGTGGGAAAATACTTACAAGAAAATTATATCATCTTTGAAGTCAGAATTATAACTTCAGTTTATCTGAAGACCTTGAGCAGTCTTCCCTAACCGTATTAGGCGCTGGAATGACTCTTAATGCTGACTTCGTATAGGTCCATTATAAATCCAATAGGGGTAAGTACTGCCTTGGCTTTCTCATTGTTTATTATTATTCCTCTCCCCGACCCTTGATCATACGTTAGTATAGACACTAAATATCAAAACTCCTTCGGTTTCTACTGGCCCTTTAAGGTGTGGTCTCGTTGACTTTTTGACTGGTTGACCATCAAAACCTTGGTTTTTTGATTGAATATTAGGCTGAGGTTTCCACAACTTGTTTCACAGCCCTTTAAAGACCACCAGCTTTGCCATCCAAGATCACAGGATCTGTACAACCAGAATTAGTGCTTGCCAGTGGAATATTGTTTAATTGACAAGTAGAATTCTTGGTGAGATGCCAGGACATTAGAAATTATTTAATCTGTCTCAAAATTGAAGGGACATAGAGAGAGTGGTCAACCTTGCTTGACTCCGTAGTTTATAACAAGACTCTCACTTTCATATTTTCAACCTGTGCTACTCTCAACTTTCTACTGTTATAAATATTTTGTAACGTCATAATTACTTTCCATGATCCCGATCGCGACAAGGTGGCACTGCATCTTTGGCCACCCTTTCAGCCAAACGATAGAGAGAGTTGGAGGTGCTGTGTATATATCAACTATGATGTTCTCGCCTCAACACTTGCAAAACATCTGCAATGGTTGATGTACTTACTTGTCTTTGGAGCAGGACACGAGCGTTAGCTCTCCCTGGTGTCATATAGCTTCATCACGATCGTGTGCCAAGAGCCTTTATCTTTCTTGAGTGACTTGATTAGTTCAAGTAAGGACTTGTCCCAGAGCCTCTCATACCTTCTATATCTGTCGAGTGGCTCCGATTTTAGCTTTAAAGACACTCATCCACTTTTTCTTCTCTCCCCCCCCCCTCTCTCTCTTTCTCTGTGTCCGGGTAGCGAAAGGCACTTGGCGACTTTTTGAATAAAAGTGCTTTCAGACCGCCTCTGGGCGCGGCCGAATCCCGAGAGGGGTCTCTGTTGGATCACCGTATCACTGAGCTTAAATTCCACATCTTCATCTGTTTCTTCTCCTCCAGAAAGGGAAAAAAAATCCATTATTTTGCGATTTTTTCGAGAACTTGAGAAATTCAGATACTGGGCTCTGGCTGAGGACAGCCGATCTCTGTCTATATCTTATTTTTAATTGATTTTTAGTTACGGTAAAGATGATTCTCTAGATTTGCAGTAATTCTAAAGGTGGTTTGTGAAATGTTTTACATTTACAGCCTAGCCTTTTAAACTAAGGAAGTTTCATCGATGGGTGTAACAGGTTTTCTGCTTTCTCATAAGGGTTTTAAGATAGTTTCACATTCTTTTCCTTTTAAAATGTGACATTTTTCATTTTCTACTCACAGTGCTATACAGTCGGAAACTAGAATGAGTTTTTAAATGTAGTTCGTAAAAGTGCTTATAACCAAGATACTTTTTTATCAGTATTTTCACTCAAAATTTAATTACTAATTCAAGAGTGAAGGTCTTTAAATGTCAAATGTTATTGATTCCGGCTATTTCCTAAGTATGTGGTGGTAAATTTTAAGGTCTTCAAATCCGATTTACAAAAAATGGAGTCTTGCAAGGAACGACATTGCTTTCTGGCTAAGGCCCCCTGTTAAATACGTATAGATCTATTTTCCATATTTTATGTAGGTACTGCTTTTACTCTCCAATGCTACTTGGTTTTAAATTTGGTAAAGGTTGAATAGATGAAAGACAAAATTCAAGTTTTTAAGAATTTTCATATGACTCGTGTGCAGCATCTATAAACATTTAATTTCATGATTAGGCTGAAACTAAAATACAAGGTTAGGCAAGATATTTGCTTGTAATATAAAACTTGCTAACCTGTAAATGGAAAAATTAAATTTGTTAAAAAGTTTATATTTACATATTTTTTTAGGAGGGTCAATCTCAGCCACGAAGCTCAGAGAAGCCATCAACATTGCAAATATTAGGCAGGCCACTCTATTCCAGTTGATGATGGACAATGGAGAGAGTATTGATAAATAAATTCATTAATGTGCTATTTTGATTCGAACTTATTCTTATTCCTATTCTCGGTAAATAGTTCCAGACCTTGGATAAGGATAAAAATAGAAAAAAAAAATAGATAGTTTTTTCAAGACTTCAATCACGTAACTGTGTTGCCCTAAATGTCCTAAATCTCAGAAGCCTGGCCACTGGTTACAAATCTGAGGCAAAGATTGCATTATGGCCATCCAAAAACAGTAAATCATCAACATATTTTACTTTTTTGCGTTTCATCTGCAATATATGTATATCAGTTTCATCGCACCAATTAATGACATCTAATAATAATACCTGGCTGACATAGGCATTATGCCAGTCAATATGCTGCCTGCAGTTTTCTATAAATGTATATATATATATATATATAAATGAACTTTTTCTTCTTTCTTTTTTTTTGCATGATGTATTAATGAGAATTTAAGCAAAAATCATCCAAATTGGGGTCCGAAAATTGAGAGTTGCCATCCTTAGTCGGTGAAACCACAATTGAACTTACTTTTGCTGTGAAAAAAACAACAAAAAAACAAACAATCGAGTACTACTGACAAAATTCAGAAAATTGACACACAAATGACTCCGGGCAGGTGTATAAGCTAAAAACGAACAGTGGATCCACCCAACTTCGCCCAAAATCGCGTGATTGTATGCCTTATTCCTATTGTATGTTATATATTTCCTTTACGGTAGCCTGCTGTTTGTTGTCAATCAAAATTGTGTTCCCCTAAAATCGGCTGTGATAATTAAAAGGGTGTCTTATCCCCATTTTAACGTTTATATGTTCGTAAAAGGGCGACATATGCCATTTTGGTCGAAAATGAGCTATGCAAGTGTCGTGGGTAAACTCAGCGCGAGGAATCGAACGGTGCAGTCAAAATTGTCTTCTCTATCTCGTATCGTTACGAAGAAAAAGACACGAGCAGTGCACATGTCTCCTTTTTGACCCTGTTCTTTTGGGACTTTGTTATCATCTTATGGAGCTATAACATGGGGACCTGGCATTTATCTCCTTTTTTGTCAAGGAAAATGGAGACATACGCCTTAAAATGGAATAATTTTGAATCCTTCCAGAATACTTGAGTTTAATTTATACCGCTGAAAAGAGCATCAAAAATGGTTTAAAAAATGTTCCCTTTAACTCCATTAGCCTTATTCTTGAGAGCGACCACAGCTGACAAACTTCTTTCTGTTTTTGGCTCTCCTGAAAAGTTACAAAAACGGCGTATGTCACCCTTCTAATTATCACAGCCAAAATCCCCCCCCCCTAAAAAGCTCTGCGTTCATATCTGGTCAAGAATGTACACAAGGGTCCGTTGTTCTCTCTCTAATCTAAAAAATGTAATGACTTCCCGTGACTTTATTATTTATATAATTAGTCAGTTTTTTTTGTTCTGTTTTTTTTTCGTTTCGCACACTCTTTACAAACGCAAGCCCTCTGAAATAAGTTTCTGCATACGGGTACGATACGCTTAACCGCTTAGATCCTTATGTAATAACATTAGTATTGACAAAACATTATCCAACATAATGCTTTTATGCTACTAGTAGGATTTAAAAGGGGGTGAAATACGATTTACCTTCTCGTGGTTTGTGATTTGAGACTAAACAAGGTCTGATTCTCGTTCTTTTATTATTCCTTTCTGGAGCAAACAAGTTGGTCTTTATCCTCCTAGGGGACCAGGCGAACCAGCCCGAAATCTTTAGTATATAATTTCGTGTATTCCCAGCATAATATTGTACATTTGCTTTCTCAGCACCCCCCTTCCACCCCTAAAACTAATTCCTGTACCTGAGGTAACTGATATTCCATATGTTTAGTTGATGTTCTTTTTCTTTAACTTGCTTCTCATCAGATAACCCAGCAATTTCAAATTCAGCTCACACTGGAAAAACCTAAGTTTACGTTAGGTTTTGTCAAGTTTAACTTGTTGAATATGTGTTTTCATATGACTTGTTGATTTATTTCGCCCGAAATCATGTTGATTTTTCAACATGAGTTAAAAATTATGCATTTTTATGCTTATTTTTATTATGCATTACATTTTCCAAATAATTCGTATTTTGCTTGTTTTTATCAAAGCTGTTTCTTCCCAAAATGTCCCCTTCCCGTCCCGTCCTTAAAAATCATCATACATTCATGCCTGGCCGTGTATGTACACAGTGGACCTTGGGCCCTTTCCTAAATCTAAAAATACTGTGGTTTTCTCTAATTCTCATATAAATTAGCCTTTTTTTTCTTTGTTTACATTATATCAGTTTTCAACTCACAGCTATGTATCATCATACGTCCTGTAAATTTCTATTGACGGTGACTTCAAGGTGCAAAACATATGATATGATATAGATCTAATAACTACCAAGTTTGTAGAAAATACGATAGGCGGCAGAGTTTAAGAAAAATAATAAATAAAGTAAACAAGAGCTAAGAGCTCATATGACACTTGTGAAAAGAGATCGGATCCGGTCCGGTTATGTCAATCACGTATCTAGAACTTGTGCTTATTCTCGAACTCGCCAAAGCACTATAAATCCCCCCCAACTCCCCCAAAGAGATCGGATCTGGTCCGTTTATTTCAATCACGTATCTAGAACTTATGCTTATTCTTCCCATGAAGTTTCATCCCGCTCTCCTCACTCTAAGCGTTTTCCAAGATTTCCGTTTCCCCACTTAACCCCCCGATGTCCCCGGATCCGATATGAATTTAAAATGGAGTATCTGAGACATGACATCTTTCTTTATATCAAATTTCATTAAGAGCCGATCACCCATTCGTGAGATAAACATTCCTCAATTTTTACCACTTCCCCTCCCTCCAGCCTTTCCCCCCCAGATGGTCGAATCGGGGAAACGACTGTTATCAAGTCAATTTGTGCTGGTCCCTGACATGCCTACCAATTTTCATCGTCCTAGCACGTCCAGAAGCACCGAACTCGCCAAAGCACTGGAAAGCCCCCCCCCCCAACTCCACCAAAGAGAGTGGATCCGGTCTGGTTATGTCAATCACGTATCTGGGACTTCTTCTTATTCTTCCCACCAAGTTTCATCCCGATCTCTCCACTCTAAGCGTTTTCCAAGATTTTCGGTTTCCCCCTCCAACTCCCCCCAGTGTCACTGCATCCGGTTGAGATTCAAAATAAGAACTCGGAGGTACGTGGTCCTTCTAAATATCAAACTTCATTAAGATCTGATCAACCGTTCGTAAGTTAAAAATACCTCAATTTTTCTAATTTTTCCGAATGTCCTTCCACTCACCCCCTCCCCAGACGGTCGGATCGGGAAGCGACTATTTCTAATTTAATATTGTCCCATCCCTGATACGCCTGCCAACTTTCAGCGATCGCTATATTGATCACGTATCTAGTTTCGGATCTTCTTCATGTAAAAATTGGATGGTCCGAGATTCGACCCTAAGGGTGCGACCTCTCGCACCCTGAGCAAGAATCACACCACTAGACCAGCAAGCCACACTTAAGAAAAACAATCATTTGTTTTATCGGCAAATAAAATTCTTCTCAACCATCTCGTTCGCTTGCTCCCCCCTCCCCCAAGATGGTCGAATAGGGGAAGCGACTATTTCTAATTTAATCTGGTCTTGTCCCTGATACGCCTACCAACTTTCATCGTCCTAGCTTATCTGGAACTGCCCGAACTAGCAAAACTGGGACCGACGGCAGAAATTGCGAACCTTATATGTCACTTGGTAAATACCAAGTGCCACAAAAAGATTTTGACTTTCAAAATCAATTTTGACTTTCAAATAAATTATTCATCTCAAGTCTGCCCCTGAAAAGTTACCCAAGGATGACGAAGAGCTTCTTATGGAAGTTTGCTCCTCTTATAGGAAATGACATAGTGGGGTCTAACAATCCAAATATACTGACCAAATGCCGGTTTTTGGAACATGGTGGAAGCTCAAACAAATACGTGGCATATTTAAAATAAATTGCACGTAGCTTTGTCTCCTCTGTCTGTGCAAAACGATCCCAAGACAGAGAAATGTAGAGACAATTTGGTAAACAAGCGTATTATACAATCGAGCTAGAATTTCGCGACTAAATCTTGCATTACTCGGGACAAGCTTTCCATAAGGATAAGGAACTTTTCTAAGGAAATCTACAATAATAAGTGCACCAGTGGTCTTCAATGAAGTACCGATTGGGGCCCCTAGGTAAATAAGCGCTTGAGCTGGTCCTTATTTTCTAGGATTACCCGTGTATCCTCAGTCGACACTTTATAATTAAAAAATAACTATTCAGTTTTCGATGGATTGAATGGTCACATACATTCAATGTACGACGGATTGACTGTATGGCCACAACAGCAAATTCTACCTTTAATGCACTAAAACATACCGTTATTCCATGTAGAGTACTATTAATATTTTAAATGTCAGCATAATTTATAAGCGGCATATCAATTCTGTATAAAATGCACGTTGTTGGGGCTTCCTATTACACTTTGATTACGGAACTATTGAAAAGTATTGGTGAATTTACTAACCTTGTCTTATGCCCCTTTTCACTGGTATATCAATTTCCATAAGGATATTGCAATCCCGATTGGGATACTTTATTTTAACACGAAGATTGCTATACACTGAGTCAAAGGGCTCGATGATCGAATGTTCTACGCCTCTTTCTGCTGCAGCATGCAGGATATGTTTGTGGACAGATGAGTCAAAAGCACAGGCAAGATCATGAAGTGTTAAAAGTAGAGTATCACCGTTATTTTCTGAGTCGGTCAGTGCAAACACCATCGAATAAAGGACATGAACACGTCTGAGCTATCCTTGGAACCCAAACTGGTGTATCTTATTTGATACTAGTGTAGAATATTCCCTCTTCTGAACTAAACAATATAATAACAAATTCGTACTTTATTGAATGCTTGGATAGCGCCCTAAGATATATACGAAAATTTTCTGTTTTTTCCTTTAAAATGGATATTATTTGGCATTATAAACCAACTTTTGGTGAGAAAGAAGTACACTAAATTATACTAACCAAAAACATCGAGATAATGAGTGGGGCTGAGATGTAGTAAAACTTCAGGTAAATCTAATAAGTTAAAATTCCCTACATGTAATTTTAATTAATTTTTGGCCTTATGTCTAATTCACAGTTGATTCATAATCCATTAAAAAAACTACATAACCAGAAAATTTTCGCATAAAGCCGTCGGCTATATTCATTGTGTACATAATATAATGCTATTACTCCCCGTAATGGCATAATAGTCATGAATATATAATGAGTTGGAGTTAATAGGCTTGAGATTGTCTGTGCTGGCTTACAGCCCCATTTGATAGAAGAGCATCGGCAAATGCTAAAAACCTGCTGAAAAGTGTTGTGACCGACATGGGGCCAGGATTACACAAAGTCTCCGTTCAACTGGAGGTCCCAGGGATTTCTTGGTGTCCGGGTTTAAGCCGGCTCAAGCGCCTTGTGTAGACTTTAGAAGATGTGCTAGTCCCCATCCTGCACTGGTTCTGGGACCACTGCTTTTCCTAAGGCGACAACAGTTTTAATGAATCAAAGAATATGAAAATACAACTTGGAATGGTACAACGTTAAAAAATCACTATCGTATCAACATTTTGACCGACGAATTTAAAGGCTTCGAGCTGGATTTATTAAGAGTTTTAGAAACTCATATCACAGGAGTAGGAAACATGGAATTAGTTAATATAGAATTTATTTGCTCATGCGTAAAGAATGGGGTATATAGACAGGGTGTAGGGCTCATGGTCAATAAGGAAGGTAAGTCTTGTTTAGGTTGGGAGGGTATTGATAATAGAATGTTAATCACTCGTTTTATTACCAAAAAAGTAGTTGGTATCAGTCATAGTAGTATATGTCCCTGTAGAACCGACTGACGAAGATAATAGTGACTCGGACGAATTTCACTTGTAGAAATGAGGATATATGGTAGAAATAGCGATTGATAATGTAAAAGATGGATGGAATAATTTTTATGGAAGTAGTATGTGAAGTCGGCGAGGGTGTCCTAGGGAAGAAAGTTTAGAATGCAGCTAGGAATATTAGTGAAAATGCTTTATATATAATAGAGAGGAGGAGGTTCTTGTACAGAAATTATCGGAGTGATTAATCACATGAAAATAAAAGGAATGTAAAGAAAATGGAGAAAGAATTAAAAAATGAACTAAGGTTGTGTGAAGTGGAGGTCATAGATAAGGTTGTTGAAGTTCTGAAAGATACGGCATAAGATACTGGTATGTTAATTATAGGTTAATCTGGACTTGTCTCAGTTAAAGATAGGAATGGCACCACAATTAGTGATAAGCAAAGAGTTAAAGAGAGATTGGCAGAATGTGTTGAGAATGTGCTTAACCGTGATAAGAGTTACAAGAAAAGGTATCGATGAGAATGTAAGTTTGTGACACCTTAGATGTTGTGGAAAATATATTTTGTGTGGAAGAATTAGTGACAGTACTAAAAGCAATAAAAAAAAAAATAATAATAATGGCACCAGGTGCGGGTAATATTATGCGATTTTTGGAAAACCCTAATTAAACCCTAATTAAACCCCTGTATAAGAAAGTAATATAGAGGTATTAGCCTGGTTTTAGTAGGTAGCAAATTACTTTGATAATACTTTTTAGACTTAGAGATGCTGTAGACAAGGTTTCAAGAGAAAAACAGTGTGGTTTTAGGAGGGGTAGAGGATGTGTCGACCGGGTTTTCACTCTTAAATTACCGATTAAGTCACTAAACAACTTTGGTCCTCAGTTTTATAGCTTATGAGCAAGCATTTGACTCAGCGGATAGAAGAGTTCCAGCGAAGGTCTCATCCTTGTATGATATACCAGACAAATGCACAAAAGTAACTAGTGCTATTTACGAGAATAAGGTAGGAAATAAGGTTAGTAGCGGGTTCCGTATTAAATCAGGAGTTAAGCAGGATTGTGTTCTATCCTCATTTATATGGATCATTTTGATAGACTTTGTCTTAATGAGCTCAGCAAAGGCATTGGGAAGACACGGAATCAGATGGAGAAGTAAAACTTTCCTGGACTTATATTATGTTGATGATTTAAGCATCCTAGATGAAAGTGTTAGCGAAATGAATAAAGTTTTGCAAGTTCAGGGTGCAAGAATATATTTGAAAATTAATGTTACGAAGACTAAGTTGCAAAGGCTAGGAGTAACTGAAGATGAAAAGGTGATGTTGAGTAACGAAAAGACCGATCAAGTGGACAGCCTCACTTACCTAGGCAGTGTTAATAGAATAGCTAAGGCTAAGGATGTTTTAACACAGCTAAAAAAAAAAACTTTAAAAATAGAAAGATAAGTCTGCTAACCAAGATTAGAAGCTACAGGGCTGACAGTGGTCAAGTATGGTTTTGAAGCATGGACGCTCCGAAAAACGGAGGAAGAATTGCTTCTTTTTTCCAGATAAATTGCCTATGGATTGTTTTGAGTACCTGACTGGCTGACCGTATATCATCCGGCTTTCTGGGATATAATGAAAGAAAGGCTTAGATGGCTGCGAAAAGCAGGACGTCCTCGGGTGGAGTGAGAGGATGTTATAAAGAAACATTTAAGGGGAATAGAAACTACTTGGGAGGGTGTAAAGAGGGAGGCTTTGAATGGGATGTAGGAGGATCATGTATGATCCTCCTACGAAGCGACATGGTGGAATATAACACTTAATGTTCAGGTGTCCAATTTTTAATCGGCGACCGTGACCGGAAATAAAAGATCTGATGTTATTTGTCGGTTTTCTGTAAATTTAAAAATCCAGACTATTTTAATTCTCCAAAAAAAGAACATCCACAAAAGGAACTTTCCCATCCTCTTCTAATTCTACAGTTAATTTTAAGTTCCCCCAAACACATCATTTTTTACATCTTTTAATTTTTAGATGTGTTTGCGGGGGAGGGGAGGGGCGAGGATTCAAAGTTAACTGTAGAATAAGAAGAGGATTTGAAACTTCCATTTCTGGATGTTCTTCTTTTAAAGTATGAAAATAGTCTGGATTTTTAAGTTTACAGAAAACCGACTAATAACATCAGATCTTTGTCTTTTATTTCCGGTCACGGTCGCCAAGTAAAAATTGGACACCTGAACATTAAGTGTTAGGTTCCACCATGTCAGTTCGGGTTTCAGCCACTTCTCGGTTGTGCCCTGCTTTGTCCGTTGTCCCGAACGCGTTGATATGAGCAGAAGGGTTTGATTCTCTCATTCACGCCGCCATGTTACTTCATGCATTAAAACGTGGGGTGAGACCTTCATACATCAGAGCCCTCCGAGAAATGCATTCTCGCTTTAGAGTTCGCCTAGTGCTTCACTCATCATCGAAAGCGGATGGCCATACAATGTACCATTCTGCTTTTAACCACACACCCACTCCTTGTGTTTTAATGGACGTCGAGAAAGGTATCTGTCAAGGTTCCGCCCCCCCTTCACTCTTCATCAATGGACTTCTTGATGCGAAGTCCGCTTCCTCCTCACCTTTCATCCTGTCCTGTCTCAATTCGTCTCTCGTCTGTAATGCAGATGACATTTTGAGCTTTAAGTAGCACTATCCAGCACATCAGCGACTTCTTAATATCACTACAGTCTGATAATGCCAAAATTGGTCTTGAATTCAATGATGAAACATCCGAAGTTGTATTCTTCAACTGCAAGCACGCAACACCAGCAGATATTCCTCTCGGAAACAGCAGGATCAAGCCAGTTAATCACATTACGTACCTCGGTTTTCCCATTGGCTCCTATATAAAAAAAAAACGATAACTCCTTGTTCTCAAACGCCGAGTGGGGCTATCGTATGCTTCTTTTGTGATAAATAAGCTACGGTTCAACTGCCGTCTTCTTTCAAAACTTTTTAACTCAGTTGCTCTACTGCATTGTTTATACATAGCACCGTTTTGGAAATGTTAACTAAAACTGATAAGTCAGAACTTCGTTCACTTTTCTTTCGTTTCATAAAATATCTTCTACGTTTCCCCTCTCCACCCCCAACGAACTCGCAACTCATATCTTGTAAGAAAATTCAGCTTAGCTGACCCTGTTTTAGCTGTAGAAAAGCAAGTCTCTATTAACAATATTACATTAATTTATCGAAGTATTTGATGTTCTGTATTTATTTGTGTTTAGTTGTATTTAATTGTGTTGCGAGATCAACACTTTGGTTTTGTCGTGTTTTTTTTTTCTAGCACTTCGATTTCAGCTTATTCGTAGAAAGTGGCAAGGGTCTAACCTCTGCGTTTTTTACGGAAAGTATGGACCTTAGGCCGGATTGATGAATATGATTTTGCATTTTGGAAAGCTTCGTAGAGCTCCTGCCTAGGGCCAAAAAGGATGGTTTTTGCTTGTTCTTGAGCCAGAGCCTATAGTGAGTGAAATGACTTCGAGTTTTATAGCCTATGTCAGAGAGAACTATCTGAGGTTATGCAGTCAAGCTTTCGTTTCATCAGACCATGTTTCTGCTTTCGAGTAAAAAGCCCCGTTCTAGCAGGTAGGCACCAGTTTCAAATTGAAGATGGACTAAACTTTATAAGTGTTAAATGTATGCGGCAGTTACCTGGCCCCATAGCCAATATACCTTCTTTGAGTGATAAATAGAAAAATTTACAGAAACAAAAGAGTAGTGACCGAAAGTGCTCCCATCTACTGTTTCTACCCATTTCTGTTCGTGATTTCAGCTGAGTTTATCCTTCGGTTTTTCGCACTTGGGATTGCGGTAGAGAAATGGTTTCAGATGTGCCTCTTAAACTTTACAAGTTCTCTCATTGCTAAAGAAATTAGACTTTATCCTTTGCTCCTTTCTAAGTGCAGAAGTTAGAAACTTCGCCTACTGCAAAAAGTCAACTTTTAAACTAAGATGGATAGTTTTTTTTTTTTTTCAACGGAAGTCGGTAGCTCTTAATGAGCTGATCAAAGTATATGTCATCCATTTTTTGGTAGAAAAATTCCTTCATGAGATGTAACAGTTTGAAAGTTTAAAGGGGTTAACAATTTCAGTAGTAAGGTACACACAGAAACCAAAAAAGGCCGATACAGAAATGGTATCAGATGTACATCTTAAACTTTAAAAATTATCTAATTGGTAAAGAAATTAGAGTTTATCCTTTGCTCCTTTCTAAGTGGTGACGTTAGAAACTTGGCCTACGGTAAAAAAGTCAACTTTTGAAATAAGACAGAGATTTTTTTTCGACGGCAGTCGATAGCTCTTGATTCCTTGATGAGATATAACAGTTTGAAAGTTTAAAGGGGTTGACAACTTCAATAGTAAGGTACACACTGAAACCAAAAATAGGATGATACCAATTTTGAAACATATAGGGGAGTTATAAGCAACGGTCGACTGTTAGCTCATAGGCCTAATCATCTTCGGCAATGAAGGTTCCGCAATTTTCGCTAGTTGGTGTACCTATAATTTGTTTTCGGTGTGTTTGATGGTAAGACTAATTTGGTTCCAGTGGAAAGACATGTAGAGGACTTGTAAGCAACAATCGGCTGTTACGCTACAATCATCTGCAGCGATGACGGGTTTGCAACTTTTGCGAGTTGCAATGAGAGGTTTGCAACTTTTGTGAGTTGGTGTACCTAGTGTTTATTTTAAGATCCTTACAAATTAACAACTTCAGCGTTTAATTGAAGCGAGGAAACAAAACCAAATTGTTGCTCTCGCAATACTTTATTCGGCGAAGCTGGACAAAGGTTGTCGCAACACCTCACGTTGCCCATGCAACGTAGATCTAGTTTTTTATGCTTCGTCTTTCTTTTATTTTGTGTGATGAGTTCTGAAGTAAATTATCATTATTAAAATGGATTAAAAATAAATATATTTTTCCTTGAGAACCAATGTTTAATACAAAAGAAATCAGGGACACAAAACAGATTGAACTTTCTGTAACTTGATCTTTTTAACTCTTTTTCCTCAACTCAGATTTTTTTTTTTTTTTCATTTATGCACTTATGCCTTAGATCAATTTGATATCTACGTCCCTCCTATAGGTAAACATGGTATACCTTGCTCGAATCAAGATATGCAATGATTATCAATATGTATGATTTGGTGCATAGAGCTCCACCCCCCCTCCAGCAACTTTTAAGCAGTAAGATGGATATACTGTACCTTGTTTCAAGCGGTTCCATGCAACCCAATTTCCAATCTGTATTGGGGCGAAAGGTGACCGCTTAGCTTCTTCAACACCCCCCTCCCTTCAATTTCAAATTTTTAGCAGCAGAATAGGCATACTGCACACTGTTTGAACAAGAGTCTCTTAAGGCTTTTAATTTGTATAATTAGAGAATTGAAGTGGGACAATTGCCCCTTCTGAGCCCACCAGTTTAGAGCTCGCCTACCTTCCACACTAGAGCCACATTCACTTTAGATTTGGTAGGAGGGTTCCTACAGTCAGTAAATCGTTCATTAAAATTTTTTAGACCACTGAAGAATATAGCCCAGGTGCTAGCAGGTCTCAAAGTTTCATTCTTTGGCGATTCCTCTTCTACTAAAAGGAGTACATGTAAGCATGAAACGCAAAAATACAAGACGTGTTTATCTTCTGTGATGAGGGGTTACATACGAGCAACCCCTATTACATATACTAATCAGCTTGCCTTTTGTTCATTTCTTATATACTTTAGAGAAGGAAAATTGGTCTTGATGCAAGTGGTTACTCAACGATTATAAATAATAATATAGCTCAATGACGTAGACTATTAATAAAGCGTTTTTGGGTAGCCACTCGGTGATAGACATAAAATCAAACTGATGTAACATTCAAACATGTAGGAGAAACTCAATATGAGCTACTTTGAGACCGTCAATAAGAGGCACGTCCTCTTTTTCTTCATCTTTTTAAAGAAAAATTCTTCTTCAAACGCATCATTCTTAAAGTTTAGCAGCCCATAACACTATAGTCGTGGAGGCCTACCAAAGGTTACAGCAAAACTTGGAGTTACCCTAGCAATAAATCTAGTTGTAGTTTTTTCTTTTTAATTCTGTACTATCGTCACTATGTCACTATTAACACCCACAACAAGGAACAAATTTCACGGTTGTCCAGGATGAAAAAACATTTTTGACACCTTCAAGTTAGATACGTAATACATTAATATCCAAAAACCACCCTAGAGGCCTCATTTGAAACAAAATACATTTTCTGCACAAAATATTAACGTTTGATGCCGCACATTTGCTCTCCCTATTTTTGATTTACTGATGAAAAGACATTTTTGCATTTTATAAAAATAAAAGAAGATAACTAAGATAAATCGTATGCGAATTTACAATAGTCAAAAGTAAACTTAAAAGAAAAATCCTTCAAAGGAAAAATTAGGTGAAACTTCTAAATGAATTTAGGCTGAAAAACAAATTAGAAATTTCATTCATAGTTCTCAAGTTACAGAAATCACTGGCTTTAAATAAGCACTGACAGCCAATTAAGAAAAAAAAAGAAGATAATAAATAAACCGTTCTTACTATAATGAATTTATTCATAGCAGTATCTTATAAGGTTGGCAATCCGCGTAACATTAAAACTTATAAAACTTTCTCCGTTGGAATGTCAGAAAATAATGCTTAACTAGACTTACCTACCAAATAATCCAAAATAAGAATCTCAAATAATAGTAAAGAAATATAAGGTGAGTAATAAGGTGCAGAAGGTAATGATCAAAATGAAATGTATTTTTTCCAAACAAAAAGATGTACTAAAATAAATAGTTTACTTTTTCATTCCATCACCCCTTATGAACTGACTCGCAGAAAACATCTAGAAACATTCCATACAGACAAAATTTAAGTATTCTAACGTTTGAAGAGGGAAACTTCATTACACCAAATTTGCTGTGTAAATAGAATTTTTTTTTTTCAAACATAAGACTTTCATGAATCAGGTCTAATGAAACGATACTTTAATGATAGCAAAAGAAATTTTCTAAACTATCATATTTAATAAAAATGATACCAATGGTAGTTCAGAATTTCACAGAAAAAAGTTCTGTATAAGTAGTGTTATCAACAAAGTTTCCTTCTTTTAAGTTAAGAATATTTGCTTAAATTTTCGTTTTAATCTTCCTCTTCGTCTTCAATGACTGCATCGTCATCCTCATCAGTAGCATACTCGGATTCAACAGCAGATGCTTCCTTCTTTTCATCTTCATCCGAGGATATATCCCATTGGGGATGGTCTTTGGGCAGTTCAGGAGCTCGTTTCACATCCATCTACAGACACAAAAGTTTTTGTTTCAAAATGATATATAATGTAAGCCACCATGTTTTTAACTGGTGAACCATTGGCCGTCACATATGTAAGAAATTAAGCTTTAAGCAAAAGAAATTTGAGACAACCAGTTTATTTAATGATGGTGATTCAGAAGATAGTTGCTTTGATTTTGATAGATCTTATGCTGGGCACATATAGCCTTATATTCTCAATAACTTTTGATTGCCGTTATATATTATATATATTGCGTTATATATATTGCCGTATTGCCGTTTCGATTATATTTTTAATGCCGTTTGAACAAAAGATGGTCAGTTTTACTTGAACAGTTCTTTTTTTTTTTTTGCGAAATTGAAGAACTAAAAAAAAAAACAACACAGAAGATTATATTACTATCACGCATACTTAATCACTACCAAAGATCATTTGGTAACCAAATATATATGATACACGTATGGACAAACAAGCACTTGAAAATGCTCTGAGGTAACTTTCAGGAGGCAACTAGTTAAACTGAAAAATCGAAGTAAAATTTGCAATATTGAGATAATTGTAATGCTACTTTGACTGGACTAAGAGGACATATGACGGCAGTACAAGCAAACATTAAAAAGATTAAAACGCAGTATCAAAATAAAAAATTAACAAATACGCACTTAAGATGATATATAATTGCAATTTAAATTCAAACGGCCTTACCAATTAGCTATTAGGAAATTATGTGTCATTTAAATTGCCGCTTTTTCTCTTCTTCTTTTTTTTAAATCCATTTTCCTCCCAATTTCATGTCTAAAATTGGCGGATTCTATTGTTCTCCGATTGTTCTCATTATTTGAAGCTTGAACCATTTTACGAGGCCTACGCCAATTCATCAACTGCCTAGTGCCGAATTGACCACTGTTATTCAATAAAAGACGGACTAACTGCTCAGATTGGGAAATTTGGTTTAGTATATTAGCATGATAATAATAATAGCATATGATTACTTTTAGCAGACGTTACACACTGACCCCCCCCCCCCCACTGAACAGGCCCCTACACATAAGAAATGCTACAACACTCTAGACGTAAGAAATGCCACTAGATTGAATTAACAAAGTGAACAGTAAAAGATAAAGAGTTGTAGGATTTAAAGAGGAACTTAATGTTACATAATTATTTAGCTGTCTACATCATATTAGTAACATCATTCAGGCGTAGATACTTGGATAGAACCAAGTTTCTTAATTACTTATGTTAGCATATCTATAGTGGCTGTACTCGTTGTTTTTTTTCATTTCTTGAATCGTTTTGTTTGCAATATTTATAATTCGAATTGTAAAGCGAATTGTCAGAAGCAATAATAGTTCAGATTGACTCGCATGCCAGTTAATAGACAGCCACACATTTAAAAACAAACGAGTAAACAAAGATTAAGCCATTTACATATAGGATTCGCGAATGATGCAGACTATTACTCAGTTCATCATAAAATCCACGTAAAGCATAAAATATACAAATCTGCCCCAGCAGTTTTGCCGGTTTCTATGCTTTTGATCAACAAGGAGTAGCTTCGAAATTTCAAATTATATCCCATACAGAATGCTACGCATTTGTAATCCACAAAAAGAGGCAGATTTCCATTAAATAATGAAAGGCACTATTCGAAATGTTGTGCTGATGCTGAAACCCTTTTATTTTTAGCTTTTTTAGAAGCATCCACCATCCCAAAAAAGTTTCACATAAAATTATTTTTTTGCCGTTGGAGATTTACAAATACGCACCATTCCACGAGCAGCGCCATTTTCAATTCAAATGTTACCCCAAAAGTTTCATCCAGCAACAATTCTAATTTGCTTCAAGATCTGAATACTTTTTTTACAATGTATATTTAAAACTTACAGCATCTTACTTGGATTGGTTAGGTTAGGTTGGATTGTATACCTATCATATTGGTCAAGTCCTTAAGTGGCTCTTTAAACCGGCAGTGAAATAGGATTCGGAATAAAAAATAAAATGTTGTGTAAAAACTAATTTCTAAATATTTTAACCGTTTATAAAACTCGGAAAGAAACATTGGAAGTTCTGCAACCGAAAATTGTTATTGGAAGGGGAGGAAGATATCTTAGACTAGAGAGGTGATTTCTGAGAATTCGTTCTAGTTCGGAGACGCGGGGTTGGATACTATACGAGCCGTTATTAGGAAAGATTCCTGCTTTCATTCCCCCTGCCTGAAGGCATGATCGAGAGCTTAATCTATACATCTTAATTTACCTAGCACACGAAAGGAGCAAAAAAAAAAAAAAAAAGTGGCAACCCATCTTACCTTAATATCCTTGAACTGGTCAAACCCAAGGTATGAATCCGACCTAACACACAATGTGAATGTGTAAATTCCAGGCGCTAGAGGTGCAGTAAATCTCATCGGAATTTCTTCTTTATCTACCAAATTTGTTACATAAAACGGAGCTGTTAACATTGTCTGAGTTTTTCTATCAGTCAAGTAAACCCACCAATACTCTTGCTTATCCTAAAAATTAAAACATAAATAGAAAGCAAAATATTTTGAAATAAGCGCCTTTGAAAATACCAGAGCATAACAAGGGGAAGACAATAGTATCATAAGCTAATAGCTTATGCAAATAGCTTTATGTACCAAAAACAAAATCTTTAATTCAAAAGCCCTTAATAAGAGGGATTCAAGACCTTGTTCAATTTTTACTGAATTCAAGTTTGTAGTATTTATTCAAAGCTAGGCTACGATTCTCCAAAAGAAATTACTCGCCAGAATTATGTTGCAATTTAGCTATAAACAACTAGTAATACATTTACAGCATGACAAACAACGAGGTGTTGGAGACAACTTTTAAAAGTTCGTGAACAAGATTGAAAAGTTGGGTTGAAGTCAATATAAAACCTTGTGCTCCATATGCATCAAATTACACTCTGGAAAAAAAGAAGCAAATTAAAAGAATTCGCAGGTTCTTCAGATAATCAGAGCAAGCTGTGTGTCTATGTATTTGTCAAGCAAAGCTCCAGCTGAATTTAAAAAATACATTTGAAATGTCTGTAACTATGACGATCTAAAGAATAAGTCAGCAGCATTACACGATTTTGGCAGCCTGGATATCAACAATGGTCGTTAAGCTCATTGAGACTCAAAAGGACCCAGATATGCCCAGATCAAAGAGGTCTTTGATTTTGAATAACTATTTTATATTGTGTTTACCGTCCGAGATATTAAGGACCTGATTTAGCACTGAAGCGAATTGTCTACCATTGAAAAATAGCATTATTGAAATAGAATTATTGAAAAATAGAATACCATTGAAAAAGTTTCTAAAAGAAAAGGCAAGCTTCAGATAAGGGTTATTCCTCCCCCAGGTGTAATTTAGGAATTGAGAATGTGTCACATTTTCTTTTCAGGTGTCAGGGGCTAAAAGAGCTAAGAGGGAACTTTCTTAGGGTGGGTGGTCGTGAGCCTTTTCTCGGAACTTTGAAGTCGACGTCAAAAGCAAATATAGTAGCAGTGGGAAATTTTGTCCAGAAGGGCCTTATTATTCGAAAGTCGAGTGTTACATGATTACAGCTAACCTCAATAAGGTTAGCTGTCTCACCAAAACATCATATGAATACCTTGTTAAGCTTTGGGCCATTTTGTAACCAAATACTGTATTGGTTATAACTAAACTAATTGCAACAGCTTGAAACCGTTTTCGTTTTCTGTACCAATTTCACATCTACTAGGATACCATCAATCCATATTTCTGCCGGCCTGGGCATTAAAATTCCCTGATAAAAATACTATATTTCTACCTGGGATCCTGTCTATTTGTTCCTGTAGCTGCAAGTAAAATTCATCTGAGTTACTGCTATCTCCATCTGTCGGTTCTACAGGGGCCTCTATTACTATGCCTGAAACCCTGCACTTTTTAGTCATGAAATGAATTTTATTATTCAAACCTTCCCAACCCAATTGACTTAGCAGCTTTCGTATTCATCGTAAGCCCTACTCCCTACCTAAGCACCCAATCCTTCCACCTGAGTAAATAACTTCTATATCACTTAATTTCATACATCTGAAACTCCTAAAAGCCCAGTTCGAAGCGTCTAGATTCGTCACTCAAAATGTCGATAAGATAATTGTTTTTTTTTTAACGTTGTAACATTCCAAGTTGCAATTTACATATTCTTTAGATCATTGAAACTAATACGGCCTCGGGAAAAGCAACGGTCCCAGAACCAGTGCAGGGCGGGGACTAGCACATCTTCCCAAGTCTAGCATGAAGCGTTTAAGTCGGTTTAGAACCAGACAACAAGAAGTTCCAGGGATCTCCAGTTGAATGGAGGCTTGTGCAATCCTGGGCACATCTAGGTCACAACATGATTTTCCATGTTTGGCGATGCTCTTTTTTCAACAATGGTCGAAACCCGGCACAGACAATCTCAAGCCTATTACTTATGACTCATTATATTTACTTGTGTCTATAAATACTATGCAACTAAGAGGAGGCAGCCCATAACGTAGCTAAGAAGAGGCTATTCAGCCCCAAACAGCCCATCAAAACAGACCAAACCAAGAAAAATTATCTTTTCGTCAGAATCCAGTGCAAATGCTGTGTCATTTAACATGCTCTGTTTTATGGAGCAAGCTACTAATCCTAGTTTTGGAGGTAATATCACATAGTACAGTTTGAATTACCACAGACAGAATATGCTGATTGAAATTTCGTAATAAAAAAATGTCATATCCCCGAAACAGGAGATATACTGTAACAATATGAAAACCTCATTTCAAATACCCTGTACAGCTAAAGTTCAGCGACCGAAGCGGATGGAAAGACAATAACAACTTTAAAAAGATCCCTACGATATAAGATTACGCAAATGAAAGATCAAGATCACTAGTTTACGTGTCGCGTGACTCTCAAAGAGGTCATAAGGATGATTTAAAGGGTTGAATAACAAAATATCTATATACCTAATTACTTTCATTTCAAGCTTTCAAAAACAAACTATTAAATAGTCAAGTAGATTCAAATTCAAAACGCAACTGATGAGCCAAAGGTAATGAAAGAGAGGCGATACCGAACTCTGAACTGCCATTCTTGGGTGACACCTGACAGTCTACATTTCCTACGCGGATATACAGACTTTGGTCTTGACAGAATTGGAGCTAAAATTTTCTCTGCGACTCTCTGGTTTGAGGTGTTGATTCTGTCAATTTCCTACACTTTGCATAAGTAAAATGCCCTAGCTTCGAAGATAACCGTTTAGAAATCAAACAACTTGTAAATCTAATAGAACTTCATATTATCTCTAAGACAGCCTATGCAAAATTTCCGCATATCTCATAAATTTTTGGAGAATAGTGACTTCAAAAAAGAAGTTTCTTTTTTTTTAGCTGAAATTTTGTTTTGATCTTCACCATATTTCAGACGTTTAATACTATGAAAATAAGCAAGGAGACATCCACTATTCGAAATCTGAGAAAGAACCGTACACTAAGAAATAAGAGTTTACACAATGAGCAGTTTCACGGATATTCATTAACCACAGTAAATAGTATACAGCCTAGTCTTATTACAAGCAAAAGCAAAAATAATGTAGACACAGAGTCTGGTGATCAATTCGTACAAACAAAACTTATTTCAGAAGTTCTCTAAATTACACGCTGACCTTATAAATAAATACTCACAATAAACGTAACGCATCTCCAAACGTGATACGGAAGCATATACAATTATTGTCCATGGGACAGTTGCATGTGGTGCTTCGCAACAGTGAGTCACGGATCATAGTTGATGCAATACTCAACGGGGTCTTGACCCCAGAGGTCTTATATTATTATTTTTTTTTTTTTAGTTTCTGCCCGATTTAGGTTTCATTTCTTCAGCCATAGCAATTTTCACTCGTTTTAGCTTTTAAATCGCTCTTTACTTCCCAAAAGGCTAATATATCGATTGCACTTTGTTAAAAACAAAATCGACGGTTTGTTTTAGTATAGAATTTAAGAAAAACCACTCAAACTTTATTTACGAAACCACTCAGGATATAATTTTCGACATAACTATATTTGTGTAAATCAATTTAGTTCTATTGTGAAGACCTAATATGTTAGTAACTTACATCACTCTTTTATAACTATTTAATGGATTCCTTTCAATGGTATAAAAACTCAGTTGACTAGCCAAAACGTTTAATTCACGAAATTTATCTAGTTTTCAGTAAAGTACAAATGATATTTTCGTGCCATGACGCTTGTGCAAGGCACTCGCCTTTTGGGAATTGGGAGGGGGATAACATTAAAATTCTTTATGGCAATATATTTTCAATTTAAATACCACTCCATTGCTAATAGTAATTGCTATTCATTTTAGGTTTCATTTCTTCATTCATTGCCTCGTTTTAGGTTTGACATTTTAATTATTGTAGTTTCAGCCCGTGTTATGTTTTAAATTCACTCAGAACAAAAGTTGAACAGTTTTTCCACTTCTGGTGAATTTTTTTTTTAATAAATTTAGTAAGAAAAGGTATAAACTTAGGCAGTAAAGATTGAAGCCTTAAAAGCGTCTGTGAAAATGCTTCATACCTGAAGACGTTTTGTTAGCTTATGTTGAGGTGAGCGACCTACTTGTAGCAATAAAAGGCAAAATATCACCTGTCAATGCAAAGCAATTAACCATGCTATAAAAAGCATCATTTAGGGGTGTAATATTATGATTTGCTCTACTCAACCCCAAACGTTTTATCACCTCAATGGGTATATATATTTGAACCACATTTCGAAACTAATAGTCAACTCAAAGCTCAAGTGATATGAAGTTGTTCATTGCAGTAAGTTTAAATGTTTTATATATAAACAAAAAAAAACTTTGTTTCATATTTTAGTCTTCTTTTTGTCAGTCAAAAGATTGATAAATCAAATATACAAATTAAATTTTTTTTTCAAGCTATGGGTGCTAAAATTACAACTTTAGGAAATACTAAGGACGAGACTTAGTAGTTCCGCGATATACTTACCTAACTTAATATACACGATGTTGTTGGTTCGTGTCCAACCGACAGCACGATTTCCCTTATAGTAGACAATTAGAAACTTCATATATATTAACATAAAATAATTCAAAAAAATTGCATGCAAAGGGAAGTGTGGAAGCCTGTAAGTCAGTATTTTAAAAAGTTTCAAATGTTGGTAGAGTTTCATAGTGAAGCTGAATACGTTTTATTTCAAAACGTACAGCGTACATCAAATGCGAAATTAGTAGACTTCTATCTTTATCTGTGTAGCCTATGAGCCATTGAAACACGATTTTGTGCCAAACGCTATGTTTGCTCCATTAAAAATAGGAAATTTCAAAAAAACAAATGCAATTCCAAGCCATAGTCCTACTTCATACTCCATTTCGTAGATCGCTTTAAACAAGACCAATATTTTAATTTTGAAAAATTTTCAAAATAAAGATTTAGGACAAAAAAAGGATAAAACATGAATAAAAATTAATTAGTACCCTCAGGATATTCGTATTATTTTCGTTTTGTATGTAATCTCTTTCAAATCCAAACATCTATTTTAACGCGGTGTCAATATATCACTGTGCTTCAACTTGCCACCATCAAATTATTGATTCATACCTGAACATAATTAAATATAAAAAAGAAGTTTTTTCCACTGAAAGTAAACATTAAAAATTTAAACGAACAGAAATTATTCCGTATATTAAGGGATTGCTCCCACCTAAATCTCCCGCTCTTCATTCTAAAGTTCTTTAGTACTTTTTAAAAAGCTCCTTATTCTAATTATACAAACTTGTAATTCAGGAGTCTTTCTATAAGAATAGGGACAAAAAGTCAAACTTTAGCGTAAAGAACGAGGTATTAAAACGGGACAGCCTTCTAAAGTACAGAATAATTTCTTTTCGTTTTAATTTTTAATATTGCTCCTTACTTTCAGCTGAAAAAGATTGTTCTTTTTTATATTTAATGTTTTGATCGTTTCTCGAATAATGCCGGGAAATCAAGCTTCCCTCCATGGAAAATTCTCTCCCCCATATAGAATATTCTTCAAAGTAAAGATCCTCCCAGGTAATATCCCCCACCCACCTATAAAATACCCCCCCGGGCAAGTCCATTCATGTTGAAAATTCTCCAGGAAAAATTCTCGCGGACGATTCTGCCTGAAAAGTTTTCCTTGGCATATTTTCATTTGAAAGGACTTTACTTTCTGATCGTTTCTCATATAATGTCGGAAATCCCCCTCCGTGGAAATTTTTCCCAGAAATCCCTTCAGTGCGTGTGGAAAGTTGCTCCCGCGAAAAAATTCCCCAATGGAGATTTTTTTCACGTATCCCCCTACTCTTCCATGGAAAAATCCTCCAGGCAATTCCCCGCTGAAAATTTCCCCCGGAACATCTCCACATAAATTTAGTAGGCAAAAAACCCCTGCAAAGTTCACCCCCAGAAACTTCCTTCCCCACTGAAAATTCTCATCGTGGAAAATCCCCCAACCAGACCCCCCCCCCCGAAAAAACACAAACAAATTTCTGTATGCTTCCCAGTAACAAATGCTATGCGTAAATAATGGGTAAACGGGTAAAAAATTTCATAATTTACAGCCCTTTCCCCAGGGGGCAGGGGGTCATATTATCCCCAAATGCGTAGTTAATGGGACCTTTCAACTATGCTGAACAAAACGTCTACCTCAAAATTTGGATAGGGTGAAATTAGGGGCAAAAGTTGCGTTAGAGGGGGGGACTAGCTGCCCTCCAATCTTTTGGGCCACATAAAAAGGTACTAGAGCTTTTTTATTTCCAATCAAATGAGCCCTCACCCCATCTTCTAGGATCTGAAAAAAATCTTCTATTACCCCTGAAAAAAATATATAAAAAACAATAACAAATTAACACGACTCTGTGATCTTTCTTCTGGCAAAAAAATGCAAAGTTCAACATTTTGTATATAAGAGTTTGAGGCCTCTGCATTAGCGTTTGCTAATATGCTGAATGTGATGGTGTGACTTTCATTAAGATCGCTTGACATTTTGGGGCTGTTCCCTCCTCCCCCCTTTTCAAAAAATTAGGTAGATTTTCTCGGACTCTTAACGTTTGAAGGGTAATATTAAACTCAATGAACTTAACATATTTCGTATCAGATTAAAATTCCATTCTTTTGATGCTTTGTTATTAAAATTCTGTTTTTTGGTGTTTCGGTTACCATTGAGCCGCGTCGCTCCTTACTTTCAGTTCGATACCACGAATTGTTTGATTCGACATCCTAGTTCTTGAGCTTACCTGCAAAACTTTTGCAGGTTACTAAGGTGATCACTTTTTTTCGGGTAGATAGTTGTCAAGACGAGATAAAGTAAATAACTATTCTATGATTTGACACCTGGGTTAACACACCAAAGGAATAGAATCAATTAATTGACAAGGCGATGAATTCCAAAAACTAAACAATAGGGACAAAGACAAATTTCTTAGACAAAAAAGATAAATCGGTGTTTGTCTAAATTGAGTAGCATTTTGAAAATGGCAGCACAGGGTGAGAGTGAAGAAAAGGGAGAGAACCAATAGACAATATCAGTAAAAGAAATGTATAAAAATCAGACACGTATGCAGCAATAATTTCGCGGGGCCCAATAAAAACTTCGGGAGTGGGGGCTCAATACTAAAAAACAATCTTTATTTGAGAATTTGTATAAGAGGTACCTAGAAATTAAATAATTCAGGATTTGGGGTGCACTTGGATCCAGACCCCCCCCTCATAGGTCCCTGACTAATATGATTTTTCATCTCCCCAGAATAATAATGATGTGACAATCATCTGGTTTGAAATGTTCTGTGTTTGTGTTGACGTAAAATATTTTCGTCTTAATTTATATGGATGTTATTTGCAAACGCGAGTTTAATTTTCCCGGTCCAATGTGCAAAAATTAAAAGAAAAGGTCCACATCTCCTAATTGTTATTTCAAAGTGCCCTACTCACAAGAAGACTCTCTTATAATCGAAATGACCCCAAAAATGATCGATTTACAGAAAACCAAAGCTCACTACCAAAAGCGATTAATTCAGGAGTTAATATTTTAGCATGGCTATTGAAGGATTTGTCCATAATTCTCAAGAGTGATTCAAAGTTCATCAAATTATAAAGTGATATAATCTGATACAGTTATCACTGATGATGTCTTGTTTTAGTCTAGCATTGCCTAACCAAGTCTGTAGATTCAGGTTATTAAGAGTTTGAATAACAATAACAAATATATAAGACTTAAAAATTTGGAGAGAATATTCAGAAAAAAAGATAAAATTTTTGATTGAAATGTATAGTTGAGAAAGATAAAGAAAGAAGAAAAAAAAACATCCGCATTTTTTAAATCAAAATAAAGGGATCTAATCTGTCACAGCTTTATTTTATATTCGAAAATTTTTAATTCAGCCCGGGTATTCAAGCCTACCAAAGTGCATATTATAATCTAGATAATGCAATATTACACCAACAGGGATTTACTTATTTTATCTTCAAAATTTGTATTCGAAGAAATAAGCGAGATACACACGATAGAAAGTTGACAGAGGTCGTAATGGTTTGTCAAATTTTAGAAAATCGTTTGATTCGATAAGGATTTATATACAGATTTTTAATTGTATGATATAAGTCTTTCAAATACCAGTCGATTGTTTTTTTATTTCTTATTTTCTTTCTAGATGTTGTTTGGTAGCTTAACATTTGCACAAAGGAGCTACAAGTACTCGTGGAGAATAAACGATGGCAGTACAAATGACATAAAATCACACGAGGAAACTGGCGATGGTGATACAGTACATGGGGTGTATACTGTGTTACATCCAGATGGTTGCGAACAACAAGTTAAGTATCAAGCAGACGAAGACGGATATAAGCCAAAAATTACATATAAGGGAAACTGCAATGCAGATATATATTTTCCGCATCAGAGTCTATCTGCTATATGGAAAAGTGGATACGTAGTAAACCTTCCTGACGGCTGTGTCCAAACTGTACAGTATGAAGCAGACGAAAATGGGTATAGACCGAGGATAACCTATAGTGGCAACTGCAATCCAGCTCTTTACATACCAATATCACCACAAATTCCGGCACAAGGCCAACCTTCTCCCAACGATCCACAAGGGCCCACTCGGAATTTCAATTCACCATTACAAGAATCAATAGCCAAGTCTGAAACTCTACCGACGAATCCTTCGATTAAACTTCAAGTCCCATCTATAAGGCCGACATCCGAGTCTAGTCCTAAAATCAATCCAGCCTCGAGTGCGCTTTTGTCAGAAGAAAATACACAGAACGAAGCTGCAGAAACTGAACTGATTTTTAAACCTACAACACCAATTAGGCACAAATCGAACGCAGTACCAGTAAATGAAGTCCAATCCTTCATGAACTTTGGAAAATCAAGTTCAGACTCAATTGACCTAGCCCGTAAAGAATCAAGCGCAATCAATGCTAAAGATCCTCAAGGCAGAGATGAGTTTTTAGAAGAAAGCCGTGTAGAACTGAGCCCTGGTTCAAGTGATACAAGTTTCAGCTCTGACAAGGTGAAAGTAGCAGAGCTTATAAAGACACACGATGAACTTGAGCTGAACAGGACCGTAGATGAATTGGTATTTAACGACCTAGTAGAAGACTCAAAGGCAAGAAATACAATTCAAGATGAAAACCCAAGTTTGGATCGAGACACTAGCACCAAGGAACAAAAGTCAAACAACAAGGAAGCTAAATCTATTACTATTCTTCCAATTCTAAGTAAATCAGCAAATAGAACCCCTGAAACATCTAAAATTAGTTCTCTTAGTCTTGAAGGTCAAAATCAAAATCTGTCTCCATTTCCTGGGCCTGCTACAAAAGGTCTATCCCAATTAACAGATCAATCACAAGAGATGCAACTTAATGATAATGATACTAGTCAAATACTGGACACTATCACCAAAAAATTAAATGATTCCTTACGAAGTTCTCCCAAGACCTTTTCTAAAGTTCAGCAAAACTCAAGCCAAAATACTGATGACGTTAATGCGCCAACGCTGAGCGACACTGCCCTAAACAGCAATATATTTCATCAAAGCTTGACAAACTTGGAGCCAAAATTAGACGATGGGCGAAAGAGAAAAGAAGGAAATATATTCTTTCAAACTTCAAGAGAACCCATAACCAGTACAAGCAATGAGCCTCTCCTTTTACCTGAAGGTTCAGAAACTCTGGAACCAGCCAAAACCCCTTTTCCAGTAAGCTTTAAACCAACGGCACACATATTAAGTACAAATTTTTTTGGAACTGGAATTGGAAACTTGCCTTTAGAAGGCGAATTCAGCAATAATGAATTATCAGAGAATCCAGGTATATTCGCAACTGCAGAACCGGTGTCAAGATTTATAAGAATGACCGACACAGAAACAGTCGAACAAGTCGTTTCGAACCGTAACTTCAAAGGAAACGAAAGGGAAGTGCTGGCATACCAGGGGAAAGAACAAAAAACATTTCCTAATGAAACGGCAGCAGAGACAAACAATATAAAAGCTTCAAGTCTCCCCAAATTAGGGCATTTAAGACATCGATTCCCGACTGCAGCAACTCAAGAGAATACACAGCCAAATAGTAGCACTATTGAAAAAGTAGCGAAGACCACAGATATCAGAGAGGAAACGAAACATCTTAATGCGCCACCAAGAACATTGAACAAAGGGTTAGGTCAAATAAAACGACCATACCCTATTCCTTATTACTGAAGTTAATAGATATAGTCACATTTATATTTTTATGCAATTGTTTTAATTATTAAAAGATCTATTTCGTTCAAATTCTATCGCTATCCTGGGAATCGCGCCAGATGCAACACTATCACATGGGATTGATATTTATTATCTAATAAATCAATGAAGCTAAGGGGGTTGGAAACATTTCGGTTGTAACTTGTCAGCAGCTATTCAAAGGGTGAGTAATTCAGGTATGTAAGGGCCCCTCCAGTCACTTAACTTTTCTTGTTACAAAATTTAGGAACCATCTACGAGATGGATATGGCTATAAGGTTATCAATCAGGCTAGTTAGACCAAGTTTGGATTGATCTCACTAAAGGAGTTATTTGATCTGAACACAGTTCCAAATTAGCTCTAATACCATTATCATATTCTATTTTCTTTAATGTTCACCTTCTGGAATCTTCTAGTAGTATTAATGACAGATCAGGGAGGTCATGATTCTTTCGCCGGACTTGGTTGCAGTTCACTGAATTCAAATTAAACTCAACATCTACACGAGTTTTCAAAGGCTGTCCCACAAGGCCCGCACACAGAGGATGGGGGACTAAGGGTCCAGGACCCCCCCCCAACTGAAATTGTGATTTTTCCAAATTTCCGAATACTTCTTACTCACATTGTTGAATAAATTTTTTCATTATTTCCTCCCCCCCCCAATTAAATTATGGAAAAAAACTATTTACTAGAGAAAAAAAGAACAGAAATTAAGTTATTTTTTTCAAACACAAATTAAAGATCGACCTTCAAGCTTGAAACAGACATAATTAATTTAAATGGGAGGGGGTCCACTACACCCCTTCGTAACTTGAAACTAATGCTTGCGCTTTACTGAGTACTTATTATCATACATTAGATACTTACTCAAACTGAACTTACACAGCAAATTTGTCAAATTCAACAGACATCAGAAGATATCACGAGTTAGTCTAGTTGAGGCAGTTTAGGAGGTATATATTACGTGGGTATTCTTCAAAACGATAATTGTTTTCGTTTTAAGTTTCAGTTTCGCTCTTTGCTTCCGTAAGAATTACTTTGTTTTTTAGAATAATTTTTACTAGTTTTTATTTCTTTTAGATATACTGGATAAACCTTACAGAAAGATTATTTGTCAAACAGTTCGAGGTAACGAACTGTAAATAAGAAGCGATGCGGCTAAATAGAAACCGAAACTGTAAGAAACCCAAGACTCTAAGAGTCTTGATAACAATAGATACATCAAAAGAATTGAATTTAGATGCTTATTCAAAATATGCAAAAAAAATTCATCAAATTTAATGTCACCCATCAAAAGCTACGAGCCTGAAAGGTATGCCCACTTTTGAAAAAGATGGAAAACTCCCCCCCCCAAAAAAAAAATATTAAGTGATCTTAATGAAAATCCCTCCATCAAAGTCAGCATACCATGTAACCCTCCTCTAGACGTTTCAAGCTCCTATGTACAAAAATGTGGAATTTTTGCACGGCTGACCAGTGATCGTAGAAGAGCGGGAGAGGGGTTACCAAAAATATTGGAGGGCAGCTAGTCCCTTTCCAACGCTCATTTCTACTTCAAAGTCACCCGATCAAAATTTTGCCATTGTTTCAATATAGTATTGGTTATTGAGAAGTATACAGACGTTTTCAGGGGGAGCTTTTCTAGTGAAGGGGTCGGGGAGTTGAGTGTTACGCGGGGGGCTCTTTCCATGGAGGAAGGGAATTTTTTCATGGAGGGGAAGCCGAACGTCTAAGCATTATTTAAAAAAACGATCAGAAATTAAATAAAAAAACAAGTTTTTTTAATGAAAGTAAGGAGCAACATTAAAACTTAAAACGAACAGAAACGATTACTTATATAAGGGGGTCACCCCCTCGTCATTACCTCGCTCTTTACGCTGAAGTTTTTTAGTACTTTTAAAAGAGCTATTTATTTTATTTGATCGGCCTTTATGATTCAGGAGTAATTCTTAAAGAATTGAAACACAATTCGAACTTTAGCGTAAAGAACGATGTAATGACGAGGGGGTGATCCCCTCATATACGTAAAAGTTTCTGTCATTTTTAGATTTAATGTTGATCGTTACTTTCAGTTGAAAAAACTTGTTTTTTTATTTGATTTACTTTAGGTGATGAAACTAAAAGTCAATATAATTTTTTTTTTTATTGTCAATATAAAGGAAACACGTCCGTGCTACCAGTGTAAAAAAGTGATTTTCCTTGTTGTAGAATGTGGCTTCAATTCTCCTGCATAGGGTTTTCTACCATGATGATTCCAACACTGCACCTTTCATTTTCATCCTACACTGTTTTCGTGGGATTTCAGACTCCTTTCGAAAGTTCCATAAATTCGTTCCACAATAAACTTTCATGGTTGCTGCAACCATGTAAAAGGTCAACCATGGCCCTTAGTAACAGGAAGTTTAAAAAGGCGTTTTAAAAATTGACAAACCAGGATGATTAATTTTAATACCCCTTAGACTCTTTACGACAAAATTGCAGTTTTTTTTATAGGGAAGTTTAAGAGATACTAAGTAGAACTAAGATACATTTAATGCCCTATTTGAAAAAAAACTCATGCTGACTTCATTAGACACAGACGAACCTGCAAGGTTTATTGAGTACATATTAAAAACCTAAAAGCGAACAAAAACTACCTTAAAACAACAAGCTTTTTGAAGAAAGTAAAGAGCACTGAAGAAAGTAAAGTCGAAACTTTAAAACAAAAATCACTGCTTCGCAATATATGCAACATATATCTGAAAAAAGGGTTTCAATAAACTGACTCGTAACACCTCCCCATATCTGTAAAATTCTCGAAATTTGGGACTTCCCTGAAAACTACGCTTGCTTGAATTGTGTTCAGATTTTCAGGCTATTAAAGGACTTCTCTGCTCTTAATCCTGTTCTGTTGCGTCGGTTTTGTATTTTTAGTAAAGCGCTAGTTTTACAGAATTCTAAAAACAGAGGGAAATATCAGGTATCATTTTATTTGAACCAGTTTTTCAGATACATGTTGCATAAACTGTTTTCACGCGTTATTTGCAACTAGCCGGTATAATTTTCACTAGCCTGTCTGATAAGCCACCTTAGTTTTCCATCTAATTTTCGCGACCATCACTTTTTTGGCGTTAAGACATGTCTTGTGGCGAATACCTCGCTTTGATGACGCCTCGAATGAATCAATTTAGTCAAATACAGCTTAAAAATAAGTGTCTGTAACACATACAATACAGTTATAAAAACTCGATTTATTTTTGGGACACAGTGCGCGGTAGCGATCTTAGCGGCTGGAGACAGGAAACTGGCAGTCTGAATCTAAAAGTCGGAGCAATTCACAGCATAGATGCCAATATAAAACAAAATTGCGTTCCCGGCTATGGTGTTGTAGTACGATCTACGCGTCGGAGCGCGCTTGGAGGAGGCGCCAAGTTCAGAGCTCTGAACCAAAAGCTTCTCATGGGCAAGATAGGAGTTTTCATAACTGTATTGTATATATAAGCTGTGGTCTGTAATAACTGTTCGTTTCGTACAGACTGCATATATGCTCAGGGACGATTGCGCCAACGCGGCACCCCTTTTTTCATGGGTGACTGTCATTTTCAAAGGACAGTTCATGATAAAGTAAAAAAATTTGATAGTGGGAATTGAATGGGACGACGTCCCCCTCATATTAGAAATAACATATAGAATAGAAGTTATAATTAAAATGGGAGAATTAAACATGAAAAATAAATAAAATAGCCTACATATGAGACCAATGATAGGACTTGTGCATAAGAAATTATCCTTTATGTGAGGGGAATGCCACCCCCCTAAAACCCAAAATATTAATGCTAAAGTTTCGCTTATATTTATTGACAGTATAAGGAAAACATCCATAATATGCTGAAAATTTAGCGGAAGCTCCCTATACTCCCATCATATACCAAAAACTGAAAAAAAATAGGAGCTTTGATAACAATATGCTGCATTTACAACAAAAATCTCTTTTTCCAAAATATGTGACTCCAAATATGTGAAATTTATTATTTTAATATGCAACATATTACATGCATAAAAAACAAATATATTTGGAAAAGGAGAATTAAAATCCCTAAAAAAGGGGTACGATGTACACCATTGATCGCCAACCTTTTTAGTTAAATTTAGCTGGGACACAATAAAGAACGAACCATATGAAATAAGGCATCAGTCACGTACTTATGACATCATACCATAAAAAACCAACTTTTAAAAAGATATTTATTACTAGTTGTTGGTGTGGCGTTATAGTTAATTTTAATGTCTTTACATGTGCCCATAAATTACAATTTTTCAGGCAAGCATTCATTTCGTCCGCAGGGGTTGATCTAGGTATTATAGGTAATGTTTGCCTGAAATCTCCCGCAAGCAATATTAATGTGCTGCCAAAGGGTTTCGAATTTTGTATATGACTATGCAGCTTTTGTCAAAAATTACTACTTTTTTTTTTAATTTTCCTACTTATTACCTTTCCTACTTACAAAAGCCCGTAGATTAAAAAAAGCTTTTAAATTAGCCCTTAAAAATATCTCTATGATGTTTCAGTGCCCCACTAGGAGCGAAGAAAAAAAAACAGAAGAAAAAGCCGACACATCACTGCTTCCCATAGCAAAAGTGATTTTCCCTGTCCCTCAAGACGGGGGACTGTTAGTCTCCTATGTAGGATTTCCTGCTATGGATACTCCAATAGTGAAGTTTTGTTTCGATTGACACCTTTTTGTGGACCGTCAGCCTTCAGGCTATTTTTGGAAACACCCATTAACTTGTTTTCACAATAAACTTTAATCATTAAGACTATTCGAAATAATAGTTATCTTATCTGAATCAGGTTCAACTGGCCTTACTTGACAGTTTTATTCAAAACGCGTTTTTATGGCACTTGGTATTAACCAAGTGACATATAGCAGTCGCCAATTCTGTCGGTCTGTCTGTCTGTCTGTCGGTCTGTCGGTCTGTCTGTCTGTCCCGGTTTTGCTACTTTAGGCACTTCCAGGTAAGCTAGGACGATGAAATTTGGCAAGCGTATCAGGGACCGGACCAGATTAAATTAGAAATAGTCGTTTTCCCGATTTGACCATCTGGGGGGGAGTGGGGGCCCGGTTAATTCGCAAAAAATAGAAAAAATGAAGTATTTTTAACTTATCAGCGGGTATTTGGATCTTAATGAAATTTGATGTTTGGAATGATATTGTGTCTTAGAGCTCTTATTTTTAATCTCGACCGGATCTGATGACATTGGGGGGAGTTGGAGGGGGAAAACCTAAAGTCCCGGTTTTGCTACTTTAGGCACTTCCAGGTAAGCTAGGACGATGAAATTTGGCAAGCGTATCAGGGACCGGACCAGATTAAATTAGAAATAGTCGTTTTCCCGATTTGACCATCTGGGGGGGAGAAGGGGCCGGTTAATTCGGAAAAATAGAAAAAATGAAGTATTTTTAACTTATGAGCGGGTGATTGGATCTTAATGAAATTTGATGTTTGGAATGATATTGTGTCTCAGAGCTCTTATTTTAAATCCCGACTGGGTCTGATGACATTGGGGGGAGTTGGAGGGGGGAAACCTAAAATCTTGGAAAACACTTAGAGTAGAGGGATCGGGATGAAACTTGATGGGAAAAATAAGCGCAAGTCCCAGATACATGATTGACATAATCGGAACTTATTTGCTCTCTTTGGGGTAGTTGGGAGGGGGGAGTAAGTCTTAAAAATTAGAAAAATGAGGTATTTTCAACTTACGAACGGGTGATCGGATCTCAATGAAATTTGATGTTTAGAAGGATATCGTGTCTTAGAGCTCTTATTTTAAATCCCGACCGGATCTGGTGATGGGGGCGGGGAGTTGGGAGGGGGAAACCTAAAACTTGGAAAACACTTAGAGTGGAGGGATCGGGATGAAACATGGTGGGAAAAATAAACATAAGTCCTAGATAGATGATTGACATAAACGGAACGGATCCGCTCTCTTTTGGGTAGTTGGGGGGGGGGTTAATTCTGAAAAATTAGAAAAAATGAGGTATTTTTAACTTACGAATGGGTGATTGGATCTCCATGAAATTTGATTTTTAGAAGGATATCGTGGCTCAAAGCTCTTATTTTAAATCCTGACCGGATCTGGTGACATTGGGGGAAGTTTGGGGTGGGGAGACCTAAAATGATGGGAAACCCTTAGATTGGAAGGATTGGGATGAAACTTGGTTGGAAAAATAAGCAAAAGTCTTGCATACGTAATTTACATAATTGGAATGGATCCGCTCAATTGCGGGGGGGGGGGGGTAATTCTGAAAAATAAGAAAAATAACGTATTTTTAACTTACGAAGGAGTGATCGGAACTTCATGAAACTTCATATTTTGAAGGACCTCGTAACTCTGATATCTTATTTTAAATCTCAACCGGATCAAACGTAATTGGGGGGGGGGCAGTTGGGGGGACCGGAAATCTTAGAAAATACTTAAAGCGGTGAGATCAGGATGAAACTGGATGGGAAGAATAGAAACCTGTCTAAGATACGTGACTGACATAACTGGACCGGATCTGCTCTCTTTGGTGGAATTGGGAGGGGGGAGGTAATTTTGAAAATTGAGGTATTTGTAACTTACGAAAGGGTGACCAGATCTTAATGAAATTTGATATTTAGAAGGATCTTGTGCTATAAAGTTTAACTTTAGGTTCTGACCTTCTCACAAGTGCCAAATGAGCTCTTGGCTCTTGGCTCTTCCGACCTCGTCCAAATGAGCTCTTAGCTCTTCCGACCTCGTACCATATGAGCTCTCGGCTCTTCCGACCTCGTCACAAGTGCCATATGAGCTCTTAGCTCTTGTTAAATTTCCAGTTACTAAAATCAAATATTCTATCATAAACTTATTTTTTCCAGCCTAATCAGATCGATATTGCGTTATAAAGGTAAAAGGTTACAACCTTTTACCTTTATAGCCCCTGTAGGAATGGCTGCAAGCTATAAAAGGTTATAAAGATCATCTGCGTTCAACACATCACAACATTAGCAACAGTTCCAAATGTATGGGTGCAAATTCTCTTATATGTAGTGTGATAGCAAGGTAGAAATATGATGCATGCGAGTTTTAGTTGAGGGGGAATAGCCCCTCTAGTATGTATATCAACATGTATATGATTTCAAAATGAAAAGTAATTTAATATTAAAAAATAAACAAATATTCCCGAATGACAGCAAAGAACGTCATTGAAGCTACAAATGAGTAAACATTATATTAAATATGAAGGGACTGCCGCTCATAATGCCAAAGTACGATTTTTTTTCTCTCAATGCTTCAAGAATGACTGCACTTACAAGAGAATTCAAGTTAATAACATTAAATACATTAAATATTAGATATGAAAAAAAAATGAGGACAACCAAGTTTAAGGACCAAATCCAGGGAGTGGCTCTTGTCTTGCTAACGGATATTCTTCGTGCCTTCTTTTCGTTTTTTTTTTCTGCCGTCTCACAGGCATTTATTTGTAATGAACATTTCAATTTTCTGGTTTGTCAACTAGAGGTTTGAAACACATTTTCTTTTAACGCGTTTTAAGGTAATTATATTTTTCTTTAAGGTATACTTCGGTGTAACTTTGTAATTTCCCTTCGATAATTCGTCCTATATGTGCCCTATAGAATAACGCCATTAGATACAGGAGTGTTTGTGGAATTACTTCGTATATGAAAGGGGCTGCTTCCTCATCAACGCCCCGCTCTTTACGCTAAAGTTTGACTTTCTCTCAACTGTACTTTTTAAAACAGCAAAAAACTTTAGCGCAAAGAGCGGGGCGTTGATGAGGAAGCAGCCTCTTTCATATACGAAGTAATTTCTGTTCGTTTTAATCAAGTTTTAATGTCGCTCCTTACTTTCAGTTAAAAAAAACTTCGTTTTTTTTTTTTTTAATTTCTGAACGTTTTTGAATCAATACATGTTTTGATTTTGGCTCTCCACAGATGAATAATTAAAACAAAATTTGCATATTTATTTATTTAGGCTAAATGGCTTTCTCATAGTTTTGATCGAATGATTTCGAGAAAAAAGAGCGGAGGAGGAGGTCTAGTTGCTCTCCTATTTTTTGGTTACTTAAAGAGGCAACTAGAACTTACAAATTTTTTATGAATGTTTTTATTAGTAAAAGATATACGTAACTTACAAATTAGCTTACAGAACGAACTTTGGCATTCTCATGTTTTTATTACGTATATGAGGGGGTTCACCATCTCGTCAGTACCTCGCTCTTTACACTAAAGCTTAAATTTTGTCCCAATTCCTTAAGAATGACCCCTGAATCACAAAAGCCGTAGAATAAATAGTTGAAATTACTAAAAATACTTTAGCGTAAAGAGCGAGGTATTAGGAGGAGGTGAGTCCCTCATATGAGTAATAATTTCTGTTTGTTTCAAGTTTTAATGCTGCTCCTTGCTTCCAGTTGAAAAAACTTTTTCACATTTATTTTTTCATTGTTTTTTTTTTTTTAATAATGCTAGAAAATTCTGCGCTCCCTTCATGGAAATTTTCTTCCCCCATGACAAATTCCTCGATGGAAAGTTCCCCCAACATACCCTCCTCTTCTCAACCCCTCCCCCAACCAAAAAATCCCCCTTAAAACGTCTGTACACTTCCCAATAACCATTACTATATGTAAGCACTGGTCAAAGTTTGTAACTTGTAGCCCCTCCCACAGGGACTGTAGGGGAGTAAGTCGCCCCTAAAGCCATATTTATAAGGTTTTTCGACTACGCTGAATAAAATGGCTATCTCAGAATTTTGATCTGGTGACTTTCGGAAAATAAGTAGCGTGGGAGGGGGCCTAGGTGCCCTCCAATTTTTTTAGTCACTCAAAAAGGGCACTAGATTTTTGCATTTCCGTTAGAATGAGCCCTCTCGCAACGTTCTAGGACCACTGGGTCGATACGATCACCCCTGGGGAAAAAAAAACAAACAAACAAATAAACACGCATCCATGATCTGCCTTCTGGCAAAAAATACAAAATTCCACACTTGAAACTTTTATAATAGGGTTCTCTGATACGCTGAATCTGATGGTGTGATTTTCGTTAAGATTCTGTGACTTTTAGGGGGTGTTTCCCCCTATTTTCTAAAACAAGGCAAATTTTCTCAGGCTCGTAACTTTTAATTGGATAAGACTAAACTTGATGAAACTTATATATTTAAAATAAACATTAAATTGCGATTCTTTTGATGTAGCTATTGATATCAAAATTCCATTTTTTTTAGTTTTGGTTACTATTGAGCCGGGTCACTCCATACTACAGTTCGTTACTACGAACTGTTTGATAGAGACTCCTGTGTATTTGAGGTAGCCTATGTGTATATGGTGAAATCACTACAATGCCAAAACTGGTTTCCGTGATTAATATATAATGATTTTCATGTATAAGTATTCTATTAGAAGCCTTCCAGATTGTTTTACAGGTGCAATTCTCAGAGGGTTGAAGTTCATTATCACAACATTCGGAAGTTAGCAAGATTTAAATTTTACCCTGGCGTAGTGATTTATATCTGTAATAGTATATATTTTTATTTATTATGTAAATAAAAGTAAAAAAAAAGTCAAACTAAGTTTCCTCGTCTTAGTTCAAGTTGGAGCGCTTCTTAATTATTTATATAGGGCCTATCATCTAAACTTTGGAATAAGCTAAGTCCAAGCATAAAAGGATAAATCAGTTCGATCAATTTAATTTTGAATTAAATATGGAACTGCTGAATATTCATACTCTTGGAATAGATTTAAAGGGATTCATTTAGTAAAATTTAGTCTTCTTTTTTTATATGGGAAATTTCATATTGTTCCAGGTTATGAAGGTTTCGGTACATGGTTTCACCCCTGATTATTATTTTTATTGATTAAAAAAAATATGATTTATTCGCTTCTATTTACTAATAGTTTCACTTTTTAGTTATTACTATTCTGTCAACATGCCGCCACAAGCCTAGCTTTTGGTGTGTTGTTAATCTATTTCCTTGTATTTTAATTTATAATATACTTTTATTTTACTACTACCACTACTGCTATTATTAAGAGGCATTTGTTCGAACACGCAGTTTTCAACCTGTTTATGCATTCATTTTCCCAAATTGTAAGTAGTTTAGTAAGTGTGACACCTTATGTCATCTTGATCATCGTTTCTAGTTCTGCACACTTGTGTATCCATAATAATTATGGACACTAGCGTTTTATCACGGGAAATCATTGATGGGCTACTGGAATTTAACTTAACTGGTTGAACTAAACATGCACAATAGGATGTTCAACAAGTAGCCTAGGGTCTAAAAATAAGAATTATTAGTAAGAAAAAACGTATAATGCCAATAGTAAAAAAAGGAAATAAAACCACCTCAGTTAACTTATGGTCGAAGCAAAATTTGCTAAGCCTAATTAAACTTCGGCAAATAAAGCAGCTTTAGCATTCTGAAAGAAAACTAGACCTTGGGTCAACAAGGTTGCTGAAGTTTTACAGCAACGTACAGCAATGGGTCTCAGTTGCGCAGCAACATATGCACCTATATTTCACAGGGAATGATTTTCAGTTTTTCCTCTTATGTAACAACCCTGGGCGATTTCAAGTAGTTACGGATGTAAAATGATCATTTAGGGACACGAATACACACTTTAACCAAATCGAAAGCCAAACCTAAATGCTCAAAAATGCTGACTTTTCTATAGTAGTAAAAGTCCTGTAAACCAATGGTTTGGACTGGATACTCCTCACCTACCTGCCACTCCCTTATAAATTTAGTTGAGATCTGACGAGCCCATCTGATGGATCCAAATGATACGAATATGACCTTTTCCTCGCAGAGGTCGAACATCCAAAACCGCAAATGTAGCTGGTGACCAGTTTTAGCCAAACAAACTCCACCCACCCACCTAATATCAAAGGCAGGTGACAAGATAATCTGAAACCTTGCCACCCTAAAGCCCACAGAGTCAGATCCGTACCCTAAAAATATACAACTGTGCCTAGCGCTTGCTTCTTACCAAGTTTGGTAAGGGATCTGAAGTTTCGTTCTGGTTCCAATTAAAATGATTTTGGGCCTCCCTTCCCTCCTTGCAGGGATCGAAAGTACAATTAGAACACAAGTTCCAACCAAGTAAGGTTAGGGCCCGACGTCTCCTTCTGGAAAATGTCGACGATAAAAATTTTAGAGGTCCCCTTCCTCTCCTGCACAGAAGTTAAATCGGTCTTTGAGTCCGAATAGACAGAACTAGCTCATCAAATATTGCCTATCACTCAACTACTTCTGGTAGCCATTTTTATAAAAAACCCTCTCCACCTCTCCAAGCAGAATTTAAATTATGACTGGAGACTCAAGAGGCACAACCACGAGACTAGCTCTCACTTTCCATCAAGTTTGGTCGATACCCGACATCCCTTTCTTGCCGATAAGTTGATTAAAAGAAATTAAGATCCCCCCCCCTCTCCAGAAGTTGGATCAAGATTAGATGGAACAATTAGGATACAAGCGCTTACTTAACCCTAGGGAAAAGTTTAATTTCCGATAACACTTGTTGGAAGAAATCGTAGCAACAAGAATTTAGGGCTCCACTTTCTCCTCTCTCAAGAAAAATTGGGTGTAGGCCCGGAAAGGCGCAGCCTGACCACTCCCTCAGGGGGTTTCTACCAACTTTCTGTTGAGATCTGACAACCTTTTATGGTAAATCTCGAGGAGATATGAATTTAGAGACCCCTTCCCCATCCCCGCCCCCAAGAGGTCACATTGGACTCCAAAGTGGCAAAGGGGAATTCAGTACTCATTTTTCACAATTTCTTTCAATCTGACCCCTGTTCTGCTAGGATCACAATTTAAGAAATTTGGATATCCCTCCCCTTTCACCAAGCTCTTATTTTTCAGATTGGGTTGAAATCTGACAACTTCTGGTGCTTGCCATGGGGAAGGAAATCTTGGTAAATTCCCTCCCCTTACCGTCAATGATTTAGACCATGACCAAGCTCCAAGCTAAATATATACCTAATATTTTTTTTCAAAATTCAAAACTACCAAGAAGCCAAAAAAGCGGAACTCGGCATTTTGGGCGTCTTGAAATTTCAAGCGTTGAGCTCGAACCCCTTACCGTTATCGATCGAACCCTCGGATATGAAACATTATTTAAATGAAATTGGAACATATCACTTCATGTTTACTTAAGTTACAAAAGTATCACATTCAAACTAAAACCAGATCTAATGAAACTTATTACTATATTTTCAAAAGTTGTCCCCCTCCCGCTTCAAAGAAAAATGGACCACTGTTTATCCCCAGTAAAACATTTTTTACGAGTTTAGCAGAAGGGGGCAGGAGGGGAAGGGTCTGATTTACTTTTTCAAAGATACTGTCGTTCTTGTGATAATTTCGTGCAGTTTTCTTAGAATTCGCGTGTTTTACAAAACTATTCATCTTCCTTCCAGAAATACATTCCCACATACATACCTACTTGACCCATTATATTGCCGTCAAATTATGAACAAGCAAGAAACTATGCAATGAAGCCAGATAGTTGTAAATTGAAGCTGTTATTCATAAGATAAAATCACGTAATCTAGTGCAAGGACGTTCAAACTTTGATCAGAATATGAGTAAAAACAACCCTTTGAAATCACCCTTGAGGACAATTACCTCTTACAGTATATAAGCTTGCAGCAAACCATTCATCAATATCAGTCAAGTTTCGAATTCTTAAAAGTAACATGAGAAGATTTCTTGTGGTAAGTGGAATACTCTTTTAGCAGTACTATTGGAATACAAACATTATTTATGAAATATTGCATGAAAGCAAAATAAAAATATTGCTTGGAAGCCACAAATTTCATCTTGTAATGTAAACGACTTTTAGTGTATATAAGAATTCCCTGAAGTACTTAAAATACAATCAGAGTCGTAATCTATGTTGAGATAGTTGTATTGGTTTCCTCGAACAATTCGAAAAAGTTTAAATTCCACTAATTTAGATCCCAAACGGTACCAATGACTATGAGGCTACTTATGGCCCCAAAGGCGATAGGCTATCTTTGAATATGCCTGATTCAAAGCAGATCCTCAGCCTGAATTCTCAGTTCAATAAATCGAAACCCACAATTTAATTGGTAGTGACGATCTTCTTGTTTCCCTGAAGCATACAGAATTTGTCATCATGGTCTTTAGCCCTTAATTTAGATTCGCTTTTAATGTTCCATATAATAACCTATAATAGCCTTACCGAGAGGGGCAAGGTTCGTGGTTTCCACATTGTTTGGTTCTCCTTTAAACCAGTACTGCCAACACAGATAATAGAAATATATGCCAAAAAAGAGTGTAAAAAGAAATGATAATTTTGGACGCTAAAAATTGGCTACCTTGCGGCGTAGTAATATTTTACCCTCCAAAATAGTCTTAAGAGAAAGTTATTTTCGGAAAAATTAATTTTTAGCGGTAAGATTCATTATTCTCTGCTTATAAGTAGAGGACATTTTGGAGATCTATCCAAGGATTATTCTGAACCTAAATTAGTTTTCCTTATCTTCACACTACAGAAAGTCTTCAGGGTGTTTAAATTAATCTTAGACTTTCATGATGACATACTAAACGTATCTCGGCCGAGCAAGCAATGATAGGAATTAACTTTATTTACAGTTGATAATTAAGAATATCTAAGCAACTCGGTAGATTCCTAAAACCACATCTTTTTATTTTCTCCTTTTTTCGGTTATATGTTGTTTTTAATTATTATCTTCTATTTAAAATAGATAACTATATATATATATATATATATATATATATATATATATATATATATATATATATATATATATATATATATATATATATATATATATATATATATATATATATATTATATATTATATATATATATATTACTTGAGTAATATTCATTATTTGTAGTTTCTTTTAAAAAAACGCAGTTCATCCTCCCTTTTAAACGAAACACTACAATAAAACAATTCCAACTTTATTACATTCACAAAATTTACATTTATTGGATTTTTCAAATTGGTATACAGTTCAACTGTATGCCATCCCCTCTTCACCTAAACCCTGACAATAGCCCTAGTCTACATCCAAATCTTTGCAGATTCTGAAATTTTTTCAATTGGCATGAATTGGCATTATGAACAAACTGTTCATGAGAAATAAGTACACAAAATATTGCAAACGAACAAAACCAGTAAATTTTTGCACATACTATGGGACCATATTCAGGCATTACAGGGAAAGTGGAGGGGTATGATATGCTGGGATGCAGTTAAAATGGGAAACGACTCTTACTCAGTACAAAATTTTCTGTATGTAAAGAAGTAAAAAAAAAATATTATAGCGTTTTGTTCAGAACAGGGGGATGTACTATACTGTTAAAGAAATAAGTAAACAAAAAGAACGCGAAATAACAAAATCAGCAAATTTAGCATTTAGCAGAAGGCTATATCCAGGCATTAGGGTCGAGGGAAGGGGGGGGAGCTAATATAAAAATCAGTTGAAAACGAATATGATAGTTGGTAGTCTTAAGTGCAAGTTTCCCCTTCTAAACTAGCTACAACAACAGTTCGGTTCATGCCTTCTGAAACAAACACTGTAATGACAAAATTTGTAATTCATTCACATTCAGAAAATGTATATTTATCGTACTCTCCCTCCTAATGCCTGGATATAGCCCTAGGCTAGTTAGTTAAACCCCCTAAAAACCCAATAAATAAAATTTTCTAAGATATAGAGTCTAATCACAGACTTGGAAATAAGAGTGCTGAAAGTAGTTTAAATGTATTGCAAGTGGGGTAAGATTGTGCATAACTGAATTCGGCAAATATATAGAAATTACTCTATAAATATTTCAAACTGAATAATTATGAAGTCATTTGAAAGTTTTGAAGTTTTGAAGCATCAAGATACAGAATTAGTAATATCTAAACTTGGGGTTCTTAAACGAATTTTACAGGCTAGAACTGAGACTACAGAAGGTCACAAACATAGAGATCACAATAAGAAATAGCGGCCAGATTGTCGCTAGTTTTTACTATTTATTTCATTCTTCCACTTTTCAATGTGACTCCGAATTAACGGTAAAATCTGACCGCAAAATTTTGGAGAACTTGTTCTCTATTTATATTTTCTATCTACGATCAGAACAAATCAAGAGATTGTATTACATTTTTTAGAACAGATTTATGCACCGTCTCCGCAAGTGGGGCAATAGTATTCTGAAGGGTCTTTTCTGCTTTCCAGTGCCAAATTTAGTTCTCGATACAGTGACGAGTCTTCGCAATTCCCTAACGATTCTAAAGGATTTTAATTCATTAAAATGACCATTATGCCAAAGCAGCTATAATTCCTTATGCGCATAAGAAAATTTCGATAATAGCTATGGAACTAGAGCTAGCTATGGAACAGGGTATCTTTAGCAATTAGATAACCGATATTCTGTATTTTCATATTCTCTGGTTTTTTTTTTTCTGAACTTTATTGTCGACGAGTATATCTGGTTAAAACGGGGGGAATCTCTCTCAACAATCAGTCTCAAATCAAAACAAAGCACAAAAAATGATCTGCTCACTTTCCCTAGGACAAATTATCTGGACAATCAAAACAGGATGTACCTGATTCTGATTGATTCTTTCTTGCAACTCTACTTTTTAAAATAATAAAAAACTTTAGCGTAAAGAGCGGGGTGTCGAGGAGGAAAAGCCCCTTTCATATACGGAGTAATTTCTGTTCGTTTTAATTTTTAATGTCGCTCCTTACTTTCATTTCAAAAAACTTGTTCTTTTTTATTTAATTTGAACAAGAATCGATGGTGATAAATAAAAGCGAAATGCAACTGAAGAAGAAAATACCTTGTCATTAAATCGGGATAGAAATAAACTAACAAGAGGACATACAGAAGTTAATACAGCGCAAGTGTTTACTAATCCAATAGAATTTAGAAAGGTGCTTTTATTTTTATTTTTTTCAGGTGTTGTTTACCGGGTTAGCGTTGGCCCAGGAAGGCTATGACTTTTCATGGAGCGTCAACGATGGTATCAACAACGACATCAAATCACATCAGGAAAGCAGTGATGGTAATACGGTTCGTGGGGAGTATTCTGTGGTACATCCAGATGGCTGCACACAACTTGTGAGGTACGAAGCTGATGAAAATGGGTACCGTCCAGAAATAACTTACAAAGGAAACTGTGATCCAACCATCTATTTCCCAGAACAAGAACAATCTTTAGATCCAAAGGGAGGAGAATACATGATCACCTTTTCTGATGGCTGTACTCAAACTGTGAGGTACGTAGCAGATGAAAATGGTTACAAACCAGACATATCTTACAGCGGTAACTGTAATCCAGCTTTATATTTTCCCATTGTTCCTCTTCCACCAGCACCCCCAATGTCCGAAGGCCAAGTTAGTTCCAGTGGTACAACAGCATTTGCAGGATCAGTTACATCGACTTCCTCACTTTCACAGGGGTCGTTTTTACCAATCGGACCTTCATTTAACCAACAAAACCTACCAGTAGGCCCAACATTCAATCCCACTCTTCCTATTGGTCCCACTTTTAATCCCGTCCTACCTATCGGTCCCTCTTTCAATCCCAGACTACCTGTTGGGCCTACTTTCAATCCTACACTTCCCGTAGGACCAACGTTTAACCCAGAACTTCCAACAGGCCCGACATTTAACGGAGTACAAGCCAATCAAGCTACCTTATCTGCAATCTCTAATGTACAAAGCTCAGGTTCAGTCATGTCGGCTGGTGGAATGTCAAGCATGGGTACTGTAGGAAGTTCCGGGAGTGCCAATCAACTCGTAGGCCCAACCTTCAATCCCGAGCCACTCAGAGGACCAGTATTCAACCCTGTCGGACAGAGTGGTCCAACATTTAACCCTGAACTGCCAAATGCCCCACAATCAGCAGGTGCTATTCAGAGACCGATTTTTAACGGCGGAGTAAAAGGACCAACATTTGATGGTGCTATAAAAGGGCCAAATTTTGATGGTGCTCTTCCAACACCAGCTAATATTGGAGCAGGTGGAGTGAAAGGTCCAAATTTTAATGATGCTCTTCCAACACCAACTAACTTTGGCAATAGTTCCGTTCAAGCCCCTAATTTTAATCCTGTTCTACCACTAGGACCCACATTTAACCCTACACTCCCCGGTGGGCCAACATTTAATCCTTCCCTTCCTGTTGGACCAACATTTAACCCAACTCTTCCAGTTGGACCAACATTTAACCCAACTCTTCCTGTTGGACCAACATTTAACCCAACTCTTCCAGTTGGACCAACATTTAACCCAACTCTTCCAATTGGACCAATATTTAATCCTCAGCCACCCAACGGTCCACAATCAGCAGGTAGTGTTAAGGGACCAGACTTCAGTGGTGGAGTAAAAGGACCAAAGTTTGACGGGATAGTAAAAGGACCAAAGTTTGAAGGCACCCTCCCAATATCATCTAATATTGGTGCTGGAGGAGTCAAAGAACCGAACTTTAATGGTGCTGTTCCAAAACCAGCTAATTCAGGCGCTGGATCTGTCAAAACTCCTACTTTTAACTCTATTCAACAAGTTGGACCAACATTCAACCCTACTCTACCTGTTGAACCAACATTCAACCCAACTCTTCCAGTCGGACCAACATTTAATCCTAAAATGCCCAAAGGTCCACAGTCTTCGGATAACATTCAAGGACCGGATTTCAACGGTGGAGTAAAAGTGCCAATGTTTGATGGCTCAGTGAAACGTCCCAATTCTAACGAACCCATTCCAATTCCTAACACTTTTGGCACTGGTTTTATCAAAGGGCCACAGTTTAATAACGCTTTCCAAACTTCAGGTAATTTTGCAGCTGTTGCTCTTCAAGGTCAATCTAACAATGCACCTTTTAATGGTCAAAGCTTCAACCAAGATTCTTTTTCAAGACCAGCTTTCAGTCAAACCCTACAGCAAGGGCAAGAATTCAATGAAGTCAATACTGGATCGAAAACACCAAATAGTTTTAAAGAACCTGCATTCAATGGAGCAATGAAAGGACAAGCAGCATACGGCGCTGAAGCACTAGCACCTGCCGAATCCCCTTTCCCTAGTTCCTTCCATCCCACTAAGAAAACTTCGTCCGCGATGTTCCCTGCAGCGGGGGTAGGCAGTCTGCCTTTGGAAGTTCAAACAGGACATGTGGCAATGCCACAGAAACATACACAATCTGCTCAGAAAAACCAAATTATGACAGAACTCGGGACCATGGCTTCTCTTGAAAATAATAACGACCAATCATATTTATCTGGTTCCCCAGTTTCAAACTCAGAGAATTACTTTGAAACACCTAACCATGTTCAGACCAATCTCAAATCTCCTAAAGACTATGTCTTATCAAGCAAGCCCGAAAATGGTTATTATAATAATCCATACGCACAGGGACTTGAACCAAATAAACCAATGATGGTGAATCCAGAGAACAAGCCTTTGAAAAATGGATACATTGTTCCAGTAATATTCAAAGACATTCAACCAACAACTACAATGGCACCTAGACCACAATACGCAGAAGTGACCAAAGCACCATCTGTCCCAACGATGTCCCACTCAGAAGTTAGTAGCAACCAAGATAAAGAGCATGATGTATCAAAAAACACTGTCCCAATGGGGGTTTACGAGACCAAACCAAGTCAAACAAATAAGCCAAAATACACTGAAGCTTCTAGAGAAGAGCCAAGCATTCAAGACGCTCCAGCAAACGACGTAATGACAAAAATACAAGAAGCACCTAAATATGCTATTCCAAATGCACTGAAGCCTGTTGAACAGTATAATATTGACTACTCATACCAGCAGTTATCAGAGCCGGTAATCCCAGCTGTGAAACAACAAGCTCAACTAGATTACGTTACTCCTATAGTAGCCAAGACTGGTCAGTCTGAACAAGTGCCACCAAAGACGGAAGTTCGCCCAATGGCCCCTGCTAAGCTCATGCAGCAGGGCAATACCGGTTACTCACATCATTATTCATTAGAACCGGTAGCCTCAGTTATGAAACAACCAGCTCAACAAGGTTATGCTGGCCCAGTAGAGATAAAGACCAGTCAGGCTGAACAAGTTCCGCTGAAGACAGAAGTTCGTCCCATCGAGCCAGTTAAGTCTATGGTAGAACCAAGACCCTACCCACTTCCTTACTATTAATGTTACTGAAATCGAAAACAATTTGACTGTGTTCCTAAAAGTTGACATAATCTGTGTTTTACTTTTGTAAACAGGGGGGTTGTGGATTGTATATAATAAAATAATTATTTTGTTGTAAAAGGTGTTCACGTTCTGAGTTTCAAAGGGTTCTGAATCAACTTGTTCAGTTTTTTTGGTCAAATCCGACATATTATGACTTTTAAAAAAAGTCAGGCGGATTTTTATAATAGCCCATTATGGAACAAATCCATATTATATGTATTTGAATAAACGTGCGCTAAAGAGCGACAATTTGCTTCAGCTTCATATTGCTTAATGTTACTAAATATGTCTTTGAACGAACTTAGTATTCTGGAAAGCGACATTTTGCTTCAGCTTATATTTTCTTCTTGTTCTCTTCCTTTTTCTTTAACCTCCTTTCATGAGTTTCCCAATTGTTAGTTACGGTATGGCCCCCGAAAAATATAAGTTTTCAACATAAGAGAAGACAAAAGTAAAACAGTTCAAAACAGGGATGAAACCTTTTAATTGACAGTGAATAGATATAGAATTATTTAACTGGATATTTCGAACACATATACAGTTATCTGCTGATAACTGTATATCATCTGCTCATCTGCTGATGATGAACACTGTATATGCGTTCGAAATATCCAGTTAAATAATTTTATATCTCTTCACTGTCAATTAAAAGGTTTCATCCCTATTTTGAACTGTTTTACTTTCGTCAGGGAAAGGCAGTGTGGTCTTCGAAGTTATCTGAGAGAAGACAAGTTCCGCTTGAAACGCTGTTTTGGGGAACTTACTGTAAAACTGGCCAGGGAAGTAAAACATGGCATCTTTCAAGATGCAATTTAAATAGTTTGTGGGATAACTATAAATGTATCCATAAAATATCAGATTTTAAAAGACTGAAGATTTCGTTGTGCCGACACAACGAAACTGTAAGAAAATCTCAAGAAATAATTCGCTCGGATGTCTAAAGCGTATAGACGAGTCAGCTATTAAGAAAGAAGGTTAACTTCTATTAGTTGGGTTTAGCATAAAACTTTCAGAGATATACCTCATTTGGGACAATACAGTTACGTCACTATACTGAATAAATACAGCAAAGACAAGGTTTGATGTGAATGCATGCGAGCAGCGAACAAGTAAAGGTTTCAACAGTCGACAGAGGCATCAAACTTTCGAAATTTAAAGGAAAAATTGGTTTCTAATGTACCTTAGATTATATTGAAAAGAATAATTCCATTTATCCAATAGAGATTATTATACAGCCAATCTTCAAAACGGGTCTAAGATATCTTTTTATTTTATTTTTGTTGGGTTCGTCAAAGCTTCCATACCCAGTATTGCTTTTGGATTAGGATCAAGTTCGTTGTTATTTTTTGCAACTAAAAGTAGTTTATATTTGCAAAGAACTTTTAAACTGGAATAAGAAATGTCGCGTCAGGCAAAAAAAAGTAAAGCTTGAAAATCAAACTCATGTGAAATATAAGAAAGGGGATTTTTATGACCCACTGTTCCAAGTCCTGTTTTAAAACCACGATTTACGGTATTATTTACGCTAAAAATCAATCAAAAACAAAGACTGACATTAATCAAGTACGCTAATGTTAAAAAAAGAGTTTAAGAAACATTTGTATGCAATAGCTTTTTTTAAATATACAAAACATAAATAACCATTAATTGAAAAGAGCATAGCTTTTTAAGTAACAGGAGGGAACAATCAAAAATAGCAGATATGGTGCAGCGGGTCCAATTATAAAAAGGCAGAAAGTATACGCTGTGTGATGTCTGATCGCGCTAATTCTGGGTACCTCCCAGCAAATTGTAAGAAGACTTTTGACCGGCGTTGAAAATACCAAGATATATAGGAAAAACCACAACGATAGATGCAAAAAAAGTTTCTACAACCAGCTTGTTGAAGAGAAAACTGAATTTTGCGTTGAATAAGATAATTCACAATGATGAGAAAAATAGAAGTTCCAAGCTTAAAACACGAAGATCGAACCGTAATTTTGATCCCAATAACACCCGTTCCTTAGTGGCAAAACGCTCTTGATTTATAGATTACAGACAAGGGAAAAACTTCCTGACACAGACGGAATATTCTTTTAAGTCAACCATAGCTGCACAGTTAAAAACATTTCTTCAACTAGAGATATGTCATAAACATAATTTATTTCATACTACTATCACAGAACAAATATGTCATGGGGGCACACATAAGAGTGCACACAATAATAACACAATAATATGATATAAAAAAATCAACATTTTGATATCTTGACTTGAGAAAAAAAAAGTGAAACTTGATTACTGTTGAAAATACGAATTAAGCTCATAAGATATTGAACTGTAAAAATGGGAATAAGCGTGATAAGTTTTAATTACTTGTAATATTATAAGTAAACTTAGACAAGCGAGAAAAAAATATAGGCCGACAATTAGCCAATTCCCAACAAAAACAATCGAACTAAGTATTAAAAGTAAAAACATTCGCAAAAAAAAACTATAGTAGGCTAATAAACTCTTATAAAAAAAAGACTTGTGATATGGACTAACTACATTGAGTCTAACTAGTTTATTAAATAGAAAGAAAATTGTTTTTTTATCCCACTAAAAGTTAGGAGCAACATCAAAACTTAAAACGAACAGAAATTATTCCATATATAAGGGGAGCTGCCCCTCCTCAATCTGTTCACGCTAAAGTTTTTTAAGAAGTTTTAAAAGAGGTTCTGGATTTTAATTACACAGCTATTGTGTTTCAGGAATCATTTTTAAAGAATTTGGACAAAAGGTCGAACTTTAGCGTAGGGGTATTGAAGGGAGGGCAGATTCCCTCACATAAAGAAAAATTTATGTTCGTTTAAATTTTAATGTTGATCCTTGCTTTTAGCGGAAAAACTCGTTTAAAAACGATTAATTTCTGATCGTTTTTCAGATAACCCCTGGAAATCCAGCCCCTCCGTGTAAATTCCCCCCTCCCCACAAAAATGAGGGGAGTTCCATATAAAGTTCTTCACAGTAAAATTCGTCCACTAGGAAACTCCCCCTCCCTAAAAAAATTCCTCCATAAAAAGGTCTTAGTACGTAAAATTCTTCCGCCAGGAAATTCCCCAGAAAATGTCTTGCTTACGATTCCGCCTGAAAATACTCCTTAGCATACTTTCATTTACAGAAATACTTGTTTTTACTTTGTTTCTGATCCTTTTTAAGGTCATGGGGGAATCCTCCCTTTGTGGAAAATATTTTCCAGAAATCCCCCCCCCCCCCCTCCTTCAACGGAAAGTTTCAACCGCAAAAAATTTCCACAAGGAGAATTTCTCCAAGTGACAATTCCCCAACGGAGAATTTCTCTCTTGGAAAATCTCCTTCCCCTCCCCCCCACCACGTAAAAATTCAACAGAGAATTTCAACTCTACTGAAAATTTCCATGTAAAATGGGGTTGCCAACGAGAAAGACAAATAAAACGAAGTTCGTATAAGAATTCTGGCAAATTCCCCATGTAAAATTTCCCCCTGGAAATTTAATCTCCTGAAACTTCTATCCCAATGGTAAATTCTTCCCGTAGAAAATCTACCCCAGAAATCCTCCCTTGAAATCTTTTGGTATACTTCCCTATGACAAATACTGATATAAACAATGGGCAAATTTCATGACTCGCGGCCCTTTCTCCGGTGGTTCTGGGGGGTCATGTCATCTCCAAAGATTTAGTTATGGTACCTTTCAGCTATACTGAACAAAATGGCTATTTCAGAATACTGATCTGACTTTTGGGGGGAAAGGCGCAAGGGGGGGGCTAGCTGCCCTCCAATTTCAGGCGAAAATTACAAAATTTTCAATAAAAAATTACTATTTTCTTCAGGGAAAAATTACAAAATTCCATATTTTTGAAGATAGGAGCTTAGAACATCTACAGCAGGATTCTCTGATACGCCAAATCTGATGGTTTGCTTTTCAAATATTATGCATTTGGAATCAGCATAATAAGCCAATTCTTTAGATAGACATTGATATGAAAATTCCCGTCTTTTAGAGTTTTGCTCATTACTTACAGTTCGTTACCACGAACTGTTTGATAAGCTAGACTTTATTAACTTCATATTTTCTTGTGACAAAATAACGATATACCTACATCCTGAATTCGACAGAAACGTTCTCTTTCCACGAGTATGTCACAAAAAACCACTGTGCGAAGCGTTGTGGTTTTACCGGCTCATTCTTCAAGTTTAATAGAAGATAAGAACAATAATATTAAAAATTAAAGAATAATGATATCAATTAACGATAAAAATACTAACATAACAACCACTGAAATCTCGATTGTCAAAATATCAGTCTCAGTCGGTAAATGCAGCAATTTTAGCAACTTTATTTGTAAGTTAGGTTAAAAAGATGGATATAGGATTGACAAAAATAATTATTAGATCTACCGCCAGCTTGATAATATTCGGTAATTACAGTAGTTTATCCAGCTGATAACAACAGATAATTCCATGGAAACATTAGCATGCGGTAACAACTACTTGGCATGACAACTACAATTTTGGTAAAAGCTGTGATTAGGTACCAACTGACTGGGAAATAACCCACTAGTGTGATACCAGGAATCAATTCTACTATCGATTCTTAAGCTCAAAATAAATAATTTCTCAAGAGCACGGACCAGTCAAGCAAAAATAAAGTGCTTAGTATGCACAAGTACATTCAAGGAGTACTCTTAGCGTCAAAATATGAAACTTGAGCTAAAATGGATTTTAGCGATCATTCAAGTTGTGCTCAATCTGCTTGCTGGATCAATCCTAAGCTACATTAAATTGGTGGTTTGTTCCAGCCAAAAGAAAGAAAAGGTATACATTTAAATTGCTCAATACCCATCGAGATGTGGATGGACTATCCATCAACTCGGTCTCGCGACCTGACCTCAAATCTCAAGATTTTTCGATATCTTCTAATATTTTACATACGATATGAATTTTTTGTTGTCTCCCAACCAAAAAAAAATCGACCAAATAAACTCACGCTTAAGTAGTCTTCAGCCCTTTCTCGTAGTAAGGCGATACCATTTAGCAACAACAATATCTAAGAGGAAATAGCTCAGTAATCTCTAATCATAAACATGAGATTTATGAACAATTCCAGAGCCTTCCCCTCTTCGAAAAGTAAAAGTTGACTGCTATATTGCACGTGTGTTGTTTCTTTCTGAACCGTAACACAAAAAGACAGAAAGTCCACAAGTAAAAAGTGGACTATGTTATTGGAGTAAGAAGACGAGCGAGATGGCCGAGAAAAGAAAAGTAAAGTGAATGAATATTTTCAAAGGCGATTTCTTATTCTGCACAACTCGCTGGATGACTGAAAATGTTTTTATGTTAACAAAATCTATGGTTACCTCAGATTCAAAGACAGTTCTTCGGGAATTTTAACTAAATATAAAATTACTGGTGGAAATTAGGACCCTTTTTCACGGCTATTAACAGTTTGATACAGATTATTTAACCTCAATCATTTGTTATTCTTGTTAGTGAAAAATAATAAGAAATGATTTTCTTCTTCCTTCAAGAAATTATCGATAGTGAAATAAATAAAATGATTGAGTTGTATTGAGAGAGGAGGTAAACATGCAAAAAGGGGTTTTAGGAAGAGAATTGTCATCCTTACTGAAAGAGTAAATTTTACCACCAAGACACCATTCCCGAGCTAGACCTATGATGAGATGGCTTTTACCGATGCCAGGGATTACCAAAAATAAGTATATTTCCATACCGATCTATAAATTCTCATTGCACCAGATATTGTATCCTGGTTGATGATAATCCGGTAATATGTTTTAGCTCGAAGTAGCTAGGCAGCTTACCCCGAGAGCTTTGTCAGCCTTAGTAGTAAATAGCCTTGATTATACAATCCACAACAATTGCTTTTTTCAGGAACAAGCAAATCAAGGTCTATTAACGAAAATGGGTGATAGCTATGAAAGGCTTTCGAGAGTACCAAAGCTGTTACCAGAACAGAAAAATCCTGCCAAAACCACGTTGGACAAAAAGTCCTAGTTATATTTTTGTCCCCGGACTGAGATTTTCAGCAATACAATCAACATATATTGCGTGGTTTTTAGGCTCTCTCCAAAGAAAAATTTGCTGTCAAGTAGATGTTCTTAACTCTCTAGTCTGCCAATTGCTGCCGCGACGGAAAGAACTTTACAAAGAGAAAAATTTAATTGCCACAAGGTATTAAACACATTTAATATGCATTTACGTTTAATATACTGTAAGGAGGCTAAACGTTTAATTCTTATTGAATGAGTACAATTGAAAGAGTAAAATTCTTTTTATAATAAATAAAACTTAATAAGTAAAATTCGAATAGCGTAATATGTATTTACATTTCACTACTGTAGTAACTGGAAAATATAATATTTGTAATATAATTCGCTTTCAGTACAGCGCCAATGACGCAATAGGATTTAGATTTTTAAGTTGGGAGAGGAGGCAGTAGCTAAATTCTTGTTTGTAGTGGAACTAAATTTGTCATGAACGGTTTTGTGAAGAAATAAGATTAAACTAAATATTTGATATATAATGTTAACTGTTGAAAAGCCCATCACTTCAAAACGAGCAGAAATTATTCCGTATATGAAAAAATGTTGTCCCGTCCTCAACGCCTCACTCTTTATGCTAAAGTTTTTATTGTTTTACAAAGTAGAGTTGTGACAAAGAGTCAAACTTTAGTGCACAGAGGGAGGTGTTGAGAAGGGAACAGCGCCTTTCATACACGGAATAGTTTCTGTTCGTTTTGAGTTTTAGTGTCGTTCCTTACTTTCAGTTAAAAAACTTGTTTTTTTTTTCATTTGATTCAAAAAAGAAAAGCCTATTGCCTATAGCATACACATAGCATTTGTTATTAGAAAGTAAACAGACATTTTTCGGGAGGCAAAATTTTCTGGGGGGAATTTTCTGTGGTGGGATGTGGGGGAAGACCCCTCTTAAGTATTTCGCTCTTTACACTAAAGTATGACTTTATATCCCAATCCTTTAGAACAAAAAGTGAAACACAAGGTTAGTTAAATTAGAATAAGATTACTTTTTGAACATTCTTGATAACGCTAGCGTGAAGGGCGAGGTATTGTTTCCTGCCCTTATCGTAATAATTTCGGTTTGTTTCATTCTTAATTTTTGATCCTTAATTTCAGTTGAAATTAACTTGCTTTTTTTTTTGTTTAATCACGAAAAGGCACAGACGATTCTCAGGAGGAAACATTGAAATGTCACTGATTTTTAATAGCTTAAAATAGCCAGTAGTACATTTTCCTTTATCCTGAGGCTGAGTCCGGGTAATTCAAATTTAGATTTTTATGGTAAGCATTTATGTCATCAAAGCTTGTTTTTACATTATTCAATGTTTGGAAACAAACTGTGCAAAATACTCTTTAATTTCAGTTTTTGTTATTGAATTTGGGCAAAGCGAAGAGCTAGTTAATTGAGCAAAAAAAAAATGATCGGAGATACCAAAATCATTATATCAGTTTATTATGGTTAATTTTAAATACACAATGCATTTTTTTTAAAAATCTTGTATTTTCGAGGTATTTTGACAAGTCTGTGTTATCCGAACAGTTTGACTGCAAATTCACGGGAAGAAAATAAATTCCCACACTTGATACACTAGGTATTCAAAAGCATAAACGGATTCCCGTGTCATTTATACAGGAATAATGTTAAGGTGGAATTCCTGAAAACATCTATGTACGTCTGAAAAGACAGTGCACGAAGTGTTTTAGAAGTTCTGCAATTTTTACGTATTTTCTGCAAAACTCATTCGCTAGGAAAATGGTACTCACATGAACATAAGAGCTTTTATCTGACGTATTTTGGAAGTACAGATAAAGGCTGGCACGGATTTTAAATCTTCGGTTCTAGGTATGCCACTGTTGATAAAAAGTTTCCTTTATAATTTCAGGTAAAAATATTGTTGATTTTACGGACATACAGCAAATTGGGGGAGTCCCCGCCAGAAATTTATCGAAAGGATCCCTTTCTAGAAAACATTGGCTTCAAAATTAGCTTCTTTTGCCAAAACTTACTTAAGAACTTACTTGTTTTTTTAGTGCCCAGAAGTTGTGATTGCAAGAACTTACTGGAAAAAATGCTACTTTTTTTCTATAATCCTACTAGGTGATGTGAAAAGTGCTTACCTCCGGAAAATAGGGACAATGGACGGAATGTGATATCCTAGATTTTCCTTCTAATGCTTTTTGCCGTTTATTGAGTGGATTTTGGAATCTATCCCAATCCTCGTCATCTTCGTCACCTCGTTTGTTTTCAGACTACAAGAAAGAGAAGAGATGTCAATTATCCAGTAGAATTAACTCAATACATTGAAGTCACCGGAAAAAAAATATACTAACAATTATCAAAAGTTGTAAAATCATCGAATACCAAGGAAAATGAGGAATCTTGCGGAGGCTTAGAGTTTAATAGTAGAAGTCTTGAATTTAAAGTCAGCAGTATATTTGCAGCTAAAGGAGTTGAAGCAAAATCACAAACTAGAAATTAAAAGTCAAAATTATTTTTAGCGGGGTTAGTGTCTGAGTCAGTGAAATATAGTTCTACATAGAAAAAAAAATCGTACATATCTCAATGCTTAAATAGATCATTAGCATTAAATGTGTAAGAATTTTATCAATATCTAATATTTTACAAAGTAATGCCCAAAGAATGCCCCTAATATCTTTTTTCACATGAGCACAATTTCAGCTCATATAGAAAATTTCTGTGAGTAGAGAAAATGACACTTGAATTCATTTAAAAATTAAATAGAAAAAAACTAGTTTTTTTAACTGAAAGTAAGGAGCGACATTAAAACTTAAAACGAACAGAAATTACTCCGTATATGAAATGGGTTGTCCCCTCCGCAATCCCTCGCTCTTTACACTGAAGTTTTTAATTGTTTTAAAAAGTAGAATTGTGGCAAAGAGTCAAACTTTAGCGTAAAGAGCGAGGGATGGCAGAGGGGACAACCCATTTCATATACGGAGTAATTTCTGTTTGTTTTAAGTTTTAATGTCGCTCCTTACTTTCAGTTAAAAAAACTAGTTTTGTTTTATTTAATTTCTGAACGTTTTTGAATTAATGCATGTTTGATTTTTGCTCTCCGCACATAAATTATTAAAATGAAATTTGCATATTAATTCTTTTTTTGGCTAAATGGCTTTCTCTTAGTTTTGATCAGATGATTTTGAGAAATAAGGGTTGGGGAAGGAGGCCTAGTTGCACTCCAATTTTTCGGTTACTTAAAAAGGCAACTAGAACTTTTAATTTTTAACGAACGTTTCTATTAGTAAAAATTATACGTAACTTAAGAATTAACTCAGGTAACAAACTTTTATGTTCTTATATTTTTATTATGTAAATGAGGGGGTGTGTCCCCTCGTTAATACCTCGCTCTTTAAACTAAAGGTTAAATTAATAAAAATACTTTAGCATAAAGAGCGAGGTATTTATCTTCTCCTAAATACCTCGCTTTTTATGCTAAAGTATTTTTAGAACCCCCCATATGCGTAGTAATCTCTGTTCGTTTTAAGTTTTAAGGCTACTCCTTACTTACAATTAAAAAAACTTTTTCATGCTTATTTTTTAATTGTTTTTTTTTTATAGTAATGCTAGAAAATCCCGCGCCCTTTTCATTGAATTTCTCTTCCCCATAACATATTCCTCCAAGGAAAGATCCTCCCACATAGCCCCCTCCCCTCAACCACACCCCAAACCAAAAAAATCCCCCTGAAAACGTCTGTGCGCTTCCCAATAACCATTACTGTATATAAAGACTGGTCAAAGTTTGTAACTTGCAGCCTCTCCCGCAGGGACTGTGGGGGGTAAGTCATCCCCAAAGACATAGTTATTATGGCTTTCGACTATGCGGAACAAAACGGCTATCTCAAAATTTCGATCCGTTGACTTTGGGGAAAAAATGAGCGTGGGAGGGGGCCTAGGTGCCCTCCAATGCTTTTGTCACTTAAAAAGGGCACTAGAACTTTTCATTTCCGTTAGAATGAGCCCTCTTGCGACATTCTAGGACCCCTTGGTCGATACGATTACCCCTGGAGAAAAAAAAAATAAATAAATAAACACGCACCCGTGATCTGTCTTCTGGCAAAAAATACGAAATTCCACATTCTTGTAGATAGGAGCTTGAAATGTTTGCTACAGGGTTCTCTGATACGCTGAATGCGATGGTGTGATTTTCGTTAAGATTCTATGACTTTTAGGGGGGTGTTCCCCCCTATTTTCCAAAATAAGGCAAATTTTCTCAGGCTCGTAACTTTCGATGACAAAGACTAAATGATGAAACTTATATATTTAAAATCAGCATGAAAATCCGATTCTTTTGATGTATCTTTTAGCATCAAAATTCCGTTTTTAGCGTTTCGTTTACTATTGAGCCGGGTCGCTCCTATTGAGCCCTACTTGAGTTCGTTACCACGAACTGTTTGAAACAATAAGAAAGTATTTTCCCTCGTGTCAACGGGCAATAATAAAATATAAACAATAAGAGTTGCAAGCAAAAATATTTGCCATTTAGTTGCTTACTTTTTCATCTTGAGATATACTATCCTCTGAATCTGAATCCCTTTCATCATCTTCAATCTCAGAGTCTTCACTATCACTTTCATTCTTTTTCGTTTGCTTTTTGGCTTGGGCCTGAAAACAGAGAAGATATATTAAATGGTAATGTAACCAAAGCGAATGAACTCACAATCAAGCAGTACCAGATTTAACCAGGAGAAAATACCGTAGCTAATAAAAAGGATAAATATTTTCCTGAGCCATTGCTGGTACATAGACGTCGAACCGACATTTCAGTTTTTTTTTTTTTTTTTTTCACAGGGAAAAGTAGCAAGCTTGTCGCCCAAGCTTGCTGCAGTAGAATCAAACCCTGGACTCCGTATTGCCAAGCACAGACTCGATTAATTGTGCTACAACAATGTTACCCAGCTAGTGCAAGAACAAAATAGAGAAGCGCAGTTAGCTGATCTGTAAGACGATGCTTGTAGAATTTGTGAGCGAAGAAAGCATTCTCCATCTAGGAAAAGGTCTAAATGATGAAAAAACCTTCTCAGACCCTCCAACCTCAGTAAGCAAGCCATCATGGAGTAAGTCCTCAAATGCGCAGCATAAGCTACATTCCCAGTCAGAGGCTTTACCAGAACCTCCTTCTTGAGGAATCTGGTTCAACTTTGGCAGTTGCCACCAGAACAGAAGCTAACATCCTGAAACAAATCCCAATATGGGCTAAAAGGCGCGCTGGGAGGCCATACGGTTAGTCTAAACATTGACTTAATATGCTAGACCTTAGCCCCTTTCTTCAGATCTACCTCAAATACGGAACACATGCAGGAGGATCTAGGACGGCAAGGACCATCGCTGAAATAAGATAGATGTAATTCATTTCTCACTTGGTTGGTAAGAAATTTACAGACAGCTTTGTTCAAAACCTAAAAAATTCACAGTCACAGAATTCACAGAAAAAAATCGCAAAAACTCTTAAGTTTTGATATGGTGAATTCAAAGGACATTTCATTAAATTACTACTCAAAACTAACAAATGTATTAACTTGAAAGGTGGACTGTTTCTTTTTTACATTCTGCAAAAAAACAGCCTTCCAGTTTTTATATTTTTTTTTTCGCATATTAGAAAGCTACACTTAATAATGGCCGGGAAGTTCCATCAAACATGGAGTGATCGCCTAATAATTTAAAGTTCTGATCAATACTGACGAATCCGCAATTAAATTTCCTTATAGGACAATGACATAACAAACAACTTTTTAACCACGTATGTATCAAGCATTGTAACAAACGTATGGTAACGCATAGTATGTTCTAGAGATCTAGAAACTAAGATAAAGACGGTTCTTTCTTAAACAGTCGATGAAGAATGCTATATTCGATGCTCCAACAGGAACAGATAGAGAAACAAAGTGAGAGAGAGAGAGAGAGAAAGAGAGAGAGAGAGAGGGGGGGTGAGGGGTAAAGTGGAAGAAAGGAAAAATAATCTTGCCCTTTTCTTTGGAGTTGTATTCTCCTTCTTGTCCTCTTTCTTTTCTTCGGGAGCCTGTTCAACGGGAGCTTTAACAATATTGTTGTGTTGACTAGGCTTTTTGGAGGCTTTTTTCCCAGCTCCTCCTTTCTTGGATTTGTTCTTTGGCTTCCATACAGGAGTTTTCTTCTTCTAAAAAAAAAACAAGAAAAAAAAACAATAACATTTTACAGAGAATCCCATGCTATGTAAATGAAGCAGGTACCCAATACACATTATTCAACAATTATCTTACCCTCATTCCTCCCTCGGGAAAAACTTGATCAACACAGGTATTACCTGAGCCGAACTCTGATCCAATTATTCCCAGAACCAGCGAAATCTTAGACAGCACCAAAACTGATTCGGACTGTTTTGATTTATTCGCCTCTCATAAAGAGCTCGACCTGTTCCCCCTCATCACCACATTTACCTCTCAAAGTATATGGCTACATCCTTTGTAATCTTGTAAATATTCTATAAGGAAGAAATAAGGGGAATTTAAAGCAAGATATTCCGCTTCTAACAGAGTTGTAATCCTTAAGGGACTAACATTTAAATTTTTACAAAGGTAAAAGGGGGAGGAGGTCTAAGGCCTTTTCAGACCTGAGTATACCGTCTGATAGTGTCGAGAGAGTGATTGTGTTTAATTGTCTAAAGTAGGATGTCCTTTGCCTTTCATTGGATTTACTGTTTTGAAGCATTCTGGGGAGATGAGCATAGTAATAACAACAACAACAACAACAATCTTTTAAAACCCTTTTTACATGCAAGGAAATTGAAGAAACACAAAGAAAATAAAACAGAAAATAAATAAATTGTCCCTAAAACAAAACTACAAAAGGAATGCATCAAAATAATCAAACAAGAGGGTGATATAAACCTAACCGATCCCGACTTTTAATAACATCTAAACATCAGAGTAGCTCCAAAATTATGAACAATCTTTCAGTATTTGTGCCACCAAAAGGAAAACGTCAGCTACAATGAAAATACATAACTCATATATCTGGCATATCTTGATCATTAAACAATGGGTGCAAACCTGATAGAAACAATAGAAAGAATAATTTGTGCATAAATTTTTTTAAACAGAAAGCAAAAATTTTAACAAACAAAATGTGCCAAAAGATGAAGGAGAAGACGATGAGACAACTCCTTTGTCTATTCTCTTAAATAAGAGGAATGTAAAGAAGAAACAGTAATTCAGTTCATAAGAAAAGTTATGTTTCTCCAGGGTGATTCATCCTTCCATGCTAAATAAACTAAAAGCATATTCACAAATTAGCATATTTTGAGCAAATAATTAAGTTGAGATGTTAATTACGACGCTCTATTAATGATTTGCGATGTCAGTTTAGGAGTATTACAGACTGAACAAAAAAGGACTTATTGGTGGATAAAAAAAAGCATAATCTTATTTTTAAAAATTCGCAAAAAGCCATTTCCGTGGGACGATCCATGTATCTATCTTGGGTATACTGAAAGCATATCCCTACGCTAAACCGTTTTCAGGAAAAAATGAAGTTGTCAAATAATGAAACAACGTGAGAGATTGTATGAAGACGGAAAAACTTGCGGATCCCAAATATAATACGAACCGATTTATCATTCCATCTTATTTAAATTAAAAGTACGTTGCCAAGTTGGAGCATTTTTAGGCAATATTATCAGTTATTTTTAGCTAACCTTTTTAATTTTCAGTAAATTCCATCAAATAAAACAAAGCAAAATGAATCATTTTTAACCAATCACGACAATCTTTAATCTGTCATGACCTTCAATTATCAGCAAACTACATGTATCCAAGATTGCAGAGCAATAAATTAATAAAGAGAAAAATAACAACTAACATTTTTTTGGCCCGCTTGTATGTAAATTGCCATCTACATTCTCATAACCAATATGATTAAAAGACGATGCTAGGCTAGTTGCGTTACTGATCTATTCTCTCTTTTTTCATCTTGTTAGGCTAATTTGGAATAATGTGAAATACATAATTTCATTTGCACCCATTAAGAGCCTTACTGACATGAAAATTAAGCGTCATGATCTGCTTTTAGCTATTTGATGAAAAGTATTAACTTTCTAAAGAGTAAAAGGCTACTGGGTTAGTTCCTACTACATTTAAACGCAGGTGTACAAGAAATTTTGCATCATTTGAAAAATTCTCCTTTACCGTATTTTTTTTTTTTTTTTACGAAATAAGAGTTCATTTTTGAAATTTAATTTTTTTGGAGAATTTCTAATAAAAATTGTGTTTCACCACTTTTTTTAGGTTTTCCAAATCTGATAATTTTCATGCCAAACTGAATCAATAAAAAAGAAAGAGCAAATAAAACAATTAAAAAATATAAGAAACACATTCACAACAAAATAAATACTTTTTTTGTTCAATTAAAACTTTTCTATTACTTTCTTACTACACTGAAATTAATCTACAACTTCTACACATATTTTCACTCATGATTTAATATAATAAAGTAAACTTTCAGAAGGAAGTAGTCCATAGCAGGTCTCAATGAACTAAATCCAAATATTACAAGTTTTCGCTAGTAAACAAAAAAAATTCGGATTTGAAGGGCTGTGCATCGAAATTCGACTTGTTTAGAAAGCCCATAATAAATGAAACAGACTTACCTCTTCTTCTTCTTTTTCCTCTTTGACTTCCTCCTCTTTAATTTTAGGCTCATTTAGTAGTACACTAGTAATAGTAGATTCGCCTCCCACATTCAACAACGAAGAAAATGATTTCCTTGACAAAGAAACTGTGACAGTAACAATAGCACCAGCTGTTATAACATTTGTTTCTTCATCGTCGACAACTAAAACCAGAAAAGGAAATTGTAAATATAAACAGAACAAAGCAAACAAAATATTAAAATAATGGAGAAGTAGAAAAAGGTCAAAATAAAGGATAAAGATAAACAAAAGATAGATAAATCGCGTCTCAATTTTTTAGGCAATCTTTCAGCAACAATCTGCTTCCTCCATGACGATTTTGGCAACATACCCTTCCTTTAGATGGAGGTGGTATTTCTCTACATTATTTATGTAGTGAAATAATCGTACAAATTAATATTGTAATTTAATCTTCCAACTGAGCCTTATTTTTGGTGGCTAGACTTGACTGAAGTAGAAGGTTGTTTATGACCTACCTAAGAACTCAAGAGTGACTGATAACTTTACATTTACTAAAATGCAGCTTTAAAGGATAGATTACTCCACATTTATCCACAACGGATTATCCATAATGGATTACCATCCCCTCGGTTGAAAAAAAAAATCGTTATCTTTTTGTACACCATGTTTAGTGGTGACATCAACAACTATATAAAGAGCGAACGTTTTAAGCCTAAGGCAAGCTTAGATGACTTAACCTGGTTAAAGGCCACAGGCTATTATAGTAATATTACTAGCTCTGAAGATTTTAAACCGGTCAATACTTAGCAGCATTTACCCAGTAGGATTGACAGCATCCCTTTGACGCATATAACAATCACGCACCCTTCTCAAAAGTGGCAAAATTGAAAATTGACCGCACCTTTTACGTAACAAAATTGATGTTATATGACCAATAGTTTACCAATGAAAATTTCCAGACGAGGTCGAAAACAGCTCAAATCTTTGCTTTAAACTAAATATCTGAAAATGGTTCTAAGCAAAAGCTATTATCTCTATTATCAGACCGATCAAAGCCGATCAAGACCGTAAAAACCGATCAAGAGCTTGAGCTACAAATTGATTCAACTCCAACTGTTTCCTAATAGACCTAGATATATTACATTCAAAAAAAAAAACAAAATCGAGTGCGTCGAATATCCGAAGTAAAAATTTTATGATGCTTATCCCAAAACATATCGCTTTAGAATGCTAAATCTCAAACAAAATCAGGTTCGAAAGCTTGGATGTTTCGATTTTTCTCGCATCGGGAATAGCTCTTTATTGTTGCTCTACAATCCCTAGTGAGCTGATCAATTTCCTTGAAATAGTTAACACTCCAGATATAAAATATTATGGATATCGGCAAGACCAAAGAACTACACGAAAAAGTCTATATCGTCTATACTATTTAGCGGCATTGATTACCTTTCCTAAAGCGTCATTAAAAGATAGCTTCTGAAGTATCTAGAAATTTTGAAGTTATGACTAAACAGCTTGAGTTCCCGCGCTACGCCACATCAAGAAACATTTTTAAGAACAAAATCCTGTCCATGAGGCATTCTGGCAATTGATCAGTTAGCGAACAGAACTGGCTCAATGAACACGAGCAGCAGTCTCTATAAAGAAGCGATAAAGTAAAAATTAAGAATTTCGTAGATCAATGCTGCCATATTGAATTTGTCAAAAATGTTAGTGATGACAGAAATGGGTTGGCACACGATGACATAAATGTCATGGCAAAACCATAAAAACTGGTCGGTCCAATTTCGCCACACATAAAAAATGCACACCTAAGTCGCTCAAACACCAAGTGGATGTTGATTATTTTATTGTGAACTGTTGTGAACTTGTTCATCACCAATCTTTACTACAGTCAGCAAGGAATTCTACGTACAAATTTTTAACTTGTAAGATGAAGATGTGTGACGGACGAAGCCTGAACTATTGAAAAACAAGGGATGGATTGTGCAACACACCAACGCTCTAAGTCACTCGTCTCTTCTGGTTCGCCAGTTTTCGACAAATAACAAAGCGATTATCCTACCCTCCCTCTACATATGCCACTAGCAGAATTTTTTCCTCTCTGAACCAAAAAGATAACTTAAGATATCACTGGTACAACTAAACGACATTGCGCTACAGGAGTTCTAAGGAGTACATGAACGGAGGAAAAACGCTGGGACGGTGCTTAGCAAGCAAGGCTGAGTACTTCAAAGGACACAAGCAAGTACAAAGTTGTTAGCATTTTAATCAAGATGTTAAGACAAATTTCCTTCCTTTTTTGAATAGACCTCACACACTAAAAAAATTCTGTACGTGCTACCCTTACAGTGGTAAACAAGTTCATAGACGTTTTTGTAGTACTACCCAGCCCTTTTAACAAGCTCTCCATGTTCTGCCAAAAATTAAGATAAAACATAACACGCAATATTACTGAATTGCAGCTAGTTGCAATAATTACCAAAAAGACCCTTGGCTTAGGACGCCAAAGCTGAATAGCCCTTGATTCTAGTGAACATGTCCCTCAACCAAAAGGTAAATACGCTGTTTGGATGTTCATCTAACACAATAACCTAAGAAAATTTTAAACCATGGATTACTCGTGACTTTTGAGAATTAATCAAATTGCGTGACAGATTGTAGGAAGAAGCACAGCCTTATGAATCCAAAAACTCTCGTTATCATCATTAACAAAACTCGTAAAATCCGTAAAAATGGCCACCATAGTATCTACAACAGATTTTTTAGCTCTCAGCCAAAGAAATTACATAATACAGTTAAAAACTGTAGATATGTTTAATACTTCAACTTCAACAATATATGCCCCAACAAAAAGCAAAGCTCGAAAGGCTAGGACAGTACAAAGACATAGAAAAAACATCAACATCTCATCATACTAATAATTCCAAAATTTAACACGGCAAAAACAAATAAAAATAGAAAAAAAACACAAAAGAGAAGTAATAAGGATAAGTAAATAACTAAATATCGGGCAGGAAGGGCGTGGGAGGCCATCCCAAACACAGGGACACAAAAACAAAACACACAAAGAAGATCAAATAATTTGATATTCCATCATCAATGGTGAATAATCAAACATTAACAAACAATTTTTACTAATTGTTTTTTAAATTCAGCTGAGATTTTTGGGATGGATCAAACATATAATAATAACTTTCTATTTTTCAGTGATCAAGGTATACCTATTAGTGCAAGTGTTATAAATGATTATTTTTTGTTGGTATGTCGAAGCCATCCTCCACTTCCCCTGCTTTCTGGTGACACTGGTGACAACAAACAAATTTTTTAAAAATAACGAAGTTCAGAAAAGACTTCAAAATCTTGAATTAAACTTGGGATAAAAAATCCCTGATATCCCGCTGAAACTAATCAAAGATTATTTATATTTCATAAATTGACCAGTAACTTACATTTCTAAGTATTGTCGTATTGTTAGTATTTTCCACGCATTTTTAAACGTACTTTATTTCTCCAATCCCCAACATATATTCCCTAGTAATCTTAGTCACCATAAGCCAATTTATAGCAAATCAATTTTTCCGAGTTTTTCGAAGTTTATTTGCGTTTTAATGATTTGTTTAAGAACTATCCATCTTTCTAATACTTGATCCTGTATTGATCAACCTTGCCCCGCTAAAACCTTGTTTCAAAAAAGATCATACATCTAAAATTGGAAATATTCAAAAAAGGCTTTTAAAAGTTATAACAAAGGAGCCTTCAATATTCGACAGTAAACTGAAGCATGGATGCTCATTCTTTCTGTTTTAGAAAAGCAAACTATGCAGGGACGGATCCAGGATTTTTCTTAGAGGAGGGCTCATAATAGGTTGCTCCGATGAACTTGTGAACAAAGAAATACCAGCAATTTAAAGCGAAACTCAACAATTATACGTCGTAGGTAAGTAGTGGAAATGGTCGTAAATTTAATCTATAATCTGTCTAGGATTAAAGTTTTGATAAATCTGTTGAAGTTCAAATGATTTAAAAATACTGAAAGAAAAAACATTAAGCTATAAAAACCACCCCACCATCAAAAAAAATAAAAGTCTGTTAAACATCTACAAAAAAACACATGATATTTAATATTTTCTGCATAATTTTTAGCCTTTGTACTTCTGACTACTATAGCGAGTGAGTTAAGCTTTGTATTGTCAAAAAAAAAAAAAAAAAAAAAAAAAAAAAAAAAAAAAAAAAATCTTGAGCCATCTTTTGGAGTCATGCACCTATTTTTATAGGTCAAACCATTTAGCATATCGCCTAACTACATGCCATTGCTTAGTAATTATGATGGTAATGAAGAGTAGGAAATTGGGATTAGAATATATAATAAAACATTAACTAATCACTTTTTCTTTTTAAAAGTAATATTTTAATAAACAGCGTCAACTTTGGCAAAATCTCAAAAATTTACAAATTAAAATTTCACTGTTAATAACAAATGTAGCGTATCATTCCACTTTTTAAAGTTCGATATATTTTGCTAAAATTACAGAATTTACAATTTTATAAGAAAAAGTCTATTTTTTCCTTTTTAATCCCGCCATATCTATTTATTACACGGTCGATGTCTACCTCAATATTTCGTTGAACGTTTATAATGGCGAGTCTATCAGTTTAGAGTTCTTCGTCAGTATTTCTTCTTCTATTCATCCTAAAATAATTCAAATAAAGACAAAAATTGTCAGAAAAATATGAGCTCTAATAAGGATGCATGTAGGTATGCGCTTCAAACTAAGAGTACGAGTCAAAATACTCCTTAAAAAACTAACAATTATGTGTTAGTTATTTTTGTATTTGATAGGTCCCCTTGTATTTTTGTATTTTCGTATTATTGTATAATTCGTGATTTAAATTCTCAGGGTTTCAAGCTGAAGTAGAGTTTAAATTTAAATTTTTTTAACTTGAAATTTTCAGATATTCAATTCAAACATTTAAATCTCCATATCGTCAACTGGGTATCAAAAGGATGTATCTCCATAACTGTCAAATTTCAAAAGAGCAAAAACAAATCTCATAACTTTTTATTTTTCCTACGATAACCGTGAAACAAAAACAGATCGATATGTAAATCAACACATATCAATCCATTTTTGTTTTACGGTTGTCGAAGGGAAACAAAAAAGTTGTGAGTTTTTTTTTTGCTCTTTTGAAAATTTACAATTATGGACAAACGTCCTTTTGACAAATTTTATCTTTGGCCCAGATTTAGCATTAAGTAAGAGAGTTGTCCTAAAATAATTTCGAATTTACTGACAACTAATCGTGGAAATATGATAGGATGGCATGTACCAAAATAAGCATAAAAATCCTCCACGGTATATACAGCAGCATGTTCAATTTTATGGACAAATATATGCAGCCCCTATACATAAACACAACTATATTTTGTGACTGGTTGGTATAGAGAAGGTGAGAAATTCTAAAGTAATATTGTAGTTGCATTCCGTTTCCGTTAACTCAAGTTTTAACACCGAAATTTCGTTTCGGTTAACTCAAGTGGTGTGAATTTTTTTCAAGATTTCATTAGTAAATGCTTGAAAAAAAAAATCGATGCCATTTTACTGATTTACATTGAGAATTCAAAGACCCATCTTTACCGGCTAGATAAAAAAAAACATAATTATTCGCCTTTTTTATAAACAATTTTTTGAAAATCTATTTTGCAAAGGTCGTGTGGCAACTAGACCTTTGAAGAAAATCTGTGTTTCTTCAAAGGCCGAAGCACTCCGAACTTTGAAGGAATATTTCGACTCATATACTTAGTTTTAAGTGCATACTTATATGAACCTTTATTAAAAGTCAGATATTCTTAAGAGTTTGGCCTTTATTTTAAAGTTTAGATGAACAGAGGCGGTGATATGTCATATAACGCAGCTCTTTAAGCCCTAGCCGAAGTCCAGACATTTTATTCCCTAGTCTTTTCATATGCGGCAAATCAGTCAAAGTCAAAGTTATATCAGTTTTCTTCACCGCTTCCACTAAACAAATATGAGAAGGTTGAACTCACGGGGTTTCTCACTCAAAATTATGATTATTGCATTGTTATTCTTCGTAATTTGGCAAGTGAATAGGAAGATTTATTTGCAAAAGAAATATTATTCGAGGGGAAAATTAGAGAAATTATTATTCGAAAATAATTTTTTTCTTGGGGGGGGGGTCAATTCTTACGCAAGAAATACCAGGAAAACACGGGAAAATTAAACATTTTGCAGGAAAAATTAAGTATTTTGCAAAGTTTGGGAGAGGGGGCGAATCCCTCCCCTGCGTGCGTGCCTGTGGTCTGGTCATCATTATTTGCCAGGGTGCAGTAAAAACTTGCGGAAATTACAAATAAAAACTACATGTTTTCGGGTTTTTACTTCATGCAGACCTATTTACACAAATAAAATTTTAATAATTGCTTGCAGCGAAGTGACCAATTTACTTAATTTTATTTATCTATACGGGTCAATAAATAAATTCTAAAGCTTGAGTGATGCTTGTGTATTTGTATATCTGAATTTGTATTCGGATAAGACAGTAATTACACATGACAACTACCTACACCTGGCATAATTTGATTCATTTAAACGGTTCCCGTATCTCCATACTTCTTGGCAACCTTTCGTCGACGATGTCTGATAACAGCGGTTGAAACTAACTAACTCTTCACTGAATCGCTCAAGAACAATCCGAGTCGTAAGTCCCTTGGTCTAATTCATGTATTCTCACGCGCTCCGATAACAACTGCATCTAGTCTTTTGAGGGGAATTTTTGACTTCGGAACACAAATATGTAAAGTATTTGAAGGGACTGCAGCCAGCAAGTACATATTATAGAAGTAAGTTTCTGATTGTTGAATAGAATATCTTTTGCTCTATTTTTTGATACCCCACAACAACAATGTCAAGTGTAGCAATCTAGAATGCAAACCCAAAACAGGCTTTATAATTATTTTGGCATTGTAAAAAAAATAATTGTCGGCTTTAAGATTTGATTAGATCAAAATATTCGCCAGATCTTTTTCCATCTGTTAAAATAAAAACCGCCGAGATCACTAAGTCAGGAACGTCAGGCAAACTCCAAATGTTTAGCATGGGAGGTATAGGAAGACTCCTTGAGAGTCCGTCCTGCCTTAATTAGACAAAAACAGGCAGTAAAGTGGCCACCATTTGCTAACCGAAACCCAAAACGTAAATTAATAATATCGTTGCACTTTTCATACATTTACTTTTTATTATACAAATCTCCCAAAAAAAACATCAATGTTGTAGAAACCACCTCGCCTCGCAAAAAAAGCAAACCCAAACTTTTTGACATTCCAAAAAAGTAATGATATCAATTTCTATTAATTTACTTTTTCGCATAAAAAAGCCAATCCAAATTTTATGACAGCCAAAAAGTAATGATATCAACTTCTTCGCCTCTGTGCCATAGCAAGACTCGAAAACAAATCTTTGACAGTAAAAAGAAATTTAAATATTAAGTTTCTCAGCCCTGTTGTGACAGCAAAAATCCTGAAATATCCTTTCGACAGCCTAGAGAAGCTATAATCTTAAATTTCCCTTCCTTTTTAACACGAAATGAAGATTTTCACCTCCCACTTGGCTTTTGTGGTAACACGGACACATTCCCGTGATAAATCTAAATTTAATTAAAATAATCTTAGGTGGTACGCGTCAGAAGTAAAATCTGAATCTTTATTTCAAACTGGCTTGGAAAAAGAGACAGTCTTAACAACTAAAAGCGTATTTGTAACTTAACTATTAAAAATCAATTACAAAAATAGCTTTAAAATGTTACATCGTCCTAACCCCAACCGGAGAAAGCGCACCCGACCCCAACCCCAAATCAGCCACTATGTTAAAGAGGGAGGACTCCCCCCCCCCACCTGGATCCACCACTGAATCTGTGCATATTCAGTTTAGCACAGCACAACTTCACCGACAAACAGTTTCTGCAGCAAATAAAATTTCCCTTAACAGAGAAAAAACTGAAAAAAGCTGATGAATTAGGACTTGTGCTCAAAAATAAGACTAATAAAAAAAGAAGAAAGAAATACGTATATTTACCTTCTACTTTAGTTTGAACATCAAGCAAAGGCATATTGGCAAGCACTTTACAAACATTACGATACTGATCTTCAGTTAAGCTTCTGAAACACATTCTTCTATCATCTTCACCAAGTCGAGCCAATTGTTCTAAAGTTTTAACATGATACTTTTTAGAATTGAAATGTTTCAACATATCTTCCTCAACATGAGGCAGTTGAAGAAGTGGACTCTTGTAGTCCCAAAGGGCTTGGACGATCATGGGACATAGCTTCATAGCATTTTCTAATGAACATAAGTTTGGCATTTTGCTAATCCGTCCTGCATGGGCTAACATCATCAGCTGGCTTATACACACACCCATCTCTTGAATTAACGTAGGACATTTCCTGACGACAGCTATTCTATCTTTTTCCAAAGTATGGGGATTCAGGGGTAAACGAGATAAATGGGCGTGTATTAATGCTCTTGCTTTCACCGAATAAGAAAAACATAACGGCCTTTCCTTATTCTTTTCGTTTAATTGCGGTAGAACTTTGAACAACTGAAAAAAAATACCAGCATTCATTAAATATATATATGTATAAATACGTATCAAATATATTTAAAACTGTTAGCTGGGAGCCCAGCTGAGCAGTACGGCGATTCCTAACATCGAAGTACATGGAATCGTTAGACATGGCGTTGAAACGTGCCAAGGAAACATCGACATATGCAAAAGTGGTAGGAAATACTGGACAATGTCATTGCGGGTGGCGAGACTTGGGTATCTGGGTATAAAGGAAGAAAGACAGAAAGAAAGAAAGAAAGAAAGAAAGAAAGAGACGAGAGAGAGGGGGAGAGAGAAAGAGAGGGAGGGAGAGAAAGAGAGTGGAGGGAGAGGGAGAGATTTTCCCTTTCCAAAAAAATCACCAAATAAAGACTAAGTTTTACAAAGGAAAAGCGCCAAATTTTGTCGAGGTCAAGTTACAGCTTAGAAACGGTGACTTTCAAGTTCCAAAACTTTTACAGTCTGCTCTAAAATATTGTTTATTTGATGCCTGACAACTGCAGGCTCGTAAAAAAATGGAAAAAGGTGATTGGGCCCTAATAAAATATATAAATGTATTATATATGTATTGCGGCCGAAATAACAACTCCAAAAATATTGACCCCATTTTATACTACTAACTATGTAACTATGTTAAAAATAATTACGGTAATTTAAATATACGGATCTTTACAAAGTAAAGTTTTTTAAAAATAAATTATAGGTTTGTTATTCATCAGTATAAGCAGTTTAGACAACATAAAACTATTATTATCGCCTTATAACAACAATTTAGCCATGCTTTGAATATGATCAAAGTTTAGTCACTCTTATAATAAACTTTCAGAAATATTTACCATAGGAATTTCTTGGTTGTCACTGGGTCTTTCTTGGATCTCAGAATTATGTTTGACATGAAACTCAGCAGATGCACCTAATACCATGATAACCCGTTTCAGTATCATATTGGGCGTCTTATGGAAAAAGTAGTAATACATTTGCGAAGTATCGAGCAGAACCTTCTCACCTGAATATTTAATCGATCGACTCCACCAAATACCTGTCAAATATAAGGAGAACGGGTAAGTAAAACACTGCTGACACAAATTTTCCAGCTTTTTAGGGGACAGAGGGTCATATCTACACGCAGGGAATGAATGAGGCGGGGGGGGGGGGGTCATCCATGGCGAGTGATCTAAACGACTCCTCTATCCAAAATCAGTGGTTCTTCAATACACTTCGTAACATTTTTCGATTGTCTCAGCCGTCAAACCGCATAAAATTCTTGTGTAAGTTTCCTGTAATTTTGGCTAAAGGCATCAATGGAATAGAGATACCAAAGCCGGATAAAGAGCTGACACCTTTAAATATATTTTCTAGGCCAAAGAATACAGATGTTTAGAAAAAGCTTCTTTGTGCAAGTGTTGGAGGAACATTTCCCTCCTGTGCAAATGCAGACAAAACATCTTCATATTTTCTAGTCAAAAGATTTAATTTTATTCGTGTCTTATTTTTTACGTTTTATCTCTATTATTAAACTAATATTAAACTAACTAATTCAAAAGTTTTAGGTGAAGAAATAAAAATGAGCTCATGGTTGTAGCAATATGTACAACCAAGTAAAGAGCAAACTATAACCAGTAATAGCTTAAAAAAATATGTTTTGAAAGAAGTTGTATAATGCTAAAAGAATCAGGTATGAAAAATACTATGTATAATGTAACCATTAACAGTAAAAATTACTTATTAGTAAAACGAAATTAATACCAATTACGAAAGCAAGCATTCAGTTGTTTCAAAAAAGAGCTCAAAACCGCTCATAAAAACCGGTAGATTGAATTTCAAAATACACAATTAGAATTAACATGACAGAAAACCGAATAAAATCAACATGTTTAAGTCTGAGTACCTGATGTTGTTTTCCCCTCCAGAACTAGCAGGCATTGGAATATCATAGAGAGATGATTAAGGACTCATTTCAAAGCTAATTCTTACATTTACGTGATTTTCATAAACACGTCAATATAGCACCAGAATAAACGGGCATAGGGAGCCAAAAACATCACTTTTCTGTTTCAACTATATACGTCATCTATCCTGATGCCCATTCATTATTTCACAAAATAAAATTTTCCATTGCCAAAGGATAAACTCTTTTTAAAAAACGGTAGCTGCATGAACATGCAGCTGCACACTAATTTTTTTTCTGTGCAAAAATAAGACTTAAAGGGAAATTTTTTTTAAGTCAGTGTCAAAGAAAATTTTTGACAATATTTGATCAATTTAAAAACAAATTCTGACACTATCTTTAGAATAGGAAAGTAACAACACAGACTGGATCTTCATTTATAAAGAAAAATATCAACTGATTTTTTTCCTACAAAACCATTTCAAGCGGAATTTATCTTTAGCACGGATTATTAGAATAATTATCCTTACTTCTGATTATTCGTAGGGAAAGCATGAGCATCGGAATTGTTGGTTGAGGTTCCAACAAAAAAAAGTGATTTTTTTTCAGTTTCAGTAGTATTACAAAAGAATAAACCGTTTCATTTCCTCAGTATCACCCGTTTTCTCGGAACATAGTATGGTCTGAGAGTTGATCATACTTAATTTTTCACAAAAACGATAAGTTCAGAAGCTACAAATAATATCAGCATAAAAATATACTTAATTTACTAGAATAAAGACATACTAGATGCACAAGGCTTTAGAAACTCAAAAGCGAAAGGGTCGAGTGCCAGCTCCCTGGCGCACATCAATAGAAGCATGGGGAAAAGAAAATCAGTAAACATTGCAAAGAGGGCTATATACATCTTATTTAGGTCAATATCAATAGGGTTATTCACTCCCGGGTCTCCTATTATTTAGAGGAACATATTTGGACTAAAATGTCAAAAGAAAAAGAGCACAGAGATTTAAAAAAAAAAGAGTTAAAAAAATGAAGCAAACCAGAGTTGGTCAGTGACAAATGGGTGGAAACAAATAGCAATAGAAGGAAATCAAGAAGAAAATCAATTATATAAGGCAGAACAATAACAAAAACAGAAAAATCAAAAGAAACCTAAGGTAAAAACGTTAACTGTTGTAGAATTATCAAATTAGTGACATTAAGGAAAAATTCAAAGTTTTTTAGTGTTCTTTACAAAAACATTCAAAACGTATTATTTTCAGTATAGCACCAGAAATCACTTGAACGATATAGAATGGAAAGGGACAAGAGCTGCTTTTCTATTCCAGGTACTTTTCACTCCTTTTGACTTTGAAAGTCACGCTTGAAAACTATTAAAAAAAAAAACTTGCTTTTCTGTATGCAAGTTCGGATAATAGCCAAAAATCACCCACAATCCACAAAATCATTGCAGTTTTCCTCAAAACGTAGCACGTGGGAATCACGGAATGATAGTTTTACCTTAAGGAAAGATGATTATTTGTTAATGCAAATATTTGGACACTTCACTCATTACATGAAATACGTTGGGCTCTGAAGCTTTGGGGCCCGTATGCTATAATCTAAAATAGTCTATTGAGTTGACAAGTTGTTTCGGCAATGGGCCTAAATCTAATATTTAATGAATTCAACCTATGTTAAAACAGCAATTTACAAATTAAGTAGTTAACGCGCCGAACTCACGAGCGAAGGGTCGCTGGTTCGAATCTCGGTGGTGCCGACTGTTTGGTTTTAGGACGAGGGTTAGTGGCGTTTCCCCGTAAGACAAGCCAAAAGTTTACCCAGTTTCAAATGGGTACCTAGAGAAATCTAGGGAAAAGCACGGGAAAGCGTCGGATGACTAGCCCCCAACCACGCATTGCACCCCGGCCGAGGGCGGAGAATCAGGAGATCGGCACCTGCGCTACGCGAACCCTAATCGGTTTGCATGCGAAAGTTTGCTTGTTTGCTAATTTAGGTTCCGGGCGCCTCATGCCTCAATCGTAAAACTCTATAATCTATCTTTATGGTACTAGTAAATAGTGTACAACAGTAATCTGTCGCAGTTCCAAGGAATAGTAACTGGATATAAGGAACCAATATTGCTTTTATATTTTTTTTGTTTTGTTTTTTTATTAGCAAGCTCTGAGACTGGATTACTTTTGGCACCAATAAATTTCAGTAATCAATAAAGCAAACATTTATTGGACTAGATTGGTATCGATCCCTCCAATCAAGCTCAGAATAGACGACGACGAATCCCAATTAATCCCAAAGAATTTGGCTTTTTATATTTATTACCTGTATGACCCAACATCTGTCAGGGAGTTTAATTCCAACTGCAGAAAAAACTTAGGATCTTTTGTAAAGATCTAATAATTATGACTCACCGACGGTAACAGGTAAAACGATCATAAAAATTAAAACGTAGACTAGTAGAACGAGCATTGAATTTTCTTTTTCTACAATCCAAGAGGGTAAAGCTATTCCAAAGCTTATTGCACTTGGGCCATCAGGATTCCCATATTGCTCCCAGTTTCTTTTTGCAGTTTCATCAGTTAGCGCATCGTAAGCTAAAGGAGAGAAAGAGACATTCTAAGAAAAATAAACTCAAAAAATAAGTAAAATGATGCTTAGATGAGACATTTATCCATATACCGTCGACAAACAATATTAAACCATAACAGCACATTCAACATCACATACCTCCCACAAAGCTAAAGAAAAAAGAAGAAGAGAAAAAGAAAAAAGAGAAAAAAGAAAGAAAAAAAAACAACAAAAAGTAAACTAAAACCCACTGAAAATGAACCTCTTATTAACCAAGTATTAATCTTAAAATACCACCATTTCACACAGAAACTATAAAAACATATCCTTTACGCCACGTCATAGTTTCAGGAGAAAGCGCAAGACCATAACAGCAAAAAGTTATTCTTCCCAAAAATGGAATAGTTGTGGGCATCAAGCTATGGCTAAGTGTAGAAAAAGCCAAGACAGATGGTTCAATTGAGTGAGAGACAATTCTGGCATTAATTCCCTCCTTATTAGGATTGTATAAAAATGAAGAAATGATGTTAATTCATTTGTTAATAGATATGTCTATCTATTATCCGTCCATGCGTCGTTCCTAGGGCAGTAGAACCATGGAAGATAGTCATAGAGCTAAGATAGTGAAAAAAAAGAGAGAAAAAAAGAAAGAAAAAACAAACATAAGTAAACAAAACATACTGAAAATGAAAATCGAACAAATCAGGTCTTGAAACAGATCTATATTAGGTCCTTAATGAATCCATAATTTTTTAAGAGCTGAAACTTACGTAGTAAAGTCTTTCAGTATCAATTCTACTTTATCTATAAATAAAAAATAAACAACCTTAAAAAGAAAACATCAAAAGAAAATGTAATTCGTGAAGACGTACAATTATTAGGCTTAATGTATATTTGCACGAACTTGAAAAAAACGCATATGGAATAAAAAGAAAAAAATAAACAAACGAATAATTATATACTGAAACTTGTTTTCAAAATGGACTAAAAAGCAGATTTCTTTTTACGAGGGGCGTAAAACAATTGGGTTTTACGGAACACAGGCATCAAATTGGTCTAAGTTATAAACTTAAAAACGAAAAATGTTGGTGTGTTTAAAAATATGAGTTAAAAACATCAATTCATGGGAAACCAATCTGTTTTGGGACCATTTGATTCTTCTCTGGGATCAAAAAAGACCTTTACTCTTCTCTAACAAAATAATTTTGTCTTATCTAACATTCAAACCCGAAATACTACGATCGTAGGCAAGTATTCTAACCATTGCACTATTAGGTCTTGTATAATTTAAAAAAAAAAGTTTTTTTCAACTGAAAGTAAGGAGCAACATTAAAACTTAAAATGAAGAGAAATTATTCCGGATATGTTGGAGGACCTATTCCTTCCCCAACCCTTGCTCTTTACGCTAAAGTCTTGACGTTCTTTAAAAATACTTTCATTAGTAAATGGATCAAATTCTTAGGTGTCACTGCTACACCAATTCGGTCTGACTGTTGGAACCTGATTACTACTTTATCTTTTTTGCTCGTTTGGTATCTTTTTTTGCTCGTTTGGTAAATAAAACCGGGAAGTTTTTTCTGTGGTACTTTTCCGTTAAAATTCGAAACGTAACTCTCCAATGCATATCTTTTTATTCTTTTATTGTTTGTTTTTTTCTTGATTGTGCTTTGTTGTAGTCAAGAATGCTCTTCAGATGTTGAACCATCCACTTTATCCGTCTCTTTTCATTTGTACATCCAACTATACTCTGCTTCTTCTAATTGCTACTTAAAGATTTTTCAATTAGTTTTTTTTTGTATTAAACCCATATGTTGGAGTCAGAATGTTACACACCTGGACAATTGGTAATAAATCCCTACTAACAGAGTATTGATAGGAAAAATCTTCTTTCAATTTTGCAGAGGTCACTTTTGCGGTTTGGGTTGTAAAAACGTAATATTTCCATTGACGTTTCAAATTAATCTTTTTTAAGATTATTCATAAAATTCACACCTGCTAATGAAGCTTTTTTGTGTTTGTGATTCCACCCTCCTTCCGAGAATATTTTAATCCCTCTCCCCACCCAGGTTCAGATTTGTCTGCACCTATGATTAATGTAATTGTAAAAGTTGAGAAAATCTAGCAGAATGTTACATAGTGGTTAATCATCTAAAACTCAGATGCAGTTAGAAACATATACGGTGAAAAAAAATCTTTTATTGTCGTTGGATTTTAGGGTATCTCGGCCTTTAATTGTCTTTTTACATATTTGTTTTATTTTGGGATTAACTTTTTTTTTATTCTTATTAATATTCTGCCCCAATAATAATAAATTAAACTCGTACTATCAAAGCAAATAAATCTTCACCTTTTGTTAATTTCATAAATAGCATTTCATCTCCAGTTTCTTTGTCAGGGTGATAGACCAGGGCTTTTTTCTTGTAGGCTTTCTTGATTTCAGCATTTGATGCTCCAATATCTATACCAAGGATATCATATGGATCGAAGTTAGCATATTCATAGTCAAACTGCTGAGCTTTATAGGCAACAAATACCAAAAGTAGCCATCCACAGATCAGTATACTCTGACTAAAAGAGAAAAATAAATCACTAAAAACAGATTTATGAGTTATATGGGTAGCATCAGAATAATTAGGCTGTACACCACACCCTACCCTTTTCAGCTGAATAGCAATAAAAACAATAGGGGGCATACACTAAGCCAGCCCCCAAGCCACATACTACATGAAACGACCTACAATAACTTTTTTGGAGTCAGGTTGGTTAATTTGAGGAATAACCTTTTAAAATACCATATGTGCACCCATATTCAAGAAGATATTAGACAAGGAGTGGTCTGCTACACCACTGTAATTTGACTCAGATGTTCCTAGGCCATCCACTCAAATGTGATTTAATCAAACAATTGACTCCAACAAATCAGACGTTCCAAACTTCGTGTAGTCATCAACAGGGGATGAATCTACAATATGACAAACTTTTCATCCCTTTAAGATTTCAATTAATACAATAATATTAAGATTTACAGTTTTGGAATTAATCCTGGCACAAATCTTTTGAATCTAGAGATATTATCAAAAAATAAAAAAAAATGTAGCCAAAGAATAACATTTTGAAAGCTGGTTATTAGCTTTTGAGAATGTTACTATTTTTCCAATAAATGAGGTTTAATGATAAATACCAACATAACCAAAATATTGAAAAATAAATATATAAAAGGGTGAAGGGAGGCTAAGGTTTCCTAATTTCTTCAAAGCAGTGCTGAATACATTAAAAACCTCTTTGAAATATCACAATAAGGTATTACTCAATAAGCCAAAATCACATCAAATTGTGAAATGTGGTGAGTTTTTTTTTATTTCCATAAACACAAAAAATCAGAGACTAGATTATCTTTCTGTAACACCCTACTGCTGAAACAAAAGTGTGGAAATTAGACACTATTTGTGATTTTTTTTTTATGAGCCTGTCACAAGGACAAAGTTGAATTGCGTAAGGCTTAATATAAGCATAAAAAAACAAGAAAGAATTAGAACAAACAACAAAGAATCTTCGTGCAAAAACTAGAACAGCATTTTTGCCAGTCCCATGTTCTTTCTGATATCGATAAAAAAAATGGCTACAGTGCTCAGTTGCACAGTTCATGAAAATGTCTTATAGTTTTTCTTAGTTATGTGAATTCTTCTTCTATTTCAGCAAACGTAGGCTTTTCAGTCCAGATTTTTTAGCCCTTTTCCTTTTGACTCACTCTGTAAATTGAAATGATCTACTGCAAAGGTTGCTCCTTATTTATCTTGAATCTGCTTAGATATCTTGCAGTAAATATTTTGATTCTAGGAATTTAAATATAAGAGGATATACATTGAGTTCTGTGCTCTGTGTGCAGGTACGGTCTGCTAGACTTTTTGCTGATAGTGCTGATAGCGAGATTTTGTGGTGTTTGAAGCACTTTAACAGTTCATATTGCAGGGTATATGATGCAGACGTCAGCATATTACATTCAAATAGGCAATGGTCAATTGTTTCATTTTTTATACTGAAGTGTCTTCAAAGAGAGGATGAGGGAATTGAGCCACTTGAATTAGGAAACTGATACAAAAACGCAAGAGAATTTAGCCCATTTGACCCAGACCAAATTCTATGATAAATTTTAGAAAGGTACTTATTGGGGAAGGGAGATAAATTTGGTTTCCTCATAATCTCCAGCGATAAATGTATCTAATGCTGATTGGTCTTCCACTTGGCTGTTCAATATTTAGAGTATTTTTTTGCAATTTCATCTGCCTGGTGGTTACCAGTTATACCTGAGTGGCTTGGAACATACTGAAGGTATGTTCTTATGCCTCTTGAAGCAAGAGTGTTAATAATGCTAAGACAATAAAATGTGTTAATATCCATCTTATACTGAGAACCTGAATATAGCAGCTCTAGGCCTTGACAAAGAGTCAGAATAAATTATAATATTTTGTTAATTGGAATCCAAGGTTGATTATTCATAAGGTGCTTGGAATGTAGGTGCAAGAGACTTTGCTGGGACTGGGAGTTCCTTCTGAGTACTGGCAAATTCATTTGCAATGCCTCTATACACGGATGGATTTCTTAACCAGTCATGCAGGGTATGTGAGTTATTGACTTCAATTTTTTCAGATACTTTATTAAAAGAAATCTTCGTCTATCATATATTGTTGATAATCCACTCTCAGAAAGCAGTAACTTAGTACTTGTTGGTTTTCTAAGACCAAATATGAGACTGACTATATCTTTGTGTGTTGTTTCAATTTTTTGCATCTGGGCCTTAGCAGAAGTACCATAAACAATGGGCCAACGATCAACACAGGGTCTTATATGTGATTTATAAAATTGGAGTACAGTTTTCTCATTACAACCCCAGGGTGTGGATAGTAGTCTTTTTACTACTCTGATTTTCATATAGTCATTTTTACTGTATTTGTGATGTGAAGGTGGAAATTAAGTTTTTGGTCAAGTATAAGATCTAGGTAATTTATTTGATTATCCTCTGGAATGATTATACAGTTTAGCATTAGTTTTGCATTAACTTTTTTTTTTGCTTATGGTGGAATTGGATGATTTTTGACTTGGTAGGTGCAACGGATTAATCAGGATTTTAAGAAAAAATTTCAAATAGAAAAGTGACTTTTGCAACTTTAAATGTGCAATCTCAAAGGTATTTCCTGTTACCCATAATATCAGATCATCAGCATATTATAAATTGGTGTGTGGTAGGTTCATGTCCCAGAGAAATAGGGAGATGAATAGGCAGCTCAGGACTGCACCCTGTAGACGACCTTCTGTTGTTGCAGTTTTGGGTGAGGAGGCTGAACCTGCACAAACAATGAAACTTTGATTTCCAATGAAAGATTTTATGAAGGATACTAGCTTTGGAGGCAATCCAAGATTTGCAAGTTTGGCTAAAGGATCTGGTGGCTCAAATTGTCATATGTCCCTGCAAAATCTAAGAATGCGGAAACTAGGACATTATTTTTTTATAGATTCATTTATGGCATTTGCTAACAAAATAAAAGCATCTGTTGAGGAATGGTGTTTCCTGAAACCACTTCGAGCATGAAATATCATATTATTCTTCTGAACAAACTAAAAGAGACGGTTGTAAATCATTTTCTCCATTAATTTTCGCAGCACAGGAGTAATCATTATAGGCCTGTAAGACTCTGGGTCATATTTAGGTTTATTATTTTTTTTTATTGGTGGGAGGGACGAGCATGTCCAAACATTGGGGAATGAAGAAGTAGCCCCTGCATGATTATAGCAATTTAGGAGTCCCTGTTTGCAAGAAGGGGTGAGATTTTTTACCCATGTATGGTGTATGTTGTCGTAGCTACTAGTAGCTTAAGTCCTAATTAACGTGCTACTAGTAGCATGTCCAAACATCGGGGAATGAAGAAGTAGCCCCTGCATGATTATAGCAATTTAGGAGTCCCTGTTTGCAAGAAGGGGTGAGATTTTTTACCCATGTATGGTGTATGTTGTCGTAGCTACTAGTAGCTTAAGTCCTAATTAACATGCTACTAGTAGCATGTCCAAACATTGGGGAATGAAGAAGTAGCCCCTGCATGATTATAGCAATTTAGGAGTCCCTGTTTGCAAGAAGGGGTGAGATTTTTTACCCATGTATGGTGCATGTTGTCGTAGCTACTAGTAGCTTAAGTCCTAATTAACATGCTACTAGTAGCATGTCCAAACATTGGGGAATGAAGAAGTAGCCCCTGCATGATTATAGCAATTTAGGAGTCCCTGTTTGCAAGAAGGGGTGAGATTTTTTACCCATGTATGGTGTATGTTGTCGTAGCTACTAGTAGCTTGAGTCCTAATTAACAGGCTACTAATAGCATGTCCAAACATTGGGGAATGAAGAAGTATCCCCTGCATGATTATAGCAATTTAGGAGTCCCTGTTTGCATGAAGGGGTGAGATTTTTTACCCATGTATGGTGTATGTTGTCGTAGCTACTAGTAGCTTAAGTCCTAATGTGTTGCATTGCATTATTCAGTTCGCAAATTGTGAATGGTTCGGTTATTTCTGAGTCTGGGCGAGGCTAGTACATGGGATTCATGGAATTTGATGAATTGTTACTATTATTTGATGGTATAGCTTATTGGATAAAAAAAAGTGGCATAAAAGTTTTTCTTTTCATTATCCCTATCATAATGACTATTTATATAATACCTCATACTGGAGTGGGCTGGGAAATGTTTTTCCCCACAGATGTGGCTTATGAGTTTATGTATAATTGGCTTACGTGCTTCTCTGGATAAACTATTTGCAAAATTATTCCAGTAATTAAATTTGGCATTTAATATAGCCTTTTTGAGATTAGCCTGAGCTTGTAATGTATTTAAATATGTAGCAAGAGAGTGTTTTTTCAGATATGTTCTTCCAGCTACTTTTTTTGTTCTCCATTTATTTTGGCACTCATTGAATTACCATGCTTTGGGAGTGTGTTTAGGGGTCATTTTTCTAGGTTTTGTCTTGGGGATAGCATGATTAGCTGCATTTGTTGGTATGGTTGCCAAAACTTTAGCATGTGTGTCAGTTGATATATTTGAAATATATGATCCCTGGATGAGGCTTGGAATTTTATCATTAAGCTTATTCTTGAACAGTCCAATTTGCTTTAGTGTTAATATATTAGGGGATATGTGACTGAGTTTTAGCAGGTTCATCTATTGAACCAACTATGGCAAAGTGGACTGTGCAAAGGTTATCAATTTTCTTCATATAGATTTTATTCATAATATTGGAGAAATCAATCAACCCTGATTGACGTTTGAGACTGAAGTCCACCCTATGAAACCAGTTCAGAGACCTTAATAGCAATCTGGCCTAGACTTTGAAAATAGTAGCCATTCTAAAACATAACACAATCTGTCCATGATTTCTGGCATCAAACTTAAACAACACCTCAAGCCAGAAGTGGTTCTTCTGATCATATAGGGTTTACTTACAATGAGACGCATTAGTATTTTTGAGAGGCTCAGCTATAGTGAATCATTTTCTTTGGGAATTCAATTGCACTAAAAACATAATTTCCCAAAGAAAATCTGTATCATTAAAGAAAATCAGGGTAAAAATAAAAGCAAACAAAAAATATCTTTTAGAACTTTAGCTGCATTTCTGTCTAAACAGATGAACAGACATCTTTCCAGATCCTGAAAAATATCCAGAGAATTAAAGTTATGATGGTAGTGTGCTGAACAAGATATGAAGCAAGTAAAATTGCTCTAAATTATGACACATCTTCCTGTTGAAAGCAATGATAAATCCAAAATTGTCAACATATGATCTAACATTCTTTTTAGACTTGGAAGCAAGAAGGACAAACAAAATGTTTGGAAGAATTGTTTGGAAAAAAATTGTTTGGAAGACAAACAAAACTTGTATAAAGGAAATAGGCAAACAGAAATAAATTTACCTAATAAACTTGAAAATTACCTCCCGTTTTATGAGAACTACAAGCTGTTACTGGAATAAGGGAAAGATGAAGGAGAAGATTGTTTGCTTTTTGGAAAAGAGAACACCTCTATACTAAGGATACAGATGAAAACAACATTAGTCATATAGAATCGCCTCAGAGATGGATTTTCGGTTTAAAAAGAAAAGAAGTACATGTGTGTACTCAAAGGTTCTTATTTGAAAACCTGAGAATACAAAATTTACTTACATTACATACTGTCTAAAATTCTTCAAAGGCTTTTGCTTCTCTAAGAGTCCATCCTTTATTCTACATCTATCACAGCTACATTCTTTGATCTTCTTTTCTGGATCTAAGGAAAAATAGAAAACCATAAGGACCATTACACTGTTCTGTTTTTCTTCTTCCTTTTAAATAAATATAAGCTGCCCAAAAATTTTACTATACATGGATATTTCATTCAAAAAATGATTCACAGAGGGATTCTAGATTTTATCTACAGCTATTTATTACAAGTGACTATCAAACAGTTCGTGGTAACGAACGGTAGTAAGGATCGACCTGGCTCAATAGTAACCAGAACTCTAAAAAATGGAATTTTAATACCAATAGTTACATCAAAAGAATCGAATTTTAATGCTGATTTTAAATATATAAGTTTCATCAAGATTAGTCTTTTAGAAAATAGGGGGAAACAACCCCTAAAAGTCATACAATCTTAACGAAAATCACATGTCAGATTCAGCGTATCAGAGAACCTTATTGTAGAAGTTTCAAGCTCCTATCTACAAAAATGTGGAATGGATCTTCCCATGGAGGAACTTTTCAGGGGGGAGAGAATTTCAATGAAGGGGGCGCAGGATTTTCTAGCATTATTTTTAAAAAAAATGAAAAAATAAATATGAAAAGTTTTTTCTACTGAAAGTGAGGAGCAGCATTAAAACTTAATACGAACAGATATTATTACGCATGTGACGGGTTTTTCTCCTTGTAATACCTCGCTCTTTACGCTGAAGTATTTTTAGTAATTTCAACTATTTATTCTATGGCCTTTGTGATTCCGGGGTCATTCTTAAGGAATTGGGACAAAATTTAAGCTTTAGTATAAAGAGCAAGGTATCGATGAGGGGTGAACCCCCTCATATACGCAATAAAAACATACGAATATAGAAGTTCGTTACGTAAGTTAATTCGTAAGTTACGTATATTTTTTTACTAATGAAAACGTTTGTAAAAAATTAAAAGTTCTAGTTGCCTTCTTAAGTAATCAAAAAATTGGAGGGCAACTAGACCTCCTCCCTCACTCCTTTTTTCTAAAAATCTTCCGATTAAAACTATCAGAAAGCCATTTAGCCAAAAAAAAATTATTTATGTGCGGAGCGCCAAGATCAAAACATACATTAATTCAAAAACGTCCAGAAATTAAATAAAAAAAACATGTTTTTTAAATGAAAGTAAGGAGCGACATTAAAACTTAAAACGAACAGAAATTACTCCGTATATGAAAGACGCTTTTCCTCCTCGACGCTCCACTCTTTACGTTAAAGTTTTTTACTGTTTTAAAAAGTAGAGTTAAGAGAAAGAGTCAATTTTTAGCCTAAAGAGCGGTGCGTTGAGGAGGAAAAGCACCTTTCATATACGGAGTAATTTCTGTTCGTTTTAAGTTTCAATGTCGCTCCTTACTTTCATTTAAAAAAAAACTGTTTCTTTTTAATTTAATTGTTTTATAAATCTGCAGTAAGAAAGAGAGAGAGAGAAAAAAAACACAGTTCCTACATACCAGAGCAGAACCACATTATTATACATTTTTTTTAGTAACTTACAAGAAATCAAACATAAGGTAGAAATTTCTAATTAAAAGTAGGCTAGTATTTATTTTCTCTTTCCAGTTATACTGATATGTAGTATATTGGTATTTGTTGAGCAACAGACATGTTGCTCAGAACCATAGCTTTATACCACTCTTTTCTTGAACTTCTACAATTTGCTGGAAGTATCTTTCCCCTTTTTTATTCAACTAATATCATAGGTAGCGCAATAGCGTTGCCTAAGTAAAGAGTAATTTGAGCACAATATTTGCTATTTTTGGGGAGGAAGGGGGGAACTAGGGCACTTCGTTCACAGGGTGATGTCATAGAAAGTTCGAAAAGACTCATTCAATTGGAAATTGCAATTTCTAGTACCTTTTTTTTAATCCACAAAAGTGATTGGAGGACAAACAGCCCTCCCATGCCCATTGTTTCAACAAATACATCCAACCAAAATTTTGAGATAGTCATTTTGTTCAGCATAGTTAAAAGGTCCATTATTTATGTCTTTGGAAGATTACACCCTCCCCCCCCACACACATACAGCCGTTAGAATAAGGGTTGCAAGTTATGACCTGGGAGCATATAACGTTTTTATGGAAAGAGTTGTTGTATAAACTTCGGAGGGGGCTCATTGGATTGGAAATCATTAGTTCTAATGCCTTTTTTAATACCTAGAAAGTAATTGGAAGGCAACCAGCCCCCCATACTCATTATTTCCCCAGTTACATTCAATCAAAATTTTTAGATAGCCATCTTGTTCAGCATAGTTGAAAGGCCCTGTAGTCATGTCTTTGAGGATAACCCCCAAGCTCTCAGGACGAGAGTTGTTATTTATGCCCCAGGGGCAAATAAGATAGATAGATAGTTTATTTTAGCCCACCATCAGAACAACAACATGGCGGAGTATAAAGAAAAAAAATAAAAAGGAAAAAGAAAAATGCAAAAACAATACTACAAGATTAAATGATTAGATTACATTCACTATATATATTCATAGCTCGTATATGACGTGCAACGGCAGGAAATCATAAAGGTGCTCAAGGGCACCTTTTCTAGCATTAATTTCCTGTTCTGCCACAGCTTCACAGGGATCTGGAATTTGATACTTATTCAAAAGAAATGAGTTTCTCTCGAATAGCAGTATGCGTATCAAAAACTTCAAATATCTACAAAACGCGGACCTAACTTTTAGTCTCTCTGTTTCTGTGAACCATTCCCAAAGCAGGGAAAGGTAAAGGACATGTGGTAATGCCACTGCTCTGTACATCCTCGCCAAAATTTGCTGATTGTAAGAATACTTTATCGGGGCTAGTTTAGCATAGCTCACTCGCAGGTTAGACACAAGGCTATCAAGGCAAAGAGTTCTTGTCGTTTTCTTATCTCGTCCGTACCGAAGTCCTAAATATTTGAGCGAAGAAGACGGTGCGATAATAGCATCATCTACGGATACAGTTGGTGCTGGTGCCTCTTGTTTCGCAGAGCTGAAAACCAGAAATTCAGTTTTCTGGCCATTGACTTGTAGACCAATAGCACTATAACCAGATACATGTTCAACTAAATTATCCTGCAGTACAATCAATGAGAAACTCAACATAAGTAAATCATCAGCATAGCTTATTAAACTCAAATCACAAGTATCAAATCTTAGCCCGTCAGAAACTTGTTTTGTAACCTTAGAAGTCAACGTGTTAAATAATATCGGACTTAAGACGGAACCTTGTCGAAGTCCTCTCTTTAGTTTAACTGGCTCACTGAGTTTTTCAAGCCCAAGTTTCATTCTTATATAGCTATTAGAGTATCAAAATGATAACATAGCTACTATATGGGCGTTCACACCGGCATCTAGCAAGGTGTGGAACACAGCAGACTGGATTACTGAATCAAATGCAGCAGAAATGTCAACACTACATATATGTACAGATAACTCAAGTGAATCAGCCTTGGCAAGAATACGCTTCAGAAGTTTATGGGCGAGATGCTTTCGAAACCCAAACTGCCTGTAGTCTATCACACACTTCAATATAACTTCGTGAAGGACCAATTTTTCCAGCACCTTGCTCAATGTACTTGAGACAGTAATCAGCCTGCAGCCTCCACACTCATTTGCGTTTTTTCCTTTCTTCAGGATGTTTGTAACGACTCCGGTACAAAACGATTTGGGGACAGTGGCATTATCTATACACATCTGAAAAAGTAGTTGCATATGCTGGATCAAAAGCGATGAACCATTGCACAGATGATTACCACTGACACCATCAACACCTGGAGCCTTGTTAACCTTTAACTGGCAAACAGCCCTCAAAACGTCATTCACGGATATAAAAAAATAATTTCTCTTTTTCAGCAGTAAATCAAGACGCGATTCATCAAATTCCTTTTCCAAGAGAGTATCTTTAGACCCGAAGACCTTCAAATAATGTCTTAACCACTGTTCCTCAGGTATCATGACACGTGGCTTGGACTGCATTTTACTACTTCTGAATTTTCCCACATATTTTGTCAAATAAACTTCAAAGGGAACTCATTGAATTCGAAATCAGAAGTTCTAGTTCCCTTTTTAAGAGTCAATGTAATTGAAAGGAAACTAGCCCCCCCCCCCCGTCTCATGTCCTATTTTCCCCACATATATCTTATAGAAATTTTAAAATAGCCATTTGTTCAAAACATAGTCCAAAGATCACACAACAAGGCCCCCAGAGTCTGGGGGAAAAGGTTGTAAGTTATGCTCTCAGGGCATATAAGATTTTTTATGGAAGGTGTGGTTGTGTGAGCTTTAATGAAGGCTCATTTGGTTGGAAATATGAAGTTCTAGATCCCTTTTAAGAGTCCAGAAGGATGGAGGGCAACTGCTCTCCCCCTCTCTGACACCCTCTTTTCCCTAAACATAAATGATCAAATTTTGAAATAAACACTTTGTTTACAATGCCCATAGAGCATACAACAATGCCATTAGGGTGTACATCACCCCCAGGAGCCAAGTAGCAAGGGTTGTAAGTTATACCCTGAGGCATATGAGGTTTTTAAATAATAGATGGTAGGAAGTTCTAACAGATCATTGGAAGATCTTGGAGGTTGGAAGCTCTAATGCCCTTTTTAAAAGTCAAAAGTGAATGGAGGGCAACCACCTCCCCCAAGCATATCATTTCCTAAATCACATCCAATCATAGTTTTAAGCAAGTTATTTTGTTCAGCACTGTTCAAAAGTCCATTAATTATGTATTTGGGGATTTCAACCTCCCACAGTTTTCAGGGCATGAGTTGTAGGCAAGGCAATTTGTTCATTGTTTACATATGGTACATGTTATTGGAAAAGGTATGTCTGTTTGAACTTAGCTTTCCAAAAAGACAAATGGCATTCAGGTGAGCCTTTCAGAGAATGTTAAGGAGAGTATTTAAGTAAATCAAAACATATTGTGCAAATAGATTGTCAAAAGGATGTAACTCTGGAATGACTGAGTATATTAATTTGGAACTTTCAGGAAATAACAAGGAAGATGATAGAAAAAGCACTTTGCATGATACCACTACAACTGCTACCACCACTACTACCAAACTACTCCATTTACAATACTGAGAGGAAATTTGAACATAATCGAAAGAAACTATTTGCAAGTATATTGTCAAAAGAGCATATATCAAGAATTGATTTGGCCATTAAGTTGGAACTTTAAGAGAATGCTTAAATGGGAAGATTACCTGAACAAAAGGCAATATGTGCATGCTACTACTCATACTACTATCACTGCTACATTTACTACTACTACTACTTCTATTAAACTGCTCGTAAGGGTAAGAGCATTGATATGAAAATTTCAAGAAGTGTATGAGTATGCAGGTTATCAAAAAGACGTATCAGCAATGTCATAGCAATGGCTAATTGTATGAAGCTAAAACTTCCCTCATTACTTCTACTTTGCTACTATTATTACTACTTCTGCAACTACTAGTGCCACTAAAGCTAAGGCTGCTACTATTAATTTCTACTGCTACTAAAACTAAGGGCATTAAGGTTACAAATTTAGAAATTTTGTAACTGTATGGAAGTAAATCGAAACAGACCATACTTACACAGGTTGGTAAGAGGATACATTAGAAAATACTATTAATACTACCACTAGAATTACTGTAACTAACTAACTATGCTAATGACACTAAGGTAAAATTTTTAGGGAGTGTTTAGGGAGAGTTTTACTTAAACAAAAAAAAACTACATACATGCAGGTTTCCAAAAGAAGATATAAGCAATATCATAGGCAACACTGCTCTACAATAATTAGAAACATCATAGAAACTTTTAAATGAGCTAATTTGATTGGTCAAATGCTAAAGATCTAATGCTCATTTAAAGAGTCAAAAGAGATTGGAGGTCAAGCAGCTCTCCTCCTATGCCCATTCATTTTCCCAAACATATCCAGTCAATATTTTGAAACAACCATTTTGTTCTGTCCAGTAAATAGGCTTATGTTTCTTGGGATATTTGGTATATCAAACCCCCACAATTGTGCATTTAGCTAATTAAGCTTTAAAACTAAATGTGACTTTAAAACTAAGCCAAAAAGCACTTTGTGTATGGTTGCCATAATTTTGAAATACTTTCTAACAAAAAGTATTTCATGAAATTGACATGTATTGAAATACTTGGGGAATACTTGTGGACAGATCCTGGTGCATTTAACACCCCTATTCTTTTTACTTTATTTCTTTGTTTCTCTTCAACTTTGTTTAATTTGTAAATTCACAAAACAATATTCAACATTTTTCAGATAGCAGAAGCAAAAAAATTGCCTCTGGTATAGGAACAAAATTGCATAATTATATGGAATGTAATCTTGTGACCTAGGTCATATGTCTTTATTCTTTTTGTCACATATGCCACAAGAATAGGATCTCCAAATGCTATCTGGAATGGCCCACTTCCTCTCAGCTTTACATGGTCCAGCAAAGATTTCTTTGTTGCTCACAGTGAATATAATGTCAACATTTAGCCATATCAGAGTTAATCTGCCATTTTAATCCAGTTAAAAAAAATTTGTTTTGACCATCCTTTGTCTAGAGTATACAGAATCCTTGAAATATGCAAATCCTACTTAAGACTATTAGAAATTTGTGACACAAAGGAGATTAACATGTTTCACTGGCATTTTGGATGGGATAGGGTCTAAAAAAACAAAAAAAAACAGGAGGTGATAGTTGGTATAAAACATTGTTTTTGTTTAGTTTGTTGCTTGTTTTTATGTGAATAAAAAAGGAACAGAAATGAATTTGGGATATAGAAATACACTTTTGAATGTTTTCTCTCTTTTGACTTTCATAAACAAAAAAAAATATTAGAACTTAAGGAATAAATATCAGCATATGTATATCCAATTGATAAAACTCCATGATCATTTTTTTTCAGTAAGATGGAAACTATGTTCTGGTCTTGAGAAGGCATGGGGGTTGTACTACTCATGTTAATTTTTGCTCATTTTGAGTTTGACTCTATTATTTATTGCAATTTCAGTTTGTTTTAGTTTCACATTTATTGATGGCAATTTGTGGTAGTTTTACACTTGGAAGATTATTTAACTTTATTTCAGCTCATTGTTGGTTTAATGTAGCTCTTTACTTTCCTTTGATTGACTTGTTTTTTGGAAATAGTTTTTAGATTTAATTACAGTTAAGAGCCTCCCCTAGATAATACATCAAAACCTGCAAGCCTGAAACATTTTACAAATATTTTCTCACATGCACAATACAGAGCACTTTCAGTAGTAATCAAATATTCACCAAAACAGTTTGCTATTTCTTTTCCACTGTTCTTTCACACAAGCAACATATAAAATGTGGTCAAAACAGGATTTTTTTTTAATTTGATGTAATTTTCCTTTACTGTCATCAGCCACCTCTCAGAGGAGTATCTACAGTTTATACAGTGCTTGTAATTTTAATTAGGACCTTTACTCCTTGTCATTTTTTAATTGTTTTTTTTTCTTGGTCCCTTATATTTATTAAAACGTTTTTCTAATTCTGAACTTAAACTTTCTATAGCCCACCATATCAAAAACAGGTTAGTGGAACTTTGATAATGTTTATTCAACTAACTATGGTTCTCAGCCACTCAGCTCATCATCTTATTAAAATACTACTGTTTAGGTTTTACCAATATATATTTTGTTCTTTCATGCTTTAATCCAAAACAACATGTTTACAAAGCAGCATAGTTAGATCTTGCTTCCAAAGGAAGGGGGAACTATGGTCTTCTTCCTAGACACACCCTTAATCTATATCTAAACCAGATGTCCATAAATTGTAGTTACTATATTTTTTCTGGTTTGATGTTGCTGTTTTGGAGTGACAGAGCTGAAGACCATATAAGCTCAAATTCATTTCAGGGGAGGTACATTTTCAGACATGGGGGAATTTACAAATATACAATAAAATAGAAATCTTAAGTACAACATAGGAATTTACATAAACAATTTTTAGATTCAATATCACTTTGCTAAACAAATTGGGATTAAGTAGTTTACAAAGATAGTCTACTGGGTGGAATAGACTGCCAATTTAATAGTGCGAAAAATTAATGCAGCAAACAGGCTAGCACAACCTACTTATTTATAACCCATTTCAACTTGGGCTTGGTTTAGATGGGAAGCAGCATTTTGACGCTAGTATGATTCCCTATTGAAAATAATAGCACATGTCAACCCTATATATTCACTTGACTGGCCCTTAAACTTGATAGATTTCGTTATTCTTTGGTTTCTTTATTCTGTTTCTAGCTTGCATGGTTGTTTCCAGCTTGCAAAACTGCTGTAATTACTGAACAAGACAAAGATAGTAGTAGATACTATGTCACAATTTTCATCTATTTGGTCAATCCTTTTATGTTATTTATTTCTTACATCAACTTAGATGTTGACTCTGTAAAATTACTGTATTTACTATACAGAAGAAAATGTTTTAGCTGATCCAAATTCAAGCAGTTATCATGTCAGTGTTTTCATCTCTTCTACTTGTCTTATCATCAAATGTTGTTTATTGTTCTTGTTTATTTAATTTAAATACCAAGTCAATAACCATATGGTGCTTTGCATTATAGTTTACTTTTACTGAATTACAAACAATACTCAGGTAAGTCCTCCTCCCTTTCCATACAGATCAGCTTTGATTGTATTTATATGCAGTACTTCTTGATTTTAAGCATGTTGATTGTTAAACTATCAATATTTACAGTGAAAGCCATGTTTATACTGGCTGGTGTTTAATTCCTTGGGAGGATATACAAGTTTTGATTAAACACTAAAGAAAGTAATGATTAAAAAGTAGTGATACATCCTACAAGTAAGAAAAAAATTGAAACATGAGGTTGAAAACCCCTTCAACTACTTTGCTTGGATAAAATTATAGCTTTTTACCAGCTCAGAAAGTATTTGAGCAAGGTGAAAAGGCTCAGGAATTGAGCTATAGCCTGATGGTGGATTGGGGGAGTATCTCTCAGGATTTTATCTGTATCACTCTCCCACATAGTATTACAGATCTCTTACAATCTAGGCATTAGATACACATATGAGTTTTACATAGACCCCTGCAAAAAGCATAAAAATTCGGTTTTCTTAAATATTTGCTGGATACAAGATGAAAATACCACTTAATGTACCTTTTAACACTCTTTCCAAATACACTAATCCCTACCATTGCAAATGGATCTTGCTCCCACCCCCCCCCCCCTTAATGTCCCATTCTACACAGAAAACTTTGCTAATGTTTTTGTTTTGCATTAGCTTATGAGCTTATTTATATTAACACATACAATCAAAATAATCTTTCATACCTATTGGTGTTATAATACCAAAATAATAATGTTTCTTTATAATACAAGATTTGGTCAACATACAAAATAACCTACATCAGCAAAGTTTTACAAGCAGCCTAAAGCTCTATTAGGAGGGGGGATGCTTTTGAAGAGCAGCAATTATTATGTTCAAAAAGAGTGCTAGAAGGTGCAAGAGGTAGCACATTCATTTTTAACAAATTAATTGAGATGACAAAATGAGTTGATGTAGAACAACAGAATATAGATTAATATCGATCATAAGTGAATGAATATTATATATTTAGAATATATATATTATATATTTAGAAAGAGCATAAAAAGAGGCATCGAGTAGTAAAGTCATCTTGTCCATATGACAGCAATGCAGCTAGGTATATATTTACCCAATGATCCCCCAGGAATGTGTTTTCAGTATTGATCTCTACTCCTTTCTTTCTAAAAGGTGCTGACCTTATATTGACTTTTATAGTCTTTGTATTGTAAAAGTGAAATCTTGAGGTATACATTTACTATTCAAATAAGGTATAAGCAAAGAGTTTTGAGCTTCATATTGTTAATCTATCCTTATTTATAAAGCTTAATTTTTATTTAATTTTAAAAGATTTAATGTTTTTTTCAATTTAGGGCAAGAACCCTTGATACAGCTAATCCTGCTGAAGCAACAGGTTCCAAAAACAATGGCCTATGAAAAAGAAACTGAAAATCCAAAATTAAGGTCAACTAGAAACTAGTCCCACAACTAGAACTTCATTGCCATTTCTAAATGTCATGGTTCCTTATCTGACAATGTACTCCTCACCCTGATGGGTCTAAACTTAGCCCCCACAATATATTTCATTGTTAAGCTACATGCCATCAAGATGTCATTACTCTTTGCTAAGGAAGTTTTTGTGTTCTCAACTCTAATGGATTTTAGTTTTGTCTTAGTGAACAATACAATTATTGATATAATTCTTTTTAATGATTTAAAAATGTGGAAAATGGAAGAAAACATGATAACCTGATTAATAAAACATCTTGGTAAATATTTATTGGTTTTCACTCCCTAGGAAAAAAGACATACTAAAGAAATAAAAAACATACCATTAGCTCCTTAATTTTATACTACCACTCCTCCCTCCCCTGATGGTCTTATATATAGCTTTGATAGTATTTTTTTTTATCTTTCTCTCTTGATGTGTAATATAATGGAAGCCTGTTAAGACTTGAAGAATCCAGTTTGTACTCCTGTATCTTTGCCTTGATTGGGAGCATTATTTACCACACTGTTGTTCTTAATCTGTTTAAAACCAGTTTCTCTATTTGTAAGTGGAGATAATCAGTATAGCCTGAATAAAATAATCTTTTATGCAGGTTCATTTTAGTAAAATATTAAACAAATAGAGTTGGTTGGTTTAGGTATTTAATATAGCCTAATGCATTCTGGGCAACATTCACATTCCTTATTTATTTAGAATTATATTCCCTAATTCTCTTTTGTATTCACATTCTCTGCTTCCATAATTTTGTTACTGAAATCTTATGTCTTAATCATATTTTGGTATATTTTATTCTGATTAACCTAGCTTCACTTCTTGAGTGTTGTAGAGTATTAAGTACTTGCCAAAACATTATTTGAAATGTTTTAAGAAAGTGGAGAACAGTAGAAGAAAACATAAAACATGTTATAAAATAAGCAATCAAATACTAGTACTTTTATTGCATTGACATGCTTCCTTACAAAGAGTTTAACCAGTAAGCTGATATGATTATAGCCTGGATCTAGGCAATATATAAAAGTTAGTGAATTTGAATGTTTTGTCAGTATTCTTGTTTGTTTTTTACCTCATCAATATTGTGTTCATAATGTAAGATAAATCCAATTGAAAAATAAAATCAGCAAACATTTGTAAATAGAGTAAAACTAAATCTCCCTTAATAGGGAGGGGAACTGTGATATAAGTGCAACAATAGTGATCATATTTAGAAAGGGTGATCATATTATTACATCATCCTAAATGATGGGCTTTTGTATATCTTAGAAAGTAGCAGATGAGAATCTTGGGGACAGATTGTAAGCTTTAAAGATCAGTAGATAGAAACAAAATGACATTACTGACAAGGTGAACATGTTACTTGATGCCTTTTTCATAATCTTTCCAAATCTAAAAATTGTCTCACTTGTAGATAGCCTTCCTACACCAGGTGAAGCATAGTTACCATATACACTCATTAAAATATAATGGCTTTTGGAAACATTTTTCTTCATATTGAAGTAATAATGTAGCCTAGAATTCCTCACAAAAAAGGGACTATTTGGCAGAAATTTTGTTTTAGTATTTTACAAAATATTTGAAATAGGCCTATGTCTACTTTTCAGAGTGCATGGTGCAGCCTTCTGAAGAATAACTATGCTATACTGATAGCCTATACAATTTTCAATTACGGGAGAGAGGCTATAGGAAAGCATTGGACTTTTAGGATTGAGATAGTCTAGTAGGCTAGTCTAGGCTATAAAAAGGAATGGTAGGCTAGTATATTTAAAATTATTGTAGTTATTTTCAGAATTTTTAAGAGCTTCCTTCAAATGCATCCCTCTCCTTAATTTTTCTTAAATTTTTTCAACACTTACCTTCTTGTTTTTTCCTTGGCCAGAAAAAATAAGTGAGAGGTATAAGAACTAATGCCAAAAAGGACAGCAAAAAATAGTAGAAAGTTGATCCAGATTCATCATACTGAAATTTTTGAGCCATATCAGCTTCCTTACATCAGGTACTTTACACTTGTGTCTCTACCTTCTTTTGTAGGCTATTTGTTAATTTCTCAACTTTGGAAAGTCAAGTAGCTTCCAATTCTTCCTTTGATTACTAAATGAAGTGTTAACACCATGTTGTCTTCATCTTAACACAATTAATAGTATTATTAGGCCGAAAAACAAACTACTTCTGTGCTGGTTTGTTCCGTAAAATAAGCGTAATTGTTGGTTCAGTTCTTTTGATGAAATATCGTGACAAAATTGGACTTATAAACCATATTTTAAGACAGTAAATATTATATTATAACATTATTCAGGTCTCAGCAAAATTTAAAAGAAAAGCAAAATGATGTTTCCGAGTTCTAGAAAAAATATACTTATGGCTTCATGCCTTCTTCAAAAAATGTCAAATAAGTAAAATATGAGAAAAGTAGGGCGTAGTAAAGTTTTGAATGGTGATTATTTTGCTGTCTTAGATAAATTGTGTCCAGGGAAGGTTTTTTGAAATTTCTAACTCCACCCCTTCCCCTTTTATGCGCCAATGACCTTTAACAAACTTAGCCAGCCTATGTGTTAAAAAAAGAACATTTTAGACATAAATCTACAGTTAAAATGAGCTTAATCTTTCTGTCGTCTTAATTATTTTTCTAGTGTATTTTTAGAAGATAACATTTGATGTGCATTTTGACACTCTATCCCTAATGTCTGCTACCCAAAAATTGAACCCAGCCCACTCTTCTTATTAAAGCCAGATATATTCCTAGATTTTACACAAGGTTCAGCAGAACTTTATTTTGGTGCATATTTTGAATCAAAAGTTGATTCGTAATGCAATGTATAGCAAATTCGAAAAGAAACAACAAAAAGGAAACCCTTCAAAATAACCTCGGGCTAAGCATATATTTTGGTAAACTAGGATTAAAAAGTTTGGATGCAATTTTAATAATGGCAATTATTCTATTTAAAAATAGTGCTGAAAGGGAAATTCAATGGAATGTTGTTTTTTTCTATCTGATTTCTGTCCTACATTATAAAGAGAAGAAACCACTCAAAGTTTCATTGCCAGGAACAACCCGCTGTGTGCAAGTTTAGGTGTTTCACTGCTTAGCTGGTAGTTGCTGTAAAAGGGTATTTGAGTGACAAATTTGCAATATACTACTCGAAACAAAATTACCCACTATGCTTAGCCTTCTAATCTGGTCTTCTAGTTTTATTTGTTGCTAGATATTATTCGATGCTTCCAATATCATCAGCCTATTTGTATGTTCTCTGCAAACTTTTAGATGTAAACTGCATGATTCCTAACCGACAAAATCACTCTTATAATATCTCTTTTTAACATTTTTAGCCAATTTTAGTTATTCCGATGGGAGTTATAAATCCAAAATGTTAGAAAACTAGAGATCCAATCAGTGGCAGATCAAGGAGATGCGGGGGGGCAGGTACACCCACCCTGACGTGGTGGTGGATAAGTGGTTGGGACTACTTGCTCTGGTTTGGGTTGGGACAAAAGTAGTTTTTTTGTAATTGCTTTTTAATAGCTAATTTTTAATAAGTTTTTAATTATTAAGACCGTTTCTTCCTGCAAACAAGTTTGAAACAAGGTTTTAGTCACTTTGTGCGATCTCTATTAGATTTTACCAATGTCACATACCGAAAAAAAGATTTAATTAAATTTAGGTTTATCAAGGGAATTTGTCCGTATTATCACAAAAGCGAACTGGAAGGAGAAAATCTTTATTTCGTAATAACAAATAAGGGAAATTTTAAATAATAACTTCTTTGGGCTGTCGAAATGATATTTCAGGATTGTGCTGTCACAACAGGGCTGAAAAGCAAAATATTTTATTCTTTTTACTGTCAAAAATTTGTTTTCAAGTCTTGCTATGTCTTTAATGTATATACAATATATATTACGAAATATATATTATTATAATATATTATAATAATATTATATATTATTATAATATATATATATATATATATATATATATATATATATATATATATATATATATATATATATATATATATATATATATATATATATATATATATATATATATATACTAGCTGTTGGGGTGGCGCTTCGCGCCACCCCAACACCTAGTTGGTGGGGGCGCTTCGCGCCCCCCCAAGCCCCCCCGCGCGCGTAAGTCGTTACGCGCCATAATAGTTACGCGCCATTGTAGTTGTGTCCCTATGTCCCACCTGTGAATATAGATAGATATATATATATGGTTTTAACTACGTAAAACTTGCGAATATACAACATTCTTTGCTGTCCCATTGTCTTTGCATATAAATAGATTGTCAGGTTTACCGACTCTTGAACATGCAACATATAATGGTCCATGGGAAAACAATCTGTATTCAGATCTATACCTCATGATTCTAATGATTGCCCTTGAGCTTTGTTGATGGTGATTGCTAATCGACCATTCCCTGTCCCGGTGTCCCGGTCGTCATTTACATCCCCCTGTTTCCCCCGGTGTCCCCGTTGTAGTTGTGTCCCTGTGTCCCGGTCGTCATTTATATTCCCTGTGTCCCGGGTCCCGGTCATCATTTGTATCCCGGTGTCCCGGTCTGTATATACATTCGTTTTTTAGTTTTGTTTTTCTCCTTTATTTTTTTCCTTTTTTTTTCTTTTTTAGCTTATTTAGATTTTTAGATTTTTTAGTTTTTTTTATTAGTTTTTAGTTTTTTTTTCTTTTTAGTTTTTTTGTCCCGGTCGTCATTTATATCCCCCTGTTTCCCCCGGTGTCCCCGTTGTAGTTGTGTCCCTGTGTCCCGGTCGTTATTTATATTCCCTGTGTCCCGGTCGTCATTTGTATCCCGGTGTACCGGTCTGTATATACATTCGTTTTTTAGTTTTGTTTTTCTCCTTTATTTTTTTCCTTTTTTTTTCTTTTTTAGTAGATAGTTTTTTTTTTTTTACTTATGTCCTGGTCGTCATTTATACTCCCTGTGTCCCGGTGCTTTGTTGATTGCTAATCGAACATTCCTTTTGTCCTGGTCGCTTTCTCTTTGAGTGTCGTCATTTATTAGTTTTTTCCTTTTTTTTTTAGTTTTTTATTGGTTTTTACCTTTATTTTAGCTTATTTTTCAGTTTTTTCCTTTTTTTAGTTTTTTTTTATTTTTTATTTTTTTTAGTTTTTTACCTTTTTTTAGTTTTTTTAGTTTTTTTAGTTTTTTTAGTTTTTTTAGTTTTTTAGCTTTTTTACTTTTTTTATTAGTTTTTAGTTTTTTTTTGTAGTTTTTGCCTTTTTTTAGTTTTTTCAGTTTTTTTTTTAGTTTTTTATTGGTTTTTACCTTTATAGTTTTTTTAGTTTTTTAGCTTTTTTATTTTTTTTATTAGTTTTTAGTTTTTTTTGTAGTTTTTGCCTTTTTTTAGTTTTTTCAGTTTTGATGTCACCTAATCCAGTTTCTTCAGGTGACGTCACCTGACACATCCATCCATCCACAGACAGACAACTTATTTTTATATATATAGATATATACATACATATATATATATATATATATATATATATATATATATATATATATATATATATATATATATATATATATATATATAATATATTACGAAGTACGGTGAGAGATTCTTACTTACTGCTAAATCTGATTCAAATTTTCATTTTGGTGCTCAACAGACGTATTGAGATTTAAACCTATGAATTGAATATCTCAAAATCTCAAGATTAAAATAAAAAACTAATTAGAAATCTACCACTGCTTGAAACCTTGAGAATTTAAATCACCAATCTATACCTATAAAATACAAAAATAACAAACACCTTAACAATTTGTTTTTAAGGGAGTATTTCGACCCATATACTTAGTTGAAGCAAATACCTACATGCATCTTTATTACGAGTTCATATTTTTCGGACAATTTTGGTCTTAATTTGAAAATTCGTGGATGAATAGAAGAGGAAATACTAACGAAGAGCTCTAAACTGACAAGACTCTAGACTGACAGGACTAGCCATTACAAACATTCACCGAAATATTTAGGTAGACATCGACCGTTTAATTAATAGATATGGCGGGATTGGAAATAGAGAAATCGACTTTTTCTTATAAGTGTGAATTCTGTAATTTAAGCGAAATATATTGAACTTTTTAAGGTGGAAAGATACGCTACGTTGTGATAAACAGCAAAATTTTTGTTAGTGAGTTTTTGAGATTTCATCAAAGTTGAAACTTTTTATTGAAACACTATTTTTAAAAAGAAACAGAGATTAATTAATGCTTTATTGCCTATACTTAAAACTCTCGTTTTAAATGTCTTCTATGCATTTCCTTGTTCTTTTTTTTGTTACATTCCTAAAAGAACTAGTATTTAATGCTTAATATGTCTTTTACGAATATACAAGCTGTATCTTTATCCTCATATCCTACTCTTCAGTACTATCATAGCTACTAAGTGATGCCACAAGGTTAAGCGACATGCTAAATGGCTTGACCTGTACAAATTGTCATAAAGCGTGCGTGACCCCAAAAGATGGTTCAAGACCAAATTTTGTGTTGATAATAAAAGGCTTAATTCACTCACTATAGTGATCAGAAGTACAAAGACAAAAAATTATGCAGAAAATATTAAATATCATTTTTTATATAGATGGTGAGCAGTTTATTATTATTATTTTTTTTTTTTTTAATGGCGGGATGGTTCTGACAACTTACTATTTTTGTATCAATATTTTTTTAGCATTTTAATTTCAACAGATTTATCAGAACTTTACCTCTCACCAGATTTTGGATTAAATTTACAACCATTTCCACTACCTACCTACGACAAATAACTGTCGAAGTTCCCTTTAAATTGCAGGCATTTCTTTATTCGCAGGTTTATTCAAGCAACCTATTATGCACCCCTTCTAAAGACAATCCTGGATCCGCCCCCGGGTCCAATGTAAAATTACATGATTCCTAACAATGTCACACACATTCCTTGGGCAAACTTCTTGTTTCTGGTCGATAAAAGTGTAATAAATCGGCAGCGAGGAACTTCAGATATTTTAAAACAATGGTCTTGCAAGAATGTGTTAGACGGGACGTTTCAAAACAAGGTCATCGAAAAATAACAGTGCTATTTAATAGTTGAGAAAGAGCGAATCACAGGGGTGACATGTGCAAACGACCAGTTAGCCCTTCTCACTGGTCTCATATAGCAGAATAGTTAGATTAGAAAATAACTATATGATAGAAATAGCAAGGAAAATTTAAAAGTCCAAGGGATCAGGCCCCCTCCAATTGGTGCCACCAGGCTGACGAGGCCCCGTAGGAATGATACGTTTTTTACATAGTACTACTTATATCTTATGGAACTATTTTTCGTCTATGCTCATTCGTAATACTGGGTAATAAAGATTTTCTTTGACTTTCCTTGCTTTAAAAACGCACAGTATTTTGCGAAAGGTCGTGGATTTGACACCGTCTGAAATGATTGATAAGCGACACATAACTTTTTTATACAAAGCTATTTTGTAGTTTTTCCTCCCACCACACACTAAAAAAAATATGTGGGTTATGAAGGCTAGGCTCCAGTGTAAAAAAATTTATTTTTCTTACTTACTCATTGTGTAATAGTAAATCCACCTTTATTCATTCTTAGCACTCAAATACTCGTTTTTGCAAAAACAAAAGGTGAGAATAACTAAATAATCTCAAACTTTCAATACGAAAATATATATTGTACAACTAAAAATAAGACAAGTTAGAACCGATATAGATAGCTTACACTTTTCTGTTCAACCCGAGAAACGGCGAAAATGTAACAATAGGTGTCTTTAACAGTAAAACATATCCCCAGTAATCCGATTTTGTGCTTTCAACATAACGTCCCGATCGCAATGATGCCATGTTCTAAGCCATAAGTGTCACTAAGAAAATAGGTTATAAATTTCATAATTTTGATTATATTTCATTTCGTTCCACTTATGCTCTACATCAGAAAAATGCTGCTCTACTAAAAATCAGGATCGTGATTTCCTAATCTAGATTTTGAATTCAAAACGTCGTTCAAAAAACGAATATTGATTTTCCTGAGTGGTTGGTCTGATTTATACCTTTATCTAAGCTTTATATTTCAATAATTTAACCTTTTTTATTGCTTTTATAAGCGTCTTTGTTTTGTTACCCTGATGGCTCATAATTTATTTTTGTTCGTCAGTGGGAAATGCTTTTAAACCTCTTTGCGTTAGTCCTTAAGAAAGATATCGAAGACGGCTAGACCTTTAATTTTTCTAACCCAGAAGAAATTTTTTAAAATTAAGAAAAAATTGACATAACGATGGATCAAGGAAGGATTACTGGTGCCCAAAGAGAGCAGCTTATAGAACAAGTTAAGGAACAGATAGCTGTAGCTAATGCTCAGGAGCTATTAAGTGTGAGTTTTAATTGACAAGGCTAGTCTAGTGTGTATGACAGGGTGATCAATTCCTTCCTGAATAAATTTTAGGTAATTCTGCACAGTCATTCCCAACATGAAGGAAAAATTAAGGCAAAATTCTACTTTAGTTACTTTTGGCTATCTTTGAAAGGGCTATGTTATGAAAATGAAACTTTCAGGGATGGGTCTACAGGCTAAAGTATGCCCCATGAAGGTATTTTGAAGTACCTACCTCCACGCCCTCTCCCTTTAGTGGGTCCTAACGTTTGATGACCTTTGAAAATATGTGTTATAAAAGTGAAACCTTGCAATATAGATCTTCTGCTTGAATGAAGTACAACAAAATTGTTTTCAGCTTCACAACTTTGCTCAATCCCAATTTATAAAGTTTTTGTAGACATTCAAATACATTTCCTAAATTTTGAAAGAAAAAAAATATTGATATGGCTCAGAATTCTACTCAAATAACAGGAATTGCATTTCAGAACTAAAGCCAGAGAAAAAGCAACTGGTAACTGAAAATTAAGGTAAAATGTTGTTTTAAAATGTTGAAAATTAAGGTAACATGTCATGTAGACAAATTTCAGGGCTGTCTAGAGGGAGAAGGAATGGAGGTGAGTAGCCTACTTTAAAATACCTTCCCAGGATATACTTGAGCCTATAGACCCATCCCTAAAAGTTTCATTTTCCTAACCTAGCCCCTTTCCAAGATAGCAAGAAGTCACTAAACTAGAATTTTACCAAATTATTATTTAAAAATTTGCTTTCCATTCTCTTGGCACACCCCTTGCATTCTGGTACTAGAGGACATTCAATGAAGCTCCCCATGCAGCATTCCACAAGTAGACATAGAAATCATTTCTTCAGCCAAAGAGTCCTCAGTCTATAGAGTCAACTGTCTGAGGAAACAGTTTTTACAGCTTCAACCAACATGTTCTAGTCCCACCTCACCTTGATTGGGAATGGCTCTGCCAGGAGTTTCTTTACAATTGGGAAGCTGCAGAGTCCTCCACAAGAGTCTAGATCAACAACCACAATCTACACCAAATAATTTTTTTTTTTCATCACTAGAGCATCACAAGGATGGAAAATCCTTATATTGCTCCAAGCTGTGATTTAAGGTAATTTAAGATAATTATAGATCCCATGCCTCTTGACTATCCACATATGGAGCCCTTTCCCCCCCCCCCCAATAAAAATGCCTAAGATTTGCTCCTGGTTGGCTCTCATTCTTTATTTCAATTATTTTTCTAGTTGGCTAGTATCTTGTTTGCTTAAAAGTAATGTTCAATTAGCTAATTAGTTGGATAAATTATACTAAAATTGAGTATAGTTAGACATTATTTTTACATTTTACAGAATATAAATTTTAGACATTTTCCATTGAGTTGGGTTTATTCCAACCTTGTCTCTACATCAGTAACAGAGTTGTATAAATATCTAGCATAGCCAACCAAGAATAACCCAGTTTGCCAATGTTTCATTAATTTTGTTTCTATGTTATTAGAGGGCAACTCTCTCCTTTTGCCTCCCCCCTCTATACAATGCTCCTGGAGCCAACTTAGTGTCTCTAGCTAGGTGGTTAATACTTTATCTTAACTCTTCCGATATATATTTAACTAGGAAAACTAATTAAACATTTCATGCAAACTAGTAATAATATCCAACTAGCTAGATAATTTTTTCTCTTGTTTTTTTTGCCCTATCTATGCATTGCATTACTATCCTATACACCTCTAAGAAATGCTCAGTAAAATAAATACTTAATAAAAAAAAATATGTTTTTTACTGAGTGTTTCTCAGTAATATATAGGATAGTATTGCTATTGGCCAATTGGGTGGTTAAAAAAAAAAAAAAAAAAACTTGGTAAAACAAACATTGATGGTGGCAATGCATCTGTATATTATCAGTACAATAAACAGTGGGCAAATAAAAAATCATTTATTTTAATGCTAATGTTGAGATGGAAGCAGAATAAAATGGAAGGGTCATGCTCAGTTTTTTTTTTCTTTTTTAAGCTGATGAGTGAGTTTGTTTGCAGAGGTTATATCATAAAAAAATTAAATTGCAAGTGATCAATGTTTTTTTCTTCTGGGAAGGGAGAGGACAATTGCCAAAAAAATGCTAGATAATTTGATTGGGGAGTGTCCAGAAATCCAAGAAAGTTTAAAATGTCTGGAGATTGGGCCCAAATTAGCCCCTGTCTTTGACTCTATGCAAACCAAACCCTATTTATTATGAATAAATAAAATGAGTGTCATTCAGCTTATTTGTCCTAAACTGAATAATATTTTAACAAAACTTGAATTCATTTATGTTATAGAAAATGCTACCCATTGTTATAGAAAATGCTACCCATTGTTATAGAAAATGCTCCCATTGGTTTTCAGAATAGTTTCTAGTTTAACTGCTGTCTTCTCCCAAGACTGTATCTGTAGTTAATTCTTACAAATATAGAGGCAGAAAATGACTGTGATGTATTTATGATCTACTATGATTGACTGACAGTGCAGTGGTAGAATGTTCACCACCTAGCATGTCCATGCTGAAGCAGTAACATCAAAAATTGATTGGTAAAAAGCACCAATCTTGCCTATATATTATAATATTATATATTTTGTACAAATTTGTATTATTTTTAAATATTTATTTCATTTAAAAATGTTATAATATTTTACATTCTTTCATTATTAAATATCTAATTATTCTTATTATTATTCAGATCTTCTTATGTTCATACTGAAGAGAAAAAAAATTGAGGATTTCTTTTTTTATAATCATAATGAAATTTGACACCATTCTCAACACCAAAACAACACAAAGCAAAACCAAAAACAAGAAAAATTCTCAAGCTGAAATCAATGCTGTTTTCATAAGAAAACAGCACCCAATTTACCAAATTTTGCTGGAAAAAGCTATGTGTGTTCTTGGCTTTTGACTGGGTAAGATTATTGCATGTCCACAGGCCAAATGATATTGCTTTCTAAAAATTTTATGTAAACTGGTCATTAAAAAATAATAAGCAAATGTAAATAAGGTGATAAGCAGTAAAAGAAGGGCTAGTTGAACACCAATTAATCACTCAATCATAAACACTTCACAGCAAAATTAATGAGTGCAATATTCAGTTATATTACTTTCTTTTGCTCTGCTGTGTAGCCAGTAAAATTATGATAACAATATCATATCCAAACCTGTTTCTCCCAGCCTTTTGGCAGTTTTTTGCAATGATAAATACAGGGCGCCATATAATATGTCAGTAAAATATATAAAATGCCAATAAAATAAGTAAAATAGCAACTTTTACAGGGGTACATAAAATTATGGTAAAATAAATAAAATACCCAGTGTATGGGCAACTGAACTACCATGTGACTGAACCACCATGCAGACAAACCCTTGTGTAACTGAAGCTTTGTGCAACTGAACCCTCGTGCAACTTGATCCCCTCAGAATTCAACCTTATTTAACTGAACTCCTGTGTAAAGCAACTATACAGCTGAATTGTTTGTGACTGAACCCTTGTACAACTGAACCACTGTACTCAGTTTTTCAGCATTCTACAATATGAGGCAATATTATTGGGCAAACCAATCTAATGACCATTTGATAGCTAGTTCAAATCTTCTTTCAAATCTGAGTGTTCTTAAGTTGGTTGTACAGTTGTTTATGTGCATGCTCAACAATGTAGGACCCAGGATGATCCCCTGAGGTACTCCACTCTTGAATGATTGCAATTCAGAAAAGAGAGCATTGCCATTGTAGTTGTACACCAATACCATCTGAGTCCTGCTGGTTAGAAACCTTCTATTGAATGTACTACATCTTTGAGCACTTCATATGCCTTAAATTAAAAAAATACTAGTTTTTGCTGAACTTTGTCCAAGGCTTTGGATGGGTTCAGCAATATAACATCCACTGATAGACATTTGTGAATGATAAAATTGGGTATTTTGGTTCTATTGCAATTGAACCACTTTGTAACTGAACCTCATGCAATTGGACCCCTGTGTAACTGAGCCACTGTGCAACTGAACCACTGTACTGAGTTTTTCAGTATTCTGCAAATATGAGACAATATCATTTGGTAAAACACAAGTTAGAATCTTTACAGGTTCAACGTTGTTGGAATTGTTTTTTGTTTTTTTTTTTAAGTCATTATATGTCAAGATGATTCATGAAAAAGCTCTGTTTTGTTGTCACAAAAACAAAGATAATTGGATGTCACAAACCATTAAAGCCAGATTTATCTCTCCTTTTTTAATGTCTGTTGACGGGGTTCCCTACACCCTGCCACTGTATACAGGTCTAGGCGTTTACCCCTCCCCCAGAACGCCCCTTCCCTGCAGCTGGTTGGTTTTCAATCACTTTTGACTTATAGAAAAAGACTAGAATACTTAATTTCTTTTTGAATGAGCATCCTCCAAAGCTTATACAACCATGAGGCAGAAATGGGGATGAGGAAAGGGCAGTCCCCCACCTATACAGAATAAATTCTTCTCATTTTGGGATCTAATGTTACTCTTTACTTTCATAATAACAACATAGACCATAAATATTCCCAGAAATCTAGAGGGATTAAATATCAATTTCACATTTTTTATGTGTTTTTTAGATTTTTTGTCCCCCCCCCCCCTGAAAAAAACCCCCCAAAGAAAAGTCCTGAACATGGCCCAAAGGGTTATGTGTCAATTTGTACCTTCACCCCCCCCCCTTGTCTCTTTCTTAGAACTACGTCTGTATTTATCTTAAGGCTCAATGGAAGTTGGGGTGTTTTGGTGTTAAAATGCATCCTTTGAGGCATCTCCCTCCCTCCCTAACTATCCAAAATACTTTTAAGGTCTATACAAATTTCACTGTCTTAGGTAAGTTTCCTGTTGATTTACTATTCCAAACATTTTGCATATAAGGGCTTTAGATCTCTACAATGGGGTTCTATAATTATTTTGTAGTTAGGGAGAGAGGAGATGCATCAGAGCGCATTTTAATACCAAAGCATCCCAACTCATTGAGCCTTCAGATAAATACAGAATGAGTTCTTAGGGAGAGACAAGGGGAGGGTAGAGGTAGAAATTGATATATAATCTTCAGGGCCAGATCCAGGACTTTTGTTAAGGGGGATTCTTTTTTTTGGAAGGGGGTGTAAAAATTTGGAAAACAAATTAAAAATGTGAAATTGATATTTAATCTCTCTTGATTTCTGGAAGTATTTCTGGTTTACACTGTTATTATAAAATAAAAATTAATATTAAACCCTAAAATGAGCAGAATTCATTCTGTATAGGAGGGGGACTGCTCCTTCCTCATCTCCACTTCTGCCTCATGGTCATAGAAACTTTAGAAGATGCTCTTTTGATCAGAAATTGAGAGTTCTAGTCCTCGTTTTATAGGTCAAAAGTGATTGGAAACCAACCAGTCGCAGGAAATATTTCCAAGGGGGGATTTTCTGGGGGTAGACACCTAGACTCACAGACAGTGGTAGGGCAAAGGAACCCCCATTAACAGACAAAAAGGAGAAATAAATCTGGCGACATCCAATTTTCTTTGTTTTTCTGACAAAAAAACAAGCTTTTTTATGAATCATCTTAACAGGCATTTATGTCTTGACTTTAAAAAACAAACAATGCCAACAAGGTTGAACATGAAAAGAACTAACTTGTATTTTACCCAATGACATTGCCTCATATTTGTAGAATACCGAAAAACTGGGTACAGTGGTTCAGTTGTGCAAGGGTTCAGATGTACAGGGTTCAGTTGCATGGGGGTTCAGTTGCAAGGGGGTTCAGTTGCATGGGGGTCCAGTTGCACAAGGATTCAGTTGCACAGGGGCTCTGTTGCACAGGGGTTCAGTTGCAATGGAACCAAAATACCAAATTTTACCATTTACAACACTATCTATCAGTGGATGTTATATTGCTGAACCCAGCCAAAGCTTTTGACAAAGTTCAACAAAAACTTTTAATTTTTGAATCAAAGGCATATGAAGTGCACAAAAATGTAGTACATAGAAGGTTTCTAACTGGTAGGACTCATAGGCTGTAGGTGTACAACTGCAATGACAATGCTATCTTTTTGGATTTGCAATCACTCAAGAGTGGAGTACCTCAGGGGACCATCCTGGGCCATACATTATTGAGCAGGTACATCAACGACTGCACAACCAGCTTGATGACCAGTCAAATATGCAAGAAGATTTGAAATAGCTATCAAATGGTTGTCAGATTGGTTTCTGGAGTTCAATGCCTCAAAACAGAAAGTCCTGTACCTTGGATATAACAATGCAAATTGACCATTTCATTCAGGAGACACCCAGCTTGAGGCAGTTAGTGAGAAGAAGGATCCGGGGTCATTGTTGACTGATTGTTGTAGTTTTTTAGTTGTAGGCAGTACATTGGTGCTGCCTAAGTAAAGAGCAATGTGGGCACAATGAATTCTTTTCTTTTTCGTCAAGACACTATGTGTAGAACGAGTTGTTGTAGAAACTTCAAAAGGAGCCCATTTTATTGGAAATTGAAAGTTCTTGTGGCTGGAAATAGAAAGTTTTAGTTCTAGGGCAACCAGCCCCCCTCCCATACCCATTAATTCCCTAAACACACTCAATAAAAATTTTGAGATGGCCATTTGTTCAGCATAGTAGAAATGTCTAGAAACTATGTCTCTGGGGATGTCAAGCCCTCAGGGTAAGGCCTGTAAGCTATACAATTTGCCCATTGTTTAAACATAGCATTTGTTTTTGGGAAAGAGGGCTTGTTTGACCTTAAGTGTTCAAAAAGATCAAGAGCATTCAAGCAAAGCTCTCAGAGAATGTTGAGGGGAGTGTTGAACTAAGTCCAAAAACATTATGTGCATAAAGGTTGTCAAAAGGGCATAAATCAGTAATGACTGAGGGTATTAAGTTGGAACTTCGAGGCAATGATCAAGGGGGTGATCAATTGACCAAGAAGGCAATATTTGCATACTACTACTATTGCTACTGCTATTGCTACAGACGATTTTCCAGAGGACTTGGGGACATCCAAACACAAAGAAATGACGTATTGATGTCACCTTTTTAACTTCCTTAATTTAAATTTTTAACTTAAATTTTTTTAACTTTTTGAGAGAAGGAATCCTTCAAGTCAATCTGAGGTAGGTACTGCACCTCCCCTCTCCATAGCAAACAGGTTGCACAATACTAAACCCTCCTAAAACTTGTACTTTTTTCTGTAAAAAAAGAGCAAAAGACTAATACATCCTATATGTTGGCATTTACAAGCTATTGTTAATATAGTTACATATGATTATAATGATTTATTGCTGTTTTTTTTTCAGAAAATGACAGACAAATGCTTCAAAAAATGTGTTGTTAAACCTGGCTCTTCTCTAGATAGTTCTGAACAGGTATGTATGTATGTCTGTATTTCCGAAAAAGCTGTCAGGCTATAGGGGAAAAAAAAAGAACATAAACATAACAAGACCAACAAAAAACATAAATAAATTAAAAAGAAAAACGTACTTATATATGAATCTTCACGAAATTATTTATAAAGAGATACATCTTTCATGATGTATTAGCCCTTCATCTACATACTTAGCTATATTCCTTAATGTCATTTTAACTTGTATATATCAGCCTATTTTCTAATAATTTTTTCTTTTTTGCTAGATAAAAAAAAACTAAATAAAATTAGTTTTTTCCGTTTTGCCAAATTTTCTTTGAGTATTTGTTTAAAAATTGTATATATCTACTATATTTTGTGCCTTCAAAACTTTTTGTTTATATTCTTTCTGTGTAATTATTTGGGTGGACAATTTTTACAGTATGCTAGGGTACATTGTCCATTCTTAAGATTTTTTAATGGTGTCTTCCCATTTCTTACCCTCTCCCTAAATCAGTTAAGTTATATTTTATAGAATGTGTTTGAATACTGGTGATTTTTACCATCTTCCTTTTAAAACATTGCTTAGAAAAGAATGATTAAAAGCAAATGGTGAACATGTAACTGAACCCTGTTCAACCGATCCCGATTTAACTGAGCCTTCGTTCAACTGAACACCTGTGCAATTCAACCCCATTTAGCTGAATCCTTGTGCAACTGAACTCTTGTTTAAATTTAAACCCCCGTTAAAATCAAACCCTATTTGACTCAACTCAAAAACGGCCTAAGAAAAAGCTTGAGCTAATAAGGCCTGATTTTTTCCTCTTTTTTTGCAATCTATGAGCTTTTCAATTAGTGCTTGGGTCAGGATTTTGCAAAGGGGCAAGGGAAAAATTTTGATTTTATACCCTATGCGATGGGGAAATAAAACACTAATTCCGACAACCTTGGATGGTTACCCATTTCACCGCCCCTGCGATGTTCCAGTAACCTGTTAGTGCTGGAGAAAGAAAAAGAAGACACATCTGGGTATCAAGCATTTTCTTGTAATTCCTAAGAATTTGTTTCGTAATTATTTCTAGTGTTGAAATGCCAAGAAATAAAGTCTATCATTAGCGGATCAGCTTTGTATTTTAATGATCTTTTTTCACTTGGTAGTTTTTTTAAAATTCGTTCTTTTTTTCACTTTCAGAGGTGACTGGGAAGGGGAGTATTAAAGGAGAGGGAGGAGGGGGTTCAGCACAAGTTTAAGGGTTTTCGATTGTGGAGATTTCAGTGGTAACTCTTATATTTTCAAGCCTTTACACCAGAAATGACACTAAAATCTTATTTTGGTGCAGTATGGAATTTTATGATGGTGTTGCCATGACGAAACTATAAAAAGCGTATTTTTGTAAATTTTAGCTGTCAAACGACCTTAAACAGCTTTCTACGTAGTTTTTTAAAATACCCACATATTTTTCTTCTGAAATAAACTTTTATCATTAAGATGACTTTGAATAATAGCTATCATTCCTAAATCAGTATTAACTGGAAGTTTTTTTTTCAACGAGGGTTCGGTTGCATTAGGGGTTGATTTGAATGAGGGTTCAGTTGAATGGGGTTGGATTGGACGAGAATTCAGTTAAACTGGGGTTTAGTTGCACAGGGGCTGAGTTTCCTGAGGATTCAGTTGAATGGGGTTCAGATGCACTAGGGATCAGTTGCAATGAAACCAAATTAAATACGAAACATTTTAGCATTGGTGATAAATCCGATTTGTGACTACCCTCACAGAGTGTAGTTCTCTTTTGGAAAAACATAATAGGTGTTAGGATCTTAGTCTATTAAATGGGCCCTAGTATAATTGGGATAACCGGAAAAAAAACAACAACTAGAGTTTAAACTCAAAATATTATAGATTATGACAAAAAAAATATGGTACGTGTCAATTACATTTTCAAACAGCATAAAAATTAACTCTATAGTACTGACAAGTAACGTTCCAACACAGGTGCACCCAGGCTCAACACTTGGAAGGGAGGAGTGTTTATGCCAGTGGAAGGGCCCATTCAGACCAATTCCAGTGGGGAAGTTCTTTACCATGTGGCCAGGCATGCTGTAAAAATAAATCACACAGATTTGGGGTTTAAAACCTGGTGTGTACGAGCACTGTTTGAAAGTATGATTAAAAAAAAAATAATCGTCCTTTTGTCCTTTTTTATCAGTTATAAACTGATAAAATTATTCGATGTTCATCGAATAATTTTGCTGTAATTTGGCAAAGAATTACTTGCATGAACTGCCTTTCAGAGAGTGCATTATGACTGAAATTCTACAAGACTTTGTCTATTTTTTTATGGATTAGAATAATTAGGCTCATCATCTAAAAAGAAAATGAATAAGACCAATAAAAGTTTCAACTTTTTTTTTTTTTTTTTTTTTTTTTTTTTTTTTTTTTTTTTTTTTTTTTTTTTGGCTGTATTGTTTGTAGAGTTTTGGTTAAGAAACAAATTGTTATACCAAAATGGTGCACAGAATAATATTGTGGCCTAGAATGTCAATTCAAATTACATGTACTTACAACTATTCCTATTATCTCAATAATAGCTACATATACAGCGTTTGAACAATCCCATCATGTATCTTGTGGCTGAAAATGCCAGAAACATTCCTCAAAATCATAAAGATGGTCCGTAGATTTTGACGGCCACTTCTCGTTTTTTTTTTGTTAGAGGGTTTTGATGTTTGACTTTGTCTTTTCTGTTACCAAGGGATTCTGTTCTACAATAAAACCAGTATTCGCAAGACTATATTATCATAGAGATACATTTGCTGATAGTCATATCATTGAGTAAGGGACTTGGTTTTGTCTTTTGTTGCCAAAAGTATTTTGGTGATTGATATTAATTTAATTCCGTAGCAATTACTTTTGTGCCAGAAAACATTAAGAATAATTCCAACAGCCCGCTAATGAGAAAAACAATTATTAATCCTCTATCAATATTTATTAATTCTGTATGTATGATCAATGGATCAATCTTATCTGACCTTTTGGTGTCAGTTAAGACAGATCCAAGTTCCCCCATTTATTGATGCCAATTTGCTATATCTATGCCCAGAATATCCTATTTTGTACACAAGATCTTTGTTCTTAGGATATACATTTTCAAACTCTTGTAATTTGGAATCAAGGAATACTGAAAAAAAAAATCGAATTACCTAGAGTTCAAAATAACAAGTAGTAATAGTAGTAGACAGGTTTAATAGCAAAAACTTGACAGCTATCGCTGATTTGTGTTTCTTTATAACGTATAGAAAATCAAACTACACTTGTACATTTTGACGAAAACCGGGACGAAAGAATTACCATATCGGTTTGTGTGATTTTTATATCATGGAATCTGTACGATTATTGATTCATGCTTTTGTGCAGTAAATGCACAATACGTACTTTAAAAGTTCATTTAAAAAAGTCCCGTTATTTTCTTTCAAGCAATGGACCATTTAGCATTGTCAAGTCAATTTTTGATTCTGATAAGATCTAAAAGACTTGATTTTTTGTTTTTCCTTCAACAAGAAACCACCCATAGGGGCGTTTTGTCCTTTACACTGACAAATCTACTTGCAATTTTTTGAGACAGAAGTTTACCCCGGATTAACTTTTTTGTGCTCACCCTCAAGAAACTTTTGGTGACACAATCTTTGTCTTTTGACATCGTCAACATTGTTAATGAAAGAGTTTGAGTTGATTTTGATATTTAAACATTCCAAAAACACAAATTAAACCAATTGTGTACTAAACTTCAAAACTTAGATTAACTGGATTAACTTTTTTGTGCTCACCCTTAACAAAATTTTGGTGATGTAATCTTTGTTTTTGTCACCGTCAAAATTGTCAATGAAAGATTTTGTGCCGATTTTGATATTTTAAACATTCCAAAAACACAAATAAAACCAATTGTGTACCAGACTTCAAAACTTGGATTAACTTGAATAACTTTTTTGTGCTAATTTAAGAAAGTTCTGGTTACATAATCTTCGTTTTTTGACATCATCAATAATGCTAATGACATTTAACATTTTTTCCAAAAACACAAATTAAACCAAAGCATACCAGACTTTAAACCTTGAGAAAAGATTGTGAATTCAAATTATTCGGATTAGGGAAGCATTGACTTTAAGTTATAAACATGTCAGCGAGCAAGATATCTTGCTACAAATTCAAACTACCGAGGAGACCAACTCATGTTTGTTTTTTCAAGGGGTTATGAAAAACCTCAGATTAATTAACGATTCTAATTAAAAAGGACAAATTATTAAGAGTTGACTCTATGTTAAAAGACTGTCTAACTGAAGCTTGTCTATCACTCAAGTATTGATTTTTTGAAAAATAACTAGTATTTTTTTTTTCAGAAGTGCATTGCAATGTGTATGGATAGATATATGGACGCATGGAATCTAGTATCAAAAACGTATTCAAGTAGATTGCAAAGAGAAAGATAATTTGACTTTCAAGCGTTTACTTTTGTCTTTTTAGTTAAAGTTTGTAATAAAGATGTTGAGACTAGACCAAAAGCATCATGGTTTCTCTTTGTTTTTATCTTTTGAAAAAATAGTGTTTGTTTTTGTTCTTATTTTATCTCTGGCAAATTTGGATTTATTTCGTTCCAAACTCTTGGAATACAGCCTGTGAAAAGTACTGAACATTTTTTTTTTTTTTTTTTTTTTTTTTTTTTTTTTTTTTTTTTTTTTTTTTTTTTTTTGCACATTTTGTCTTTTATACTCAAGAACCGAACAGACTGTAACAGTGGGGACGGAAGGTAAATTTGCACACTAATACTTGTCAAAACAATTGTCTATAGTCATACCACAATGTTGGTTTTATCCTCAGAGGTGATAATGGTTAACAGAAAATGTATAAATAGAATATTTTGATTGAAAATTATTTATTTATTCCACCCACCATTCTCTCATTCTTTTCGTTTAAGGGTTTACTTTTGATTTTGAATGTTTTGTTCTAAAATAAAGCAACTCTAAATCAGAGCAATTATAATGAATCCATCTTAGGTTTCTTACGAGGTTTGCTATTATCTTGACCCAAAAAGAGAAGACTAATCGAAATTTTTACTTTTTTTGTGATTTTTGAATAGTTTCTTGTGGAAGTTAGCGATATGTAGTATTTAATATAAACGCAGAAAAAGATAGAAATGATGATCTGCTTTTAGTTTTTTAGTGCTATTTGCCTTTTTCTGAGGAAAATATTGATCAACTTGTTTACTTTTATCAAATCTAGCTCTTACAAGCATGGAAAAAATCTGTGAGGTTTATTTCGTGCTCTTTTACTGTATGAAATACAAATTTGCTGCAACAATCATGGTTATCACTATTTTTATTTATTTATTTTGTTTTTCACCCACACGATGCGTAAAGTAAATATGGCGGAGAAAGAATAAATATAAAAAAAAAACACAAAGAGAAAAACAAATAAACACACAAAATCAATGAAAAAAAACGGATAAGACGGTGGTGAGGGGATAGGCGCGCAGAAGCTGCACTGGAGAGTTTCTGTGTAGAATCTCCAACTTTAAAGTTCTATCAGCAACTCAAAATTTTCTAACAATAATCCGATTTTTTGTCCAAGATGGAAGATAGAGAAGAAATTTAAAAAATTGGAAATAAATTATCCGAATTCTTTTTAAATTACCATTATTAAGAAGGGGGAAAATCCCTGAAGCATAAAGGATAGAATGATCACAGAAAGTAGAATAAAGTTGGCCAGCGCACGTCTATTGTACTTCTCTCTGTTTGCAACAATCTTTGCATAGTCAATCTGGATCTTTCTACTTATTAAATCAAAAAACTAGTTTTTTTAGCTGAAAGTAAGGAGCGACATTAAAACTTAAAACGAACAGAAATTACTCCGTGTATGAAAGGGACTGTTTCCTTCTCAAGGCCCCGCTCTTTACGCTAAAGGTTGACTCTTTTTTTCAATTCTTCTCTATTAAAAAGTAAAAAAAAGTTTAGCGTAAAGAGCGGGGCGTTGAGAAGGGAACAGCCCTTTCATACTCGCAGTACTTTCTGTTCGTTTTAAGTTTTAATGTCGCTCCATACTTTCAGTTAAAAAAAAACTATTTTTTTATTTAATTTCTAAACGTTTTTGAATTAATGCATGTTGGATTTTGGCTCTCCGCATATAAATAATTAAAATGAAATTTGCATAATAATTATTTTTTTGGCTAAATGACTTTCTCTTAGTCTTGATCAGACAATTTTGAGAAAAAGGGGTGGGGGAGGAGGTCTAGTTGCCCTCCAATTTTTCGGTTACTTAAAAAGGCAACTAGAACTTTTAGTTTTTAACGAACGTTTTTAGTAGTAAAAAATTTACGTAACTTAAGAATTAACTTACTTAACGAACTTCTATATTCGTATATTTTTATTATATATATGAGGGGGTTTGTCCCCTCGTTAATACATTGCTCTTTACATTAAAGCTTAAATTTTGTCCCAATCCTTTAAGAATGACCCCTGAATCACAAAGGCTGTAGAATAAATAGTCGAAATTAATAAAAATACTTTAGCGTAAAGAGCGAAGTATTTAGGAGGAAAAGAACCTCATATGCGTAATAATCTCCGTTCGTGTTAAGTTTTAATGATGTTCCTTTCTTTCAGTTGAAAAAACTTTTTCATATTTATTTTTTCATTGTTTTTTTTTTATTTAATAATGCCAGAAAATCCTGTCCCCCTTCATTGAATTTCTCATCCCCATGACAAATTCCTCCAAGGAAATATCCCCCACAGAGCCCCCTCCCCCAACTAAAAAAATTCCCCTGAAAACGTCTGTACATTTCCCAATAACCATTACTATATGGAAGCACTGGTCAAAGTTTGTAACTTGCAGCCCCTCCCCCGGGGCTGTGGGAGAGTACGTCATCTCCAAAGACATAGTTATTATGTTTTGACTATGCTGAACAAAACGGCTATCTCAAAATTTTGATCTATTGACTTGGGAAAAATATGAGCGTGGGAGGGGGCCTAGGTGCCCTCCTATTTTTTTGGTCATTTAAAAAGAGCTCTAGAACTTTTAATTCCTGTTAGAATGAGCCATATTGCGACATTCTAGGACCACTCGGTCGATACGATGACCCGTGAAAAAAAAACGCACCCGTGATCGGTCTTCAGGCAAAAAATATGAAGTTCCACATTTCTGTAGATAGGAGCTTAAAACTTCTACTCTAGAGTTCTCTGGTATCCTGAATGCGATGGTGTGATTTTCGTTCAGATTTTACGACTTTTAGGGGGGCGTTTCCCCCTATTTTCCAAAATAAGGAAAATTTTCTCAGACTCGTAACTTTTGATGAGTAAGAATAAATTTGATGAAACTTAAAATTTTAAAATCAGCTAAATATCCGATTCTTTTAATGTATCTCTCAGTATCAGAATTCCGTTATTTAGAGTTTCGTTTATTACTGAGCCGGGTCGCTCCTTACTACAGTTCGTTACCACGAACTGTTTGATATCACAAACAGTACACTGACGTAAGCTCAAAAGAGTGTTAGTAATAGAGATACCAAGCCAACAATCAACAAGAGGGATAGTGAAGTTATTACGGTGAAGGGGGGTAGCAGTAGTACAATTGTAGGGAAAAAACTCCCATTTATCTATATCAAGTGAAAGGCCAATATCAAAGAAAGCATCAGAAACTATAGAGACCATTTGGGAAAGACTCTTTCGGTATATTTGCTTTGCTCCAGTTGCTTTTTTCAAACCACTTAAATTTTTCTCGCGAGCAACTGGTTTTCGATAGGTCAGTATCCATTGCAATTGTCGCTGAAATTTGCTTGTGGTCAATATCTTGCTCGTTAACATGAACAGAAGCCGAAGAAGAGATAATACCAGGCGAGCAAATAATATGGTCAATATCACTTGTACTTCCAGAGTGATGAACATTTGAAAATTTGTGGGACTTGGGTACAACGCAGTACAATGGAAGACACTCAAAAAGCGAATCACTTCTAACAGAAGATCGATTAATATCAGTATTAAGGTCCCCAATTATTGTATACTGTAGCCGAGTTTGACAGTACGTGATTCACCAGATTCTTCCGCATACCACAAACCTTTAAGAATTAAGTCAAGGATCAGATCGAGTATCCTTCATATTGGAGATAAGAATTTATAAATACGATACTGCCGACACGCACAGCCAAAAAAAAAAATTGTGGGAGCAGAAGAGTACTGGGGAGGGTAGACGAATGTCCCGTTTAAAGACGCAGGCTAGTCCACCGGAAGGGCGACCACCAGTAACTTTTGCTGGACTCAGGAACGCGGTATGATGCTGATTTCGACGCAAAAAATTCAACTTGAAGCAGTGAGAAGATGCTCCTGGAGACCTACCAAATCGTAGGAACCATACAACTCATCAACAATAAATCCTTATCTTTTGTGCCGTTTATATTAAACGAAATAACTGAGACTGATGCACTCATGGTTGAAAGTTGGAGTTGTACTTTATCCGATCTTTAATAACAGGGCAGGAAAATCTATAGGAAGGGGGTTTCTGGCTGCAGTTTGCGCAGTTGGGATCAGCAATGCATGGTTCATCTTTTGTTGATATGTGCGGCCCTCCACAACGACCACATTGGGGAGAATGCTGGGAAAGGAGTTCTGCTGATGGTCTAATAATCGGTATTTAAAACAGTATTTGCTCGCTTACTGGTAAAATAAAATGATTCTCGCTTTCTGGTTCAAATGATTCAATAGTAATAACTCAATAATTCCTTTCTATAGTTTTTAATGTACAAATAGTTCTTTTGATAATCCTCTTATGTTGGCCAGAGTTATATGCCACTTATTATTGCGAAACCTTGAATTATAACGAACTAGTTTTCATTAGATAAAGGCTTATAGCCGAGTGTTGAAATAATTCACAATTCTTGAACTCAAAGGGCTTACTTAATTAACAAGTTCATAAAATATCCAATTTAATCCAAGTGTGCCCCAAGTCTCAGAAGGACTCCACTTTCAAGTTTTATTTTTTTTAATAAAAAAAATTGTATCTTAACATTTTACTTATCATAGAAACACACCCATTCCTTGGATTAAATAAAAAAAAACAAGTTTTTTAAATGAAAGTAAGGAGCGACATTAAAACTTAAAACGAACAGAAATTACTCCGTATATGAAAGGGGCTTTTCCTTCTCAACGCCCCGCTCTTTACGCTAAAGTTTGACTCTTTCTCTTAACTCTAAATTTTAAAACAGTAAAAAACTTTAGCGTAAAGAGCGGGGCGTTGAGAAGGAAAAGCCCCTTTCATATACGGAGTAATTTCTGTTCGTTTTAAGTTTTAAGTAATGCTAGTAAATCCTGCGCTCCCTTCATGGAAATTTTCTTCCCCCATGACAAATTCCTCGATGGAAAGCTCCCCCAGCATATCCCCCTCTTCTCAACCCCTGCCTCCAACCAAAAAATCCTCCTGAAAACGCCTGTACACTTCCCAATAACCATTACTATATGTAAGCACTGGTCAAAGTTTTTGAACTTGTAACCCCTCTCACGGGGACTGGGGGGGAGTAAGTCGTCCCCAAAGACATAGTTATAAGGTTTTTCGACTACGCTGAATAAAATGGCTATCTCAGAATTTTGATCCGTTGACTTTGGGAAAATAATTAGCATGGGAGGGGGCCTAGGTGCCCTCCAATTTTTTGGTCACTTAAAAAGGGCACTAGAACTTTTCATTTCCGTTAGAATGAGCCCTCTCGCAATATTCTAGGACAATTTGTTCGATACGATCACCCTTGGGGGAAAAAAAAACAAACAAATAAACCCGCATCCGTGATCTGCCTTCTGGCAAAAAATATAAAATTCCACATTTTTGTAGATAGGAGCTTGAAACTTCTACAGTAGGGTTCTCTGATACGCTGAATCTGATGGTGTGATTTTCGTGAAAATTCTATGACTTTTAGGGGGTGTTTTCCCCTATTTTCTAAAATAATGCAAATTTTCTCAGGCTCGTAACTTTTGATGGGTAAGACTAAACTTGATGAAACTTATATATTTAAAATCAGCATTAAAATGCAATTCTTTTGATGTAGCTATTGGTACCAAAATTCCATTTTTTAGAGTTTTGGTTACTATTGAGCCGGGTCGCTCCTTACTACAGTTCATTACCACGAACTGTTTGATATTGGCAAGTCTGATTGAAAATAAGCTAATGGGTTTCGACTGTTAGTTGTCGATTATCTCTTTATGAATGAGTTAAAGCCAGTCATTTCTTTATACAGTTCTCGACTTTAATGACATAATAAATTAGGATCATCTATTTCGTTTGTCGGGCATCGTGGAAATAATTATTTCTGTTTAGATTTAGCTCTTATTCATTAGTTGAACCTATAATTTTTTTGCAAGAAAGATATGCACATGTTCTGGGCGAAAATAAAATTAAATATATACCTTAATATGGCATATTCTCATCATTTCTGGTCGTAGTTTAATTTTCCTTCTTTTCCGTTTTAATATAAACCGGCAAAAACACGCGTAATCTTGCCGCAACTAAATTGAGATGGAAACAATTCATCACATCAAGTGACAAAAATTAAATCGAGAGAGAAAAAAAATGGGGAATGAATCACAGAGGAAAGTGAATCATGAAAGAAACAGAAGTCGTGAAAAAAGAGGAGGAGACTGAGATAGAGGAGAAAATATAATGGTCAACAGCATCGATCATACTACTACTATTACTAATAACCCATTACAGCACCAACCCGCCTGAGACCAACACAGCTACACACGGTCTTCCTCCATCTCAGTCTATTCAAAACCTTCTTCTTTATACTCTCCCAGGAAGGACACATTTCCCTTCTATCTTTTCTTACGACATCCTCCATCCTTTTCGGGATGATCTGCTTTTTGTTTGGCCCTAGATGGCTCGCTGACAAGTACAATCTTTGGTAATCTGTCATCCTTCGCATGTAGAACGTCCTAGAAAGCGGGATTGAACCGTATTATCAGTGCAGCTGAGTGTTTGAGATACGTTTAGTCAGTCGGGTACCCAAAACAATCCAAAGGCAATTTCTCTGGAAGAATCTAGCAAATCCTCATTCTTTTTTTGGATAACTCACGCTTCAGAACCATACTTGGCCATGTCATCACTGTAGCTTCCAATATTCTAATCTTCGCTCACCAACTTATCTTTTTATTCTTCCAAACTTTTCAATTGTGAAAAATACCCTGGGCCTTAACTATTCTACTTTTAGCATCTTCACTGCACCCACCGTCTTTACTAATAATATTACCTAGGTAAGTGAAGCTGCTCACTTGGTCGATCTTCGCGTTACCCATCGTCACCTTTTCACCTGCACTTATTCCTAGTCTTAGTGACATATAGTCTCTTTATTATTGTGTTGCAACACTTTGGTTTTGTCGGTTTTTTTTTTTTTTTTTTTGCTCCTAGCACCCCGATTTTAGCTTATTCCTACTAAGTGGCAAGGGTCTAACCTCTGCGGTTTTTACGGAAAGTATGGACCTTAGGCCAGATTGATGAATATGACTTTGCATTTTGGAAACTTCGTAAAACTCTTGCCTGGTACCAAAAAGGATGGTTTTCGCTTGTGTTTCTACCCATTTCTGTTCTTGATTTCAGCACAGTTTATCATTCGGCTTTCCGCACTTGGGATTGCGGAAGAGAAATGATATCAGATGTGCCTCTTAAACTTTAGAAGTTCTCTGATTGCTGAAGAAATTAGAGTTTATCCTTTGCTCCTTTCTAAGTAATGCCGTTAGAAACTTGGCCAACGGCAAAAAGTAAACTTTTGAACTAAGACAGATAGATTTTTTTTTCGACGGCACTCGATAGCTCTTGATGAGCTGATCAAAGTACAAGTCATCCATTTTTTGGTAGAAAAGTTCCTTCGTGAGATGTACCAGTTTGAAAGTTTAAAGGGGTTGACAATTTCAGTAGTAAGGTACAAACTGAAACCAAAAATAGGCCGATACTAATTGTGAGACATATAGTGAAGTTTTAAGCAACAGTCGGCTGTTAGCTTATAATTATCTTCGGCAATGAGGGGTTTGCAACTTTTGCTAGTTGGTGTAACTATTATTTGTTTCCGGTGGTAAGACATGTAGGGGACTTGTAAGTAATAATCGACTGTTAGACTACAATCATCTTCAGAAATGAGGGGTTTGCAACCATTCCTAGTTGCAAAGGGGGGTTTGCAACTTTTGCGAGTTGGTGTACCTATTATTTATTTTAAGATCCTTACAGATTAACAACTTCAGAGTTTAATCGAAGCGAGGAAACAAAACCAAAGTGTTGTTCTCGCAACCTTTACTCGACGAAACCGAACAAGGGTTACCGCAACACCTCACATTGCCCATGTAACGTAGATCTAGTTAATTTTCAAACCTGTTCTTCCACTCTGAACTCGCAAAACCTCTAAGAATTCATTCATTTTGTTAATATTTTCATCTAGAGTGCTTAAATCATTTTACTAATCTAAGAATAAAGATTTTTACTTCATCATTTCATTCCGTATAGTCCATTGCCTTTGCTGTGCTCCTACAAATATCATCAAAATGATCCACATAAATGGGGATAGAATGCAACTCTGCTCAACTCCTAATTTAATGCAATACCAGCTGCTAACCTCATTTCCTACCTTAACCACAGCAATGTTATTCTTATATCGCACTAATACCGCTCGATAGCACTAATCACTTTAATATATTTGTTTGGTATACCATACAAGGGCAGGACCTTCGCTAAAGCTATTCTATCGGCTGGGCCAAACGCTTGCTCATAATCTATAAAACTGAGGACTAAAGGCGTTTGAAATTACAGGCACTCCTCAATTATTAATCTAAGAATGAAGATGTGGTCGACACATCCTCTACCCTTCCTAAAACCGCACTGTTCTTCTCTTAAAATTTTGTCAAGAATATCTTTAAGTCTAAAAAATATCATCATACTAAGTAATTTGCTTCCTACCGAAACCAGTGTAATGTCTCTATAATTAACACACTCACTCTTGTCACCTTTCTTATAGATTGGTTTAGTTTCCTTAAAATGCGCTAGATGCTTTCCCTTTTTCAAAAACCTTATTCATAATGTTCAGTAACTTGTCTCTAACCTCATAACCACCATATTTCAAAAACTCATTTACCACACATATTAGCACCTGGGGCCTTATAATTTTTCAATCCTTTTAGTACGTCACTAATTCTTCCTCACAAAGCAAATCTTCCTTCGCTTCCAAAATTTTGCAAACTTTTTCATTCTTTTCTACATCTCTTCCCGTAACTCTACCACGGTTAAGCACATTCTCAAAATGTTCTGCCTATCTTGAACTCTTCCTTATCGCTAACTCTGGCTCCGTTCCAATTTTTAACAGGAACAAGTTCAGATTTTCTATTCCCTCTCAATTGATGAACATGCCAGAACAATATTTTACTATTGTGATGTCTGGCTGCACCTTCCAGCTGTTCGTCAATTTTATCCATGGCCTCCACTTGATGCCTCCTTAATTCGTATTTTAATCCTTTCTTTACTTTCCTCTTATTTTCATATTTTCGTACATTCCTCTATATTTAACATAAAGCATTTTCATTGATATTATTAGTTGTGTTTCTAACATTTTCCCTAAGAGACCATTAGTGGCTTCTCAAACTATTTTCCTAAAGCTATTCCATCCATGTTTTACATTGTCAAATTTTAAATTCTCCGGTAAGTAGCCAACTGTTCCTGGAAAGTATCTTTCAAATTCTCATCCTGGACTCTAACAACATCAATAACAGCACTCCTATATACCCTAGTACCTTGAGCTGAACCTGCCAGTCTTCGGTTGTAAATGCTATATTGGTTGTAACTAGAATATTTTCTTTTCCTACACCAAATTTACATAGGCTAAAATACCATCTATCCCTCTTTCTACCGACCTGGGCGTTGAAATCTAATAAAAATGCCATATTTCTACCTGGGATTCTATTTGTTCCTATAGCTCCAAGTAAAATTTATCTGAGTCACTACTATCTCCATCATTCGGTTCTACAGAGGCATATACTACTATGTCTGATACCCTGCACTTTTTAGTCATAAAATAAAGGACTAGCATTCTATTATCAATACTTTCCTACCCTAAAAAAAAACTTAGCGGCTTCCTTATTCATCATGAACCCTACTTCCTGCCTTTGCACCCATTCTTCCTGTCTGAGTAGATAAATTCTATATCACCCTAAAGGGGCGTTTCGTACCCCTGGAATATGAGTTTCTGAAACTCCTAACAAGTCCAGTTCGATTGGTCTGAATTTTTCAATCCGAATGTCGATACAATGATGGTTTTTTAATGTTGTAACACTCCAAGTTGCAATTTTCTTGTTCTTTATATCACTAAAATTATTATGGCCTCAAAAAAGCAATGGTCCCAGAGCCAGTGCAGGACGGGGACTAAGATATCTTCTCAAGTCTACCCGAACCGCTTAAGCTGGCTTAGAACCGGGCAGCAAGAAGTCCCTATGACTTCCGGCTGAAAAGGGGGCTTTTGTGTAATCCTGGACCGATTTTGGGCACAGCATGGTTTTCCACTCTTGGCGATACTCTTCTATCAACAATTTAATGTTTTCGTAGTACTGGATGCATAAAAATAGCACTTTTTTTTAGATACTTAAGAAGGTCCAATATTGTGAAATACTAATGAGTTAGATACAATAATACTTAAACTTTTCTGCGTTAGTCTTTTCCGATAATCGTTTTGAAGCAAATCGAGGTTAATTTTTGTATAAAAATGTGTCTAATACAAAGGCACAGAATTGTTATGCAAAAAGAGGGGGGGTGAGTTTGTCAAAAGCCTAGAAAATAAGCACATTATTTCTTTTGCTCCTCATTAAAACCTTTACCTTAAAACAATGTATCCCGAGATATGTCAAGAACAGCTTCTCAACATTCTTTATATGGACTTGAGAAATGCGTTTCATTGTGCTGTTTTAGTGTAAATTGTCAGTCGGAAACTACATAATAAATAGTTCAAGCAATTCGTAAAGTCCCCAAATCCCACTCATTGTGGCTATCTGCATCATGTTCCAAATTACTTTGTAATTTCTAGTCTATCTAAGATTAACCTCATCTTTAAATTCCGTCATTGTGGATTTTATCTCCCTTTGAAATTTTACCGCGGTTAGTGTTAGTCTAAATTGTTCTTTTGATCGTTTTCTTGTAATTTGAGATTGTTTTCCTCCTTCTTTTGCATTGGGTTGCTAGCGTTTGGTTACTTTGCATTTTGTCCTTCTTCTCACTCAGTTCCTTTATTCTCTCTCTCCCTTGATAAAGGGCTTGTGGTGTCTCTCAATGCTGTTAAGCGTTTATGTATTAAAATAGAAAAGAGGGGAGTGAACTTCTCTTTTCCTGATGTACAAACCAGAAAAACAGTCAAAAACTTCAATAATCTTCCAACATTATTTTTTTTATACTATTTTACTATTTACTGAGTCTACAGTCAAAATCTTGGAGATTCTATTGTTCATTCCAACGTAAGGTAAAGCTAAAAATTGTATTACTCACAGTTCCAACGATTTTTTTTTTCATGCTGGATACAAATATGTCACAATTATACAAGTTCCAATCAAACATCTGCCATTCAGTGGCACTAATTTACGAAAATATAGGGGGAGGGATATTGCAATGAAGATACCAAAAAAGGTGTTTAAAATCTAGCGGGACCGTCTCCCAATCGCCCCCAACTACCGTTATAATTGCTGAAGACCAATATTCAGTCATAATTAGAGAAGAAAGTCTTTTAGTGGGGGGGGGGCAATCTTGTTTCATAATTTGTAGGCTAGGGAACAGATTCTGTCTGGAGCTCCACAGTCAGTATTTACAAGGGTCATTCTCTTTTTCCTCCTCGATAGATATGTTGATTGATATTATATTTCGTTAATCAAAATGTACTTGTTTTTCAAGACCTTCTAAAAAATAATAATCCTGTGACCAAAATTTCGCTTTTGATGACATAAGTCATTGTTATTTTCATAAGAGGAGACAAGAAGGAAGGGGAAGGATGGCCTTCGTTAGTGAAGCACAGATAGACTGAGTCTACATATAGAGATTTTTGGTAAGGGCTGCGTCCTTCACATTGCAAGATAGCTGACTCTGAGTGACTTTTTAACCAAATTAATTGACTTTGTGAAATAAAGAAAGATGACTAAGAAAATAAAAAATTCTTTTAACCATTTTGGAACAATCATTTCAACAAAACTACTCTGTAATTGCTTCCTTGTATGAGCCAAAATATAAATTGCTTCTGTACGACAAAACTGACCCAAAACTTAAAAGGAAGAAGACGAAATTTTAATTTGAAAGGTGCGAGATAGAAATATTTTAATGGGAAAATTTAAACACTTCTTCTAGAAGTGTATTCGTATAATTTGTACTTTGGCTCATTGTAGGAGACGGTTTTCCGTTTGGGTGTAGATGGCGAAAATGTGCGAAATTTTCAAAAATAGGAATCACGCAAAATATCGACAAAACGATTATTTCAATGGAAAAAAATATGTAATTCCAAAATGGTACGAGAAACCCTATTGTTTCATGTACGCTTAATGACTGATTAGAAACATGTTTTTCAGACAATGTCAGTGTTCACAAAAATCGGTTGTAAAAAGCAACCTTACACATATACAAATTAAAACAACAAATAAAATATTCAATTGAAAATTAAAATCGCCCAAAACCCAATTAAAAAGCATTCAAATTTTAAAGCACAACCATTTATACGTTACGGACCAAATGATTAACAAATGGCATTATTCATAATGTCATGCTCGTTTTTTGAAAGCGTCAAAGCAAAAAATAAACAGAAAAAAGCATATATTTGAGTAGCGAATGCTAAATGATTTGAGCAACTATAAAATGACCTGTTATAAAATGGGCATAATTTTAATTTGACAAGTAGGCAGTCATTGGTCGCACAGTAGTTACGTCATTTTTAAAAGAATTTAGATATCAATGTTCAGATTTTAGCTCAAGTGACAAGAATAATTACTATCGTTAACCATGAAAATTTTGAGTAATATCTAAATTAATTAAATATTTCAATCAGGGAAAAAAGCAAAAAAACTAAAGTCCGAGTACTATCTTCTTTTAAGAAGAAATAGTGGACTTTCTAAAGTAACTTTTCAAATTCTTGAAAAAAACTTCGTTTTTGAGTTGTGACTTCCAGAGATCATGGGCAATATCTAAGTGATATTCGTATTGGTCCAGCATCGCAAATAATGCCATATATTCTCACTATGTCCATAACATACATTCGTTTTCTGCATGCTAGTTTCACTTATAATGGGAATAAGATTTGCATGATTGTCTTCTTTAATAGGTACATTCTTCTGGATAAAACGGTCAAAATATTGTCGACAGTGTTGTAGTCTGAGGCAATAGGGAGATATATTATTCACAATTTACTATGTGAATTCAGTTCTCAAATTTGACAATGAAAGTCATGATAGCTTGAGAACTATGCACTTTTAATTTTAGAAAGATACGAATTAACTGTACAATTGAGCACTTCTAGCGTTCGCCATAGGGTGTGTTTGTTTTCACTGGAAATTACTTTCACCTGCCCCTCCATACATTGATGACTACGTCACTGTTGAAATACTTCAAGGGTTAATGTTCAGTGTCACTATCTGAATAACCTCCGTTTTCGTCGTTCATGACAGCCACTAAACTCCCAACAGCCTTTCCAAGGTCGTCTGAAAAAGAAAAAGCGATCAAAACTTTTTTTTTATAATAAATGGGAAAAAACGGGCGTAGTTACATTATAATCTTCAGGTGAGTAACTAGTCTAGATATGTGATTAATTTGAGGTCTCTGCATGCGATCGCTTTTTTTTCAAATTACAGACAATCTATTTGGCTTTGTTTTGTGTTGTATGATTTTCCGTCAGTTGACGTTGGATTATGTCTTGTATTACATCTAACGGGCATCGGATTATATATAATAGAGAACAATTTAGTTTATTTCCATTGAACATATAAGATACAGTCAACTATCAGTCAGTCTTACTTTCTTCATATTGACCATTTTCATTCATCTAAATCTAATTGAGAATTTTGGTTAACAGATACTAACATACAGCAAGCATGCTTTATTTTTAGACTAAATCGCAAATTATATTAAATGCCTCTAGTGAGGCATTTACAATAATTGGCGATTGAAACTTGTTTGGAATTAGACATCCTCTTGAGAATAATTCCTGCCGTTGTAACAAACCAATCAATCAATAAGACATTGCTTCGCTAAATATTGCTAAAAGATGAAGAAGAATAAAACAGTGATATAAAAAGCAAATTCATTACTAAGAATTCGATGTAGCAACATCGAATTGTCAATTTTCGTCGGCTGACGATTTTCCTCGACGGAAATTTCACCATCATTTTCCTAATAAAAGAACTGAACTGATGTAATGCTAAATTGTAGCGGCTAAATCTTTTTCTATTGTTACTTAGTTTTGTTTTACAAAATTTATTCTTCTTCTTATAGGAAAACAGAGGTTGTTATTTTAACATTGTTTCTTAAAAAAATTATTTATTTTCTTCTGTTTTATTATTTTACGGTTTATAGTTGATTTTGACCATAAAAAGCTCTTGTTTTTTTTGGAATATATTTGTTCTGTGTTATTACATAGTTTTTGGCTGGTTTTATCCATTTATCCTCTTGAAACCTTCTGAATTCAATATTTTGAGCTTTAAAATGAGATGTTTCCCATTCTACATAGTCACTATTCCTTTACAAAATAAAAGTATGTGACAACTATGCAACCAGCTTTGATCATAAGATGAATGACGGCTAAGTTCGAAAGGCAACTTCTAAAGATAAGCATAAATAAATGTACGACTAATGATAATATACTCACCAACCATACTGAAAAGGTTACCGACTCCTCGTGCCATAGGAGGAGGTGGTGGTCTTGACGCACTCCTGGAATCACGGGAAGTCAGAGACTGAGAGTCTGATAAGGCTTCCGTTGACACTGCAAATAAAGCAAGAGAAATTGATCGTTAAAAGATGAAGGAATTCGTAGAATCTTTGACATGTTATCCTTGCTTAGATCGATGGAAAAAAGGCATAAGATAAAGGAAAAATGGTGAAGTAAGAGTGAAAAATTATAAATAAGAGACAGAAATTTTCAATATGAGAAAAAGGGAAAAGAACCTAATTATTCATTAAATTTATGACTACAAAGTAATTACTCCTTACTTCAATAAATTTTATATTATAAAAACATAATTTACAATTTTAGTTTTCTAGTATGGTAAAGGCAAGCCCTGCAACAGGGAAAAGCTTCGCAATAGAGTTGTATTTTGCTTTTTCTCCTTTCTACTTTTCTTTTCTGCTAAGCTTGATCCTCTAGAAGATAGTTTTAGAACAGGTGACATTGACAGAATATCAGTATTACTTCTTTAGTCATTCCTTTTTTGCAACCTTGATTGTTTATTACAGTGCATAGTACAGACCGTAGGACACTTCCCAATATTTTATTCGTCAAATAACCTACCATCAACTAGAAGGTAAAAATCACCATACCTTAAAGTAAGGCTAAACATATTAAAGTGTCCAAAAGCGAAGAAGATCTAAAAATTAAATTGATTAGAGAACTTGATCAGAAAAGTCTATTAAAACTTCTTTGGCCTCTCGAGATACTTTTCATCCCTCGGGGCTAAGCTTGCAGTAATCCATGATAACAATTGTTTCTTTTACATCTAAAATACTTTGCTTACTCAAAACCTATGCTAGAAATATAATGCACAGAGTTCACCTAACCCAAATGAAGAGTCAAAAATTGCTCTTGTTAAGCACATTGACAAAGCAATTCATTTGAAAGGAAAGGGAAATCGCTGTTTTTTGGGACCAAATTCGCTTACAATAGGGTATTTTTCAGGTAAGTTAGGTAACGGTATCTTAGCTTTAACAGGTCTATTTCGGCGTTCAAAGTTTAGCTAATGTCCGAGTTTACATTGCGAACGCTAGGAAATGAGAGAGAGAAAGAGAGAGGAACCCAGAAAATGTCTCAGCAACTTTCTGACTTTTGGTAAATCTAACAGTTTACTATTTAATTAAAGGCATCAAACATTTACTTCATAGTTTAAATAAACTCAGAGAGATTAATGAAACAACAGTTAAAATAATACCTAGGTATCAGGAAACTATTCGCGAAGCGGTTCTAAAACTGTAGTGGAACTCGAGTAGAAGTAAAAAAAAGGAATAAAAACATTTAGAACACGGTACCACATGTGCACTGCATTATACAAAACTAAAGGTTTTTTCAGAAGAAAGAAACAACTAATTTGGTTTCTACCAAAAAACGTACAAGAAATCAAAAAAATGCGCATGAGTATGTCATTTAGGACGCTTATGCATGAAAATCAGGCAAATTCAACGGTAATGATACAATACATATAAATATTTTTCAGATTTGTACAAACATACGATACACTCATTTTGGTTTTACCGAAAAATCGGTAAATTTTCGCATTACACCGTTCGACAAGGCTCAAAAAATTGACTGCTTAAGAAATTTTTCCTAAATATTTGAATTCCAGGCATACACACGACGACTGCAAAAAGTAATTCGTCGAAAGCCATTTATAGAAAAAAAGGAAAGGAAAGCTATAGATTACTTACATCTACTACTGGATTCGTGATGCTCATGTCCATTCACACGGTATGGTATATCTGTGGCAAGCTGAGATGCTGTAACAGCTCGAGTTTGAAGCGTCCCTGATCGACTTGGAGACGATGAAGGTACAGGCTAAAATAAGACAGTGACCGTTACTGGCTGATGAGCAAGCGCTATTCAGAATTTAAATTGGAATTTAACAACACTATGGTTAACATAAGAAAGGAGGCTAAAAACTTGTTTGCATAAAACTTTCTAAAGAAGATGAATACATTTAAAAAGGAGAAAGTGCTGCAGTTCAGCACCAAAACATTTACAACTTTATTATAAGATATTATAAGGAATATCATAAGCAAAAATTCTTTTGATGTAACTATTGGTATCAAAATTCAGTTTTTTTTAGTTTCGGTTACTATTGAGCCGGATCGCTCCTTACTACAGTTCGTTACCACGAACTGTTTGAAAGCGGGGTAAACTTATAGCAAATCGTATAACTGGCTTTCGTATAAAGTGAATATACCACTCGATACCTTTTTTAATGCTCTTTATGAATATAATAATCGCTTCTACCTTAAATTTAAATTTAAGCACTTTTTCACCTAGCCTAACCTAACCTAAACTAACCTTATTATAAAAAATTTTAGCACTGAGAAAATGTAGTATTATTTTGTCGAAAACGGGGCGGAGAAAACGTAGTATCATTTTGACGGAAACGACGAATAACTCGTACTTTAATTGAAAATTCGTCATTTTTAAGAGCTTAAAAAGTGCGTAACTTTGAATTTGTAGTAGAAGCGATTATTATATTCGTAAAGAACATGAAAAAAAGGCAACAGTGGTATATTCGCTTTATTGGTACGTCAGTTATATGAACTGTCATAATTTATTGAAAATTCGTCATTTCTCAATAAATCAAATTAAGAGCTCAATTAAATCAAAAAAGTGCTTAAATCTCAATTTAAGGTAGAAGCGATTATTATATTCGTAAAGAGCATAAAAAGAGGCATCAAGCGGTATATTCACTTTATACGACAGCCAGTTATACAAATTACAACAATTTTACCGAAAGCGTTTCTCGTGATTTACTAGTTTAATTTTAAAATAACTGAATTGCCTATTGGCCAATATGAATTCAAATGGTACGAAAATGTTCCACTGAATTCACTATTATTTCAAAGTCAGATATACGTTATGTTTGGCTTTTGGCAAATTAAAAAAAAAAAATCGTAGAAATTCAGAAATTCAAAAAAGAGTAATTTTTTTAAAGAAGAAAAAAAGAAGCAACTGCATGAATAGTCTTAAGGAGCTGTAACAAATTTCAAGGAACCCAATTTACCTAATTGGACCAACTAGTACAACATCTAATAGCCAACTAAACTAAAAATAAGATACCACTCTACTTCCATTGACGTGTAGCATAATTCATACTTACTTCTGCTAAAAGCTTCCGCAGTCTGGCTAGCTGTGCCTCTAGCTGCTTATTGTGCTCCTCTAGAATATTCATCCTTGCTTCTAGCCTAGCCTTGTGCTGTCGAAGCATTCGTGCTTCAGCTAGCATTTCCCGCTCTGTATCTGTGGTCAAGACAATTCCATCTAAGGATTGATTTGGATCAGATGTGGACGACATACTTAAACTAGGTGACTGGTGGCCTCTAAGTCTCTCATACTCTGCTTGAAGAGATGCATTCTCTTCTTCTAGTTCGCTATAATGTATAACCATTTAGAATTGTAGCTTAGTGTACATGCTGACGATGTCAAAACCTTAATAAATATGAAAATTTAATATCAGCTCAATTCAAAGCAGCTGAGGATTATAGAGCCGTTTCTTTTACGTTCTTTCAGACAAAATTCCTCAGGAAAAAAGAAAAAACCCTTGTGCAAGGCTAAAGTTAATAAAATCGTACCCTGGTACATTTCTAAGCAAAAAAACACCATGTGTATTCTTATAGCTAAAAAAAAACAAAACAAAAATATTGAAATAATTTTTAAAATTATATTTTTCCTTAACATTCCATACAAAATACGAAATTACCGAAAAGAGTTTTATTCATAAAATTGTGTTTCATATTTCAAGCATGTTGTTAAAATATTGTGTTCTAGAATTTTATTGCAGTATTTTTATTCACACTTCTTGGGAAATTTTTAATGACCACTTAAATACACAGACTGTCAAACACTCAGCTTAGTCTTACGCCTGAGGTTGGAATTCCCACGCTCCTTTTAAAATTAAATTAAAAAACAAGTTTTTGCTACTGAAAATAAGGAGCGACATTAAAATTTAAATCATATCAGGAATTATCAGAAAATTTAAATTAGGTCAGAAAGTATTCCGTATACCAAAGTGGCAATTTCTCCTGACAAGCTCACTCCCTGAAAACTTCCCTCTCAATGAAAAATTCCCCCATGTAAAAAACCCATCAGAAAATTTGTTCCCCCCCATCCGATAATGTATGCATGCATCCCAATAACAAATACTATGCGTAAACAGTGGGCGAATTTTATTACTTAAAGACCTTTCCCCTGGGGCTTTGGGGCTTCCGATATTCTAGGACCACTAGGTTGATAAGATCATCCCTCGCAAAAAAAAAAAACAACAACAAGTAAACATGCTGATCTTTCTTCTGGCAAATACAAAATTCCACATTTTTGCAGATTGGAGCTTGAAACCTATACAGTAGGGTTTTCTGATTACACTGAATCTGACGATGTGATTTTCATTAAGATCACTTGACTTTTTGGGAGTTGTTTCCCCCTTTTTTCGAAAATCAAGAAAATTTTCTCAGGCTCATAACCTTTGATGGGTAAGACTAGACTTAATGAAATTTATATATTTGAAATCAACATAAAAAGCCGATTCTTTTAATATACCTATTGGTATCAAAATCCTTTTTTTAAATCGTTTTTTTAGAGTTGCCGTTACTATTGAGCCGGGTCGCTCTTTACTTACAGTTCGTGACCACGAATTGTTTGAACCACAATTTTCTCAGATTTTTCTTTAGGTTGTTATTACGTATATGAGGGAATTGCCCCTCCTCAGTACCTCGCTCTTTACGCTAAAATGTTTGTGAACTTGTAAAAAGCTTATTAATCTAATTAAACAGTCATTGTGTGTCAGGAATCATTTCTTAAATAATTGGAACAAAAAGTCTAACATTAGTGTAAAGAGTGAGGTACTGAGAAGGGGGCAAATATACGCATAATTTCTGTTCGTTTTAACTTTCAATATTGTTCCTTACTTTCAATTGGAAAAAAAAACTTCCTTTTTTTATATTTAATAACAACCACAAGCTGAAAACATACAATATTTTTGGTTTATTATCACATAAAAATCATAGTTAAGAAGCTGCTTAAGATAATAGGAAATACTAAGATTGGCCGAAAAGTAAAACAAATTATTGTATATATCGGCCACTATTTAAAAAAATTCGAACTTTAGCGTAAGAGCGAGATACTGACCAGGGGAAGAAACTCCCTCATATACGTAATATGAAGGGGTTCGCCCTCTAGTCAATACCTCGATCTTTACGCTAAAGTTCGAATTTTGTAGCAATTATTTAAGAATTTCCCCTGAATCCTAAAGCTTTAAGTTTAATTAGACTAAATAGCTCTTATGAAATTACTAAAAATACTTTGGCGTAAAGAGCGAGATATTAACGAGGAGGCGAATCCCATCACATACGTAATAATTTCTGTTCGTTTCAAGTTTTAATGTTGCTCCTTACTTTCAGTTGAAGAAATTTGTTTTTTTTTTTTAATTTAATTTCTGATTGCTTTTTAAATAATGCTGGAAAATCCAGTATTGCCAAATATGCCAGATTTGCCTCTCACTCAATCGGATTATCTCTCTTGGCTTTTTGTACAATTAGCCATGGCTTGATGCCCACAACTACTTTATTTTGATTCCCCCTTCATAGAAATTCTCTTCCCCACATTAAAAATTCCTCCATGGAAAGATCTTACAACGTAACCCTCTCCCCCCGACCCCCCTCACCCCAAAAAATCCCCCTGAAAATGTCTTTATGCTTTTCAATAGCCAATACAGTATGTAAACAATAGGCAAAGGTCATAACTTGCAGCCCTTCCCCCGGGGACTGTGGGGGATTAAATCGTCCTCAAAGACATAGTTATTAGATTTTTCGACTATGTTGAACAAAATGGCTAAGTTGTCTCAAAATTTTTATACGGTGACTTTGGGAAAAAAATGAGCGTGGGAGGGGGCCTAGTTGCACTCCAATTTTTTGATAACTTAAATAGGGCACTAAAAGTCTTAATTTCCGCTCGAATGAACCCTCTCGTGACATTCTAGGACCAATGGGTCGAAACAATCACCCCTGGATAAAAAACAATAAAAACATATATACACGAATGCGTGATCTTTATACGGCACACGGTGTAACAATTGGTGGGTGAAATTATCCCGATTTCATATTTCTGTACAATCATCATCCGGCAAGTCAATTAGACTTGATATACTTAATAATTTTATGCTAATCTTATGACTTATTTTCAATTTTTTAGACATTCAAAATTATACCAAAAATGCAAGAAGATTTACATGATTTTCTAAAAAATTGAGCTAAAAAGACAACCCTCATAAAATAATGGGATATAACATAGTGGAGCATAATAGAGCAGCCAGGTATAAATTACAAGCATAAGATTCATCAATAAAGAGAAAATACTGGTTACCCTGCCGTTTACCCTATAGGCTATAAAATGGATAAAATGGGAAATGCCGTTATTGACCTTCTCTTGATTTTAGACATTTGAACAGGTCTAAAGCCTATTGTTCTCTGTTTTTCCAATTCACGTTCCGTTACACTTACGGGTTTTTATGGCAGTTGGTATCTACCAAGTAACATAACGCGACTGCAAGTTGTGTCGGTCAGTCTGTTGGTCCCGGTTTTGCTAGTGTAGGCACTTCCAGATAAGCTAGGACGATGAAATTTGCCAGAAGTATCAGGAACCAGACCAGATGTAATTAGAAATTATCACTTCCTCGATTCGATCACCTGGGGGGAGCCGGGGGACGGTTAATTCGGAAAAACCAGAAAAAACGAGGTATTTTTTACTCACGAACGGGTGATCAAATCTTAATGAAATTTGATGTCTGGAAGGATATCGTGTCTTATAGCTCTTATTTTAAATCCCGACCTGACCCGGTGACACTGGGGGGAAATTTTGAAAAATTAGAAAAAATGAGATATTTGCAACTTACGAACGGGTGATCAGATCTTAATGAAATTTGATATTTAGAAAGACCTTATACTTCAGAGCTCTATTTTAAATCCCGACCAGATCCGGTGACACTGGAAGGAGTTGCAGGGGGAAACCGGAAATCTCGGAAAGCATGAAAATTGAGGTATCTTTATCTTAGAATCGGTGATCGGATCTTAATGAAACTTGACATATAGAAAGATCTTATGTCTCAGATACTCTATTTTCAATTCGAATAGAATCTGGGGACACAGGGGGTTGGAGGGGGAGAAACAGAAATCTTGGAAACTGGAAATATTGGAAAACGCTTAGAGTGGAGAGATCAGGATGAAACTTGATGGGAAGAATAAGCACAAGTTATAGATACGTGATTGACATAATCGGAACGGATCCGTTCTCTTTGGGGGGGATGGGGGGTGTTAATTTGGAAAAATTAGAAAAATAGAGGTATTTTTGACTTAAGAAAAAAGGATCTTAATGAAATTTAAATTTTAGATGGAACTCATGTCTCAGAGCTCTTCTTTAAAATCCCAACCACATCTGTTGACATTGGGGGGAGTTGGAGGGGGAAACCGGAAATCTTGGGAAACGCTTAGAGTGAAGAGATCGGGATGAAGGTTGGCGGGTAGTATAAGAAAATGTCATAGATACGTGATTGACGTAACCGGACTGGATCCGCTCTCTTTGGGGGAGTTAAGGGTGGGGTTCAGTGTTTTGGCGAGTTTGGTGCTTCTGGACGTGCTAGGTCCATGAAAATTGGTAGGCGTGTCGGGCAGCAGCACAAACCGACTTGATAAAGTTGTTTCCCTGATTCAACCATCTAGGGGGCTGAAGGGAGATGAAATATTAGAAAAAATGAGGTATTTTTAACTAACGAGTGTGTGATAGGATATTAATGAATTTTTATATTTAGAAGGACCTCGTGACTCAGAGCTCTTATTTTAAATCCCAACCAGCATTAAGCCTCTGATTTTCCTTTTAAATCAATCTATTGATTCTTAGAATTTTGCTAGGGCTCATGCCATATGAGCGCTTGGCTCTTCTCCAGCCTCGTCACAAGGAACTCTTAGCTCTTGTTTTTCGTAAAGATCAAGACTTTAAGAAAGCTTTCTGCACGACTGCTTGAAATTTACAATAGACTCTAGCATTTAGATAAGTAATTTTTTTAAGCTGAGACGTACCTCTAATACTCCTTATTTTGCAAACTTGATAAATAATATTTTAAGGAATCTGAGGACAGTTGCGTCAATTGGGGAGGCCCCCTCGGATATTTAAAGAATACCGTTTTTGGTATTTTCATTGAAGAAACTGAAAGGAAAGAACGCAATTGTCCCCTCTAGATTTTGAAAAATATATTCTACCCCCCTCCCTCGACATTCAGCCTCTAAAAAGGTGTTGACCTCCAAAAAAGCCTACTACCTAGCTGATCATGATATTCTAATCATAAGTTGTAAAACATCAGAATTTATACTCTGGTCTCTTCGTATTCATTTTCGGGTAGCGCAGCGAACTATATCGGGTTCCCTGCGATAAGGTTCCCAGCACGTTCCCTTTAATTCACCAGTCCGTACCCTTATTGGAAGCAACATGAGGAACTTCATTCCCCTTGTAACTAAACAGCTAGAGTTGTGCTGCTTTGACCTCAAAAAAATGGAATTATACGAAGGAAAAGAAGAAACAAAACTTTCATAAAACATTAATATAAAAATTAAATTGAGATTTAGTTGTGTCAACTGACTCTCTCGCAATCTATATTTTTTTTTCTACATGGCACTGCTCTATTTTATCTTGCTAGAACGTTTGTTCATTCTCACCGTATCATAGACTCGAGTTCTTCCTTATGGCTTTGGTCAATTGCAGCAATTAGTTGAGCTGGCGATTTTGGTCCAATATTTGTGTCTAATCGTTCACTGGATCGTTCGTTTCGACTATTGGCAGTCAAAGATCGACAATACTGAGCTATTAATGCATGCTCGTCTTCTCTAAAAAAAGATGACTTGATGAACTATAGCTGAACATTACTTTTACGGAGCCAATAAAAGAAAAATAGAAAAACCTGATTAATAGTTTGCATGTAAAAGGACGACATTCAATCTGAAAACTAATATGTATTTAATAAACAGTAAAATTCCCTATGGTTAGAAGCATTTTTAGTGGTTCACCAACAATTAAACTGACTAATAGAGTTCTCGGTACCATTTTGTTTTACTAATTATATTACTTTACGATTATTCGCAATCAAAGAAAAAACTTGGAATAATCAATTCAACCATAGAAACTAAAACTTCATCTCGAAAAGCTTTTGACTCAACAGTACTAGACAACCGTATACCAGGAAGAAACAAAAATTTTCCTGTAATTGCGATTAAAATGAGATTATTTTCTTTCGCATTACATCACTGACTTCATTTGGCAGCTCATCAGTTCAACTTCTATAAGACCAGGTAAGCTATTACTAGAGAGTGCTTGTCGTGACCCCCCACCCCACCCACCCTCGTGAAAAAAGGTAATTAGGTGGAAATACAAATGTACATTTTAAATCAGGATTTGTTCGTCTGCCTTGAGTTCCTTGCTTGTTACATTTTTCATTTTGATTTGTCTTATTTCTGTTCTTAGGTGTAATATAATAATAACCAGAAATATGTCAACCCTGAAAATCAACTTACGAATCTGGAGAAAGGTCACGGGTCAAAGAAGTGCGACTAGGAGTCCCACCATCAACGTGTGACTCAGCTTCAGCCAGCCTACTTGCATAGAGCTCTAGACGAGCATGGACATCTTCCCCAACTCCTGTTGATTGGGGTGTATCAAGGTTCGACTGAAAACAAAAAAATATAAATAAAAATATCTGAGCCCTAGCGGGAAAAGCGCTCATTTGTGGCCTAATTTGGGAACGCTAAGAATGATTTGTTAGAATAAAAGTGTACGGCAATCCTCTATTCTGGAAAAAAACATAGTCTATTGAGCAAAAGCAAGTCTTTTCTTGCCCGTTCCTCAGCAATAGAGTTGCAAATAATAGATTTACACAGGAAGTGGAAACACCCATCAAGAGCTGCCCGAAACGCCATTCCAAAAAGAAAATAAAAAACGTTAACCAATGCATAACTTTTCTAAGGTGGTGTGCAGTTTAACTCATAGCCATTTATAACTTTATTTGTAATATTAATAAAACGGTTATTTTGTTGGTTTGTTAGTTTTTTCGCAATAATATCCTAAATTAATAAATCGATTAGGCTGAAACTTGATATGTGTGACTATTCCTGGCAAGAAAAAATCAAAAAGAAGGTGGGGAGAGGGTGGTAATTTATAAAACTTCATTTAATGCGATTATAGCACGTGTAAAATTCTCTAGGAGGAGAACGTCATGAAGGGGGTGGGGAAGGTACCAGCGGAAAAAGAGGGAGGGGATGCTGTTGAAAGAAAGGTACCAACTGAAAGATTCATTTCCAGTTACTTACATTATACATGAATTGGCAGGTGATATTATTATCCACAGCTATCTCAAGGTTCTTTAATGAAAGAAAGATAAACTTAAAATAAGTCATTGTGTGATTTCTCCAATGTCAATTTGGTATATTAGGGCAAAAATTCTGCTTTAACGGTGGCCAATGGTGAATAATGACTGGAAAAGTCAAAAGCAGTTGATGGAGAGTTTGCTGAAGGATATTTGGTAGTAGGGTGGCAACACAAAGCACTGACAAATTAGAAATGTGATAATATTATAAGGATTCCCCAGTAACGACAGACAATTTTAGCTGGTTAGTATACAATAAAAGAATAAAATGGACAGCCCAAAAGTGAAAAAAGCAATGTTTTTCCACAATGATTAATATCAGTTTTAGCTAAAAAGCAGCCAAATTGGCTCCAAAGACAAAGTGACAGACTGGCAAAAGTAACCGGTCTGCAAAGGATAAAAAGCTGAATGGCACTAGTCTAACCTGTCAGAATTGTTAAAGCTGGCCTTCACAAATTTCATTGAACTAAGAGGAAGAGAATAACAATAAAATAAGACCAAACACAATTAGCCTTTAGTCATATTTTGTGAGTTATGGAATAGCGGACATCACCCTAAAATACGTCTAGAGCACATTTGTGGCCGATTCAACTAGTCCAGTGTTCGGCAAACTTATTTGCAACAGAGTCGAAAATCAACAGTAAAATGATAAAAAGAAACGTGAGAACCAAGTCAGTCTATTTGCCTATGTATACCTTCACAAAGTTACAGGACTACTGAATAAACCTCGATTTTGTTCTGAATAATTTTTTTTTACATATTATTGAAGAATATGACAAACATTTACTGCGAAGAACGTTCCCGCATCTCCTTGGAAAGTTTGGGTATGTCAGGTTTGTATATTGTTAATACTAATAATAGACACCCTTCCAGGTTTTGTGCATAATACGACTTCTTTTACTGTACATAAAATTCCTCCTTGACTCCCCACACCCCCGATAAAAATTTCCTGGGAAAATACCTTTTAGGAATACATTGAGAAACGGATGCTATCAAAGTTTTTATATTTGCCTTCACAATGCAAATATTAGGAGTATAAAAACCCTCCCACCCAGAAAAATTCTCCTGGCATTACCTGCTCCTCTTAAAATTGCAACGTAGAAAGTGAAGTACCATCTTAAGAAATGTATATGCATATTGTTAAGCTAAGCTACCATATCTTAATTTCTCTCTGGCTAATTGTGCACAATTTTGGGTTGAATCTTCCGGATAGATTGTTTAAACTATCGAAATTGACCCTATTTCTTGTGTGTTTATTATTCATTTTGATCATAGAATAAGCAAGGTTTTTGCTAGCTTCATTTTTAACTTTTCCGTTAATGATATACACAATTGTTTTTGATTTGACATTTTGAAATCTTATAGATAATTCAGAGCCACACATGAAGAGCCAAACAGCTAACTGTGGCTCAAGACCCGCACTTTACCGAACCTCGGCCTAGTCTTCCAAATGAAAAATCATCCAAGATTGCAGTATTAGTTGAGAATATTGTATTTAAAACTTTCGGAACCACTTAATCACCCAAAATTAGTTTTATCGTATACCCGGACAGAGCTAAATAAACCTGGTCGTTCTGAATTACCGGTAAAATTAATGCCACAATTCTTGAATTTATGAGAAGGACATGTTTTCATCTATTGACAAAAAAAATGTGTAATTCTGCGAATGATCCAAACGGCGTTATAGATCTTAGTGAACTTAAGTTTATGTTTTTATAAACCTATGCTGTGTCGTAGTAATTAGAGACTTGTTCAATTCGTTCAATTCAAAAGCTAATAAGAAAAGCTGATAATTCCAGCATTATTATTTAGATCTAGTCGACAAAATATGTGTTTCATTTGTTCTACTAAAACTATTGCTGACCCGGTTTCTGAAAATTCGCACTTTGTAAAATCAAAAAGAGGGACGGATGAGGGACGAAATTCCTTTACGAAAGACGTTCAGTTTTATTTTCACCTGTAGGAAGAGTTTTTTTTCTGTATTTGTGCGAAGTTGGTGCAAAACTGCAAAATTAGCGAAGCTATGCTTCTAACAGTTGCAACTTTGGCAAATTAGAGAGATTTTTTTTCTGTTCTTGTACAAAGTTGTTAGAAGAAATGATAGGACAAAAAAGAAAGGGCTAGATTTTTTGTACCTATCATATTTTCCTTTTCAGCCAAAAATTTCATTGAACAAGTGGAGACGTTCCTCCGAGGGAACCGTCCCTTTGAAACTAAGCCTCACTGCTCAACTTATGGCAGTGTGTCTTATTAAGCCTCCCTCTGGTTAGCAAGTGTAAAATTTTAAGCTAAATTTGAGGCCCTGAAAGTTTAGCTATTACCTTTCCCATAAACAAAGCATAACTCATTTTAGTGAATCTTTAGTTTTTCCAAACAAGTCCATTGTTCTTTCAAATCTTTCGTTTTCCACTTTCAAACGCTAGGGGTCCAATTATTCATCAACAAATAAGGGATTCATAATAGAATAGTCGTTCAGTTAAATTCAGTCAGTTTACAAGAATTACTGGATATTGCCACTGTAAACCAAAGATGCCTACAATACAGTAAACCCTTCTTGCTTTAGAAGGAAAGGCTAGTTTCTAATCAAATAAAAGAACAGCTCTCCGAAAAATACAGCAAAAGGTTAAACTAACTGAAATCTACATCGATATCTTTTGTAAATACATGACTCCCATACTTTCATATCCAGCCCAATTGGTAAATCCTTTAATACGTTTTAGCTGATTCAATCAACTCAACCGAGGGAGAAGACCCTGATTATCGTTATGTAGTTGAAAATAAAATTAAAAGAGTGGCTCTGCAATAGCAAACAGTCGCATCAATTAGGGGTGTGTGTGTGTGACATTTCCCTCCTTAAATTCTTTACTTTGTCCCTAGATTTTGAGAGTTACCTAATTCTTGTTTTGGACGGGGGGTATTCTCATGACAACTAAAAAATTTGCCCTCCCGTCAGATCTTCGAGAATTGAAGCCACTGTTGGATAACCTAACACCCTTTAATTACTTTAAAATTTACAGTTCTAAATTCCAGGCAAAGACGGGTCAATTTTGACCATTCATTGTTACAGTTGTAAGAAAGAAATAGTCCACTGCTATACTAGACCGAGAAGAAAAATACACTAGCTTACCATTGACGGTGTGATTTGCCCTGAAGTTGTACTATCCCCAGCTGTACTTTGGTTGGCGGAATCATTTTCTAGCTGAACTGGTAGATACCCGAGCTTCTGGTGCTTTTGAAAATATTTTTTTGACTTGAATTTGTTTTTCAAAGCCTTCGTGAAGTCCTTGATATCTTCGCCAGATGTAGACTACAAATAAAAACTGTCATAAGTAAGCAATTTGACGACAAGCTAATTGACGATTCTTTGGAATGCAAAGAATTCCAGATATACAATAATCCCAGAGGTCCGAGATCCATTTTAGTAGAAAATTTGTAAACGAGCTTACAGTAATTAAATACATCCAGAAGCTTCTAAGCCTGAATGAGTAATTTGAAGCATCAACAAATAGAGTTAATCAGAGGTTACATTGTTGAGGAACAGATAACTTCATTGATACGTGAATTACTGTAGGAAACTGCCTATATACAACGATGGTAAAATCTTAAGCATGTAAATGATTTGATAGTATTATATAATTTCTAGGATGGAATTAGGTAATCATGGCGAATAAGAAAATCCAAGATTCTGAAATTAAGAAACAAGGAAATGGAATCAATAATAGTTAAAGAGCGACAGATTTTGGGCCTATTTTCGTTGTTCGCCTCCCAAGGGCGCCACCAGTAAATTTTCAGGCGGGGGGGGGAGACGCCAAAATAGAAGTGCTGGTGGGGTGACAGGGGACAAATTTCAGGATATTTTTTCGTAGGAATAAGTTTATTTTTTAATACTTTTAGGAAAAACTCTCAAATAAAAAGAGCAATTAAATTGCACGCAAAATGAAACAAAATACAGTAAATTTTAAACAACAAGGATTCCTGGCAAAGGGATCAATTTATCTAAAGAAAACCAAACTCAAACCAAAATTACAGAAAGATTTATTGCGTTTGTAGATTATAACAGATGTAGACTTGTACATGATGTACTACAATAGTTTACAGAAGGAGTAAACTATTCACACATTTAAAAAAAAATAGAATAGCGAAAGAAAAGAATATTTAAACTTAAGTATCCAGCTGTCAAGTTGACCCTCTTTCTTTTTATTGTCCTATTCAACTAAATAAAATGAACAGGTTCAAAAAAAATTTCGTAACAAGAGAATCTTATCAAATAGTTTGTGATAAAAAACTGGAAGTAAAAAGTGACTTGGGCTAATATTCACGAAAATTAAAATGCAATTCTCATGAAAATTTCTATACCGGCAGTATCGACTCTTTATGCTGATTCTAAATACATAAAATTCTTTCAGTTTATTATTACCCACCCAGAACCAAAAATCTGGGAAAATTTGCCTTATTTTTGGAAAAAGAGGAAACACCCCCTCCCAAAAGCAAGCGATCTTATTGAAAATCCTTTCATTAGATTCATCATATCAGAGAACCTTACCGCAGAGGTTTCAAGCTCGAATCTTCAAAATGTGGTATTTCGCATTATTTTTTTTTTTCAAAACAAGGTCGATGTATGTTTATTTGTTTTATTTTTTTCCCGGCGGTGATTGTATCAAACTGGAGGTCGAAGATACTGGAGAGGGAGGACATTCAAACGTAAATTTAAAGCTCTTTTTTAAGTTACCATACAAGTTGGACCAGGGGAAATTCTTGGGCAAGGGCACGCTTAATTTGTAATGAAATTAGGCTACGTTTGGTGATCTGTAATTGCGTATCAGCTACGATGAGGGGATGGGTTGAGTCATTGTTTAGGTGGGGGGTAGGATAGATTCATAGAAAAGTACATTTTAATGTATAAACTGCTTACTCTGCATGTGGCTTCAGATAAATGTTAAAAGAGTTAGGGGGGAGTAGGCATTAATGAAAATGTTTCTCCATACAGCTAAAATGTTACATTCCCATATCTTTCAGCACAGAGATGGAAAAAGCACGGCAAGCCATCATCAACCCCGCCAGAACATTTCTTTGGGGTGGCAAATGCTGCTAGGAATTTACTTTTCAGCAATTTAAATTGGTAATATTTTTCTTTTTCTATTTATATGAAGTACTTCACTGTATTTAAACAAATGTATGTGATGTATTTATCGATAAGAAAACACTATTGTAGAAATTGTGATGGCTTCAATTATTTAGAAGCTCAAAAGTCTCACAGAATTTCCATCAATACAAACAGCATACATCCATGTATACTGTTGGATCCATTCCATACATCCATGCAACAGCACAGTATTATTATCCTCCTTTTCATCCAACCAAAATTCTTTAGTAGTAATATTAACAAGGGCATTTTACCAAAATTGCCACACATCGCCAATTTTTTCAGTATATTCAAATTTTCATCAAAATTTGCAAATTTTAACCCAAGACAGCACTAATCAACTTAAGATTGTCGATTTACACATTTTAAAAGCAATTAACCAGGAATTTAAGGGACTGGTACCTCAAATTATATCTTGGTTAGGCCTAAGCATGATCTAGAAAAAAAATCAGAAATTCAATAAAACAAGGAGCTTTTCAACTGAAAGCAAGGAGCAGATTTGAAATCTATTCGAACAAATTATTCTTTATATAACGGAGGCTGTTTCCTTCTTAGCTCCTTACTCTTTAGTGTGAAGTTTGACTTTTGTCCAAATTTTTAAAGTAAATTTGCAATTGGAAATTTTTTTTTTCAAAACACTTAAAAACTTTTGTTTAATGAACAAGGTGTTGAGAAGGGGACATTCCCCTTATATACAGAGTAATTTCAATTTATTTTAAATTTGCTCATTATTTTGGTTGAAACTATTTTTTTCCTAATTGTTTAATTACATTCCAAGAAATTGTAAAGTTTTATGAATACAATACTTTTGGTAATGCAAAAAAACGATCAATATCTCAATGATCTCTGTTTAGATTTTAATGGGTATAGTAAACACCTTAAATTAAGTATCAAACTGTTCATGGTAACGAACTCTATGTAAGGAGCGACCCGACTCAATAGTATCCAAAACTCCAAAAAAGAGATTTTGATAACAATATATATATTAAAAGAATTAGATTTTTATGCTGATTTCAAAAATATAAGTTTCATCAAGCTTAGTCTTAACCATCAAAAGTTACAAGCCTGAGAAAATTTGTCTGATTTTCAAAAAAAAGGGGGAAAAACCCTCTAGAAGTCATAGAATCTTAATGAAAATCAGACCATTAGGTTTAGCGTATTAAAGAACCTTACACTAGAGGTTTCAAGTTCATATCTATAAAAATGTGGATTTTTGTTCTTTTTTATCACAAGAAAGATCACGAATGTGTGTGTGTTTTTTTTTGTCTTCTTTTTGTATTGACACAGTTGGCCTAGAATGTCGGAAGAGGGCTCATTATAACGATAATGGAAGCTTCTAGTGCTCTTATTAAATGACCAAAAAAATGGAGGGCAACTAGGCCCCCTCCCATGCCACGCTTTTTCCAAAAATCGTCCGATTAAAATTTTGAGATAGCTATTTTGTTCAGCATAGTTGAAAAACCCAATAACTATGTCTTTGGAGATAAAATGACCCCCCTACAGCCCCTGAAGAAAGGTTTTTAAGTTATAAAACTTGCCCATTGTTTACATATAGTATTTATTATTAGAAAATATTCATACATTTTCGGGTGGGGAGGGGAGGGTGAATTTTCTGCTGGAAGGATTTTGCACGGGGAGAATTTTCCATGGAGAGGGAAGTGTCCAGGGAGTGAACTTTTCAGGGGAAATTTTATACTGGGTGAATTTGCCAGAATTCCTTTACAAAATTTCTTTATATGTCTTGGTTTTCTCTTTACCGATTCAATTTTACACGTGGAAATGTAAAAGGTAATTTTCCGGGGCAAATTTTTGCCAGGATTGAATTGTCCAGAGAATATTTCTGTGGGGAGTGGGATTTTTTCGTGGATACGGAGCCAGATATCCTGGCGTTATTAAAAAAAACGATCAGAAATTAAATAAAAAAAAACAAGTTTATTCAACTGAAAGTTAGGAGGAACATTAAAACTGAAAACGAACTGAAATTGTTACATATATGAGGGGAGTCTCCCCTTCATCAACACCACGATCTTTATGCTAAAGTTAAAGTTTTGAAACCCAAGGGTCGTTTAATTAAAACAATAAGTAATTTTTTAAAGTGCCGAAACACTGTGGCCTGAAGAGCGAGGTGTTGAGGAGGGGACAGCCCCCCTCATATACGTAATAATTTCTGTTGGTTTTAAGTTTTAACGTTGCTTCTTATTTTCAGTTGAAAAAACCTGTTCTTTTTTCTTTATTTCATGAGGCTTAGAGACTAACATTTTTCTAAAGGCAATTGAAAAAGTATGTCAATTAAAGTAAAAGTATATAAAATGAAAAAAGTAAGTATTTACAAAAAAATACACAAAACAATAACCTACTTACAAAAACTAAGATATAAAATCCCAGCATTCAGTTCTGTTGAGCAATGCCGAAGCGTTGGATATCGACAGTTTTGAACTTGGTTATCAAACACCAAAATATTTAATTTCTTTGGTCCAAGTGTTTGTACAAAGAAACACATTATCAAAGTAGTTTGTTCAAAGTAAAACATTAAAACCAAGATTAAGAAAATCAATAACTTATATTTAAGCAAATATTAATTTATATCTTTTTTTACTAACGGTCAAATTTATTGGCAGGCAGCCAACGATAGAGCAACACACATTTTTGTCATGGTTTTTCCCTATTCTACTCTCTTTCCTCTGGTTTCCTTATAATTATTTTATACTCCCAAATTTTCAGGGGGACATGCCCCCCCCCTGCAGGCACTAATGTCGCCTTCATCGCGGGAAAAATAATGTAAAGAATAACAAGAAGAGCTAAAACTAAACAGTCATAAAAACTAGGCATAAGATCTCACGAGAAAAATAAAAAAAAAGAAGTATGAAATCAAGAAAAGTCAATAATTAGTTAACAGGAAAAATGAGGGCAGAGTTTCAATCGGTAGCTGATTACTATAATTGTTAAGTTAAATAAGTGTGTATTTTAATAGTTTTTAGTCTTCTTTTGTTTTATTTGGCGGGTTTATGGTCTTATTTTAACAACTTGTGTTTACACTTTCATTTTTGGGTGCCAAGGACAGACTGTGTCCAACACAGGTCCAAGAAATCTACTACTTTTTTTTAAAGCTAATATTGACCTTATCGTTTTGTTTTATCTTAGAATTTTATGTTTTCTCAGATTTTTCTTATTGGGCAGAGGTTAACATGTGATTGCATGTCTTTTACCTCTAAAATACATGGGTAATTCGATATCCATAGACCATTGAACACGTGGGACTGCAGAAGGTGCCTAAATTGATCTAATCCCCTGCATATTCCAATTTTCTCAGTTACATTGCATACCCATCAAACTTTTCAATCAAAATTACCATGATCAGCCAAAAAAAGCAAAAAAGAAAAAGAACCTGGCTGATAGTATACTCCTAGACACATATCCGGGTATTAGTATTTAATTTCACGATTACTGCAGTAGCTACAAAAATGAAACAGCCAATCATGGCCCATTAACTGAAAATCAAAAACACCTTTTTAAAGAAATTCTCCAATAAAAAAGACTTACCATTTTTCCTTTTGATTCAGGAATGGTAACTCTTTTCTAGGTTATTGCAAAGTAATTACAAAAACTTTACATTTACCTTTAAGAGTAATTACGAAAACAAATTGTCGGGAAAATTTAAAATAGAGTTTGAAGTCACTTTAAATGGGAGTGGATAAAAAAAAGAAAAAAGAAAAGGGTAAACCATCGTAATTACCATGGCCCAAACCATTGACAGGAGTTTTTGCTCCCCCCCCCCTATCTTGAAAAACAAGCGCATCAAATTTTAATTTAGGTTGCACAGATATGGGCTGCTACTTAAAGGTAGCACAGATATTTCTTTCTTGAGGAAAAAATCATAATCTAAATTGAATTATATAAGTTAAATGAGAGCATTCTTTCGTTTTCACTAAATTCCGTTTCATTTCGTTTTCAACTGTAGTGGGATTGTTCCATAGCAAAAAAAAAAAAAATTAATCCTATACAGACACATAGCTTTTCTGTTTATTTTGCTTCTCCTTAAATGTTCAGTTGATTTTTCTTCTTCAGAAATCTAATTTCTGTCCTTAAGTATTTTCATTCTCGACCACCAAAGACATGCGGAATTGTCATATAAACTAAGATAATCACAAAAGTACCTTCGTCACTGACGTATTTTGCCATTACATTGCAAGGTAAAAAAGCAGTAAAAAAGGAAGCCAGTTATTGGTAATTTAGGAAAACCTTCAGTAATGAAAGAAAAATAGAAACACGTAAAGAGATACAAATTTAATCTCTCAGGGCTGCAAAAAAAGACTACAGTGATTTATTTCTCTCTCTTCACATTTCTATAATCGAAAAACTGTAATAAAAAGAGAAAAGGTACGAAAATCTAATCCCTGTAGCCTTTTCTCCGTGTTTTGAGCAAGAATAAGCCCCTCAAGTTTTCCTATTTTCTTTCTTTATTGTTTTTCAACTAAAATCACTGGAATTCTTTTTATAGTTTTAACATCAACAGTACAAATTTATTCAAGGAAGATTCGTAATAACAGCTGAGTGTGTCTCCCATAATTAACTAATGTACAATCTTCTTTCAATTTGAAAATTCGTTTACATTATTCATTTACGTTTAGTTTCACAAAATTGCAAGAATATATGATCAAAATCGAAGGGCGTATAATTTTGCATGAAAACATACGGAGTAGGTAGGATTTGCTGCACTAAATTTAAATCCAGATTTATTTGTAGTCTATTATCTCTGGTGTGCCTCATAAGATTATTCATCCATCAGCCAGAAACTAATCAAATTTAAAGTTTTTTGGTTGGCATTAAAACGCCATCAAACTGGTAATTAAATCAGAGAACTGCTATTTATAATGATAAACACTCAAATACAATATTTTAGCGGATGTGACAACGCTTTATTCAAATTTGGTAAAAAAAAAGCAGTTTCACCCATTTTTATTTTTTTCTTTCCATTTTTTTTAAATGTAGAGGACTGAAAAATATAAGATTTTTAAAGGCTCTTCCCAACTATGTAGGCACATATTCTATAGCCTATTTTATTTGATTTCATTATTAATTTTTAAAAATAGAACTTACCGTTTCTGAACGATCAGAAATGGCCAATTTGAAACACAAGTCATAAATTGAAACAAAGTTTATTTTCTTCGAATTCATGAAAAAAGGAAACTGGGTGGAGTGGAGAAGCTTTAAAAGTAGAAAGTTCCGTGATCATTGCCCACATTTTATACGCTATTTTTACTAGGATAGGAAGCGAGGGAGACATTTTCGAAAGCTATATTAGGTTGTAAAAAATTATCAATTCAAATGAGTCACGGAAAGTTAGTTCACATTAGAACCCTCCCAAGCAATATTTAAATAAATCATTTCCCCTTTCTTTCATAATAATTTTTCCTTTTTGAAATATACTAGGATCTACTGTATTAGGACATAATGATCGGATTCAAGGTTCAAATTCTCAACATATTACTATATTTAAGCTTCAGACTTCATGCATCCTCCCTTTTCATTTTCAACAGACACACAACGCTTTCTCTCTCGGTATATATTTTAAGCTAGGGAAATGGGTCAAAAAGCATAAGCAAACAGATTTAGTGTTCGTAAAAGATCTGTTCAAATACACTATAAATAATACTAAAAAAACTATAAAATGAGGTGAGAATGCCGAAACATCTCGAACCACGAAAATATAACTGAGAAATTCAATTTTGAAGTCGCTTAGTGTAGACTAAAAATCACTTAAATATACCATAAATAATACTAAAAGCTACAAATCGATGTAAACATGTCAAAACATGTCAAACCACTAATATACACTTACGAGTTTCAATTTCAATTCAATGAAGTCTTGATCGCGGTTCAGAGAAATGAAGACAAAAATGAAGACAAACAGAGCCATAATTAGTACTAGTGGGCAGAATTTTCTATATATCACATTAATGCCCATAAAAACCTTTTTTTTTAAATTTTTACCTTAATCCGTAGCCCATATATCCGTGCTCAATGATCACTGTAATTTTACCAAAAACAACGAAGTCACTTTAATTTATAGATGGTGCTGAAAGGGGCAAGAGATATAATGTCCTCATCTTAAAACTTTATCAAAAAGTATTGTCCATATTAGCACCTTTAGCCTAATAAAAGCTTAAGTACAGTATTTCAGCCTAGCTAAGCGTCAAATACCTATCTCAATAAAAAAAACTTCAGATTATGAAAATGTCGATGAAGCGATCTATCCTCTCCAATTAAGATTTGAATGATTGTTCGCCATGTTAAACCATTTCCAAAAAATATAGCTTTTACATTAACAGCAAAACTAAGTGACTCCTTCAGTGCCTACCAAGCTCAGAAGGCATATTTTTAGAAGCCAATCAAGGGTTACGAAGAGGCAGAATCCTCATTCATTTTTCATATCTACTTTATTTGTTTTCATATCTTACGCGGAATCATTCAGGCATGTTTACTTTTGCATTTCGGATACACTTTTATTGCTGGGGCAGAGAGGAGGGGAAATGAATTAGAAGTTGAAGCAACTTATTTTCTTAAATAAGTGCTTTGTTATCATGTTACACATCCAAGATATAAGAAATACGTTTTAAGATACACTAAAATAATATAGACTAAGAATAATATTATAGACTAATAATCACTACAGCATTAGAGGGAGAAAAGTCGACAAAAACGAAGAAAAAAAAGAAACAAACTTACGTGTGAACAGTATTCGTGCATAGGGTGGCTTAGCTTATGATGTTTGGCAATTTTTCCAGAGAAAAAACAGCTTTGACACAAATCAAAGTTGAAACATTTCAGACAACGATATCTAAACGAAAAGAAATGAATAGTTTTTAAAATTTCGATCAAGGATTAAAAAACAACAGCAGTATTTTACCAAGATTTCTATCCAGGTAACAGTTTAAATAGCAAAAATTTATATTCATTCAATTAAAAAATGTAATTGTTGCTTCAGCCAAAGTAAAAATATTGGTCTCGTTATAAAAAAAAAACAACAACAAAAAACAAGAACGTTAATTGGACAAAAAAACTTCCTAGTAAAAAAGACATATTACGATAAATCTATGCGCTTAGTATACGCTAACCGTGATATATTTAATATTTTGACAGTAGCGTCATCTCATCAAATATGTTTATCATGTTGGATGAGAATCTAAAACATAGTGTTAGACTTAAAGTTAGACGTGTTAAAAGTGTAACTTTCGACAAAGAATACATGCCATTCATAAACAATTTTTTTTTTTTTTAACAGGAGCCATTATGTTTTCCAATCATTCAGGACATTAACAGCAGTGCTTAGACTTTCGAGATGCAAGCCGTATTAGAGGCGTTTTTTTTCACCAATTTATAGTGAAATTTTAGAGTTAAGGTTTTATATTTTTGTTTCTTTTTGCTTACCAAGATAATCTGAGTTTAAAAATGATGAACTTAAACGTCTTAGTAGATTAAGAATCTACAATGTTTTTGTAGTGCAAATATGATGACATGATTATGCGGTCTGGTTTCTGACCGCACAAGATTATACGTGATTCAGTTTCTATTAATCACGCTTTATAGTTATGTCTGCGCTCACTAGACCAGTGGGCATGACCATACCAAAATGGTCAAATCAAAATCATTATAGCAAAAACAGTAGACAAATCTCGGGATATCAAATGGTTTGGTTCCCGAGACTCCCTGCATATTAGCCTAATCTTTATTTTGCACAATTCCTTCTATAAGAACAGCAATCTTCTGCAATGATTGCTAATACGAGTAACCGAGTGACCAAGGAGACGAGGTGACTTACAACGAGTCAAAGAAAGGTAAAACGTCACCATTCGAGTGAGAAGGTGATTCTTGACTTTTGTTTTTGGTTTGTCTATTTTTCTGTTTGCAATGAGGACGGCCGAGCGGAGATCTCGGCTGAAATATCTGCATTTCCCTTCTTTTTTTTTTCACTGGCTATAAATCACCTCATTCGGTTTCCTTATCAAAATGTTTAGCCAGTGCGGTCTCGGAAATTATTTATTTAACCACTTTTTTACATGCTCTAAGAAAAGATGAAGCAAAAGCTGAAATGTTTTTCGTGCACAAAAGAAGAGAGTATAGATTTATTAAAGTTATCTTCTTTATAAATTATCCTAGTGTATACCTCAGCGGTTTCAAATATAGCTTCCACATAGGGGCTTAATCTCGCAACTAGTTTAAGGGTTATTTTTGTGCATTTCCTCGAAAGTAGTAAAATTTTTTAACCATGTATTCTAGCATAAATATAAATTTCCGGGGAAAATTAGACTAATTAAATTTCTTAGATCTGGTAGCTTTTCCTCTCGATTTGCTTTTTTCCCGAAAAAAAAAGGCACCGCAGAAGACATACATTCTTTCTTTAGTTCCACATTATGTTGTACCTTTATCAACACAGATTTTTAGTTGTGGCCACCTATGGTATTACAGGTAAAAAGAAATAAATAGTTGGTATACTCGATAGATAACTCCTTTAGGGGGCTTCATATTTAGTAATATTTTCGCCACAATCAAAATAAGACGAACAATATGAAGGTTTCATTTATGTGCAAAAAAGAATAATAAGTGAAGAAAGTAAGAGAAGCAGGGAAAGAGGCGAGAAGAAAGGCATGGGAACAATATAAAGCATTTTATAAAAGTTTTGACAAGGTCGTTTAAAGAAAAATTGATCATACTATTAGACAGATCAGATATATTATTAAAATGAAAGCGCTGAAGTCTCTTTCAAGGCAATTTAAAAAACTTATTTTTTTAATCCTCATTATTTACACACACCTTATTTCGATTTCTTGGGAAAGCATGTTATTTGTCATGTAAAACTAAGCAATGCTTCAGAAGTTATATAAAAAAGAAAGGAAACAGTAGTACTGATAATAAGGTCTAAAAGAAAAGTTTTGGTCCTAAAAAAGAAATAACGCCAATTACCTGAGCCCTACGATAGGTGACATTTTACAGATATTGCACTTAGCTTGATGTTTAGCCATCTCAGAGGCAGATATTCTGTGCAATACTGGAAGCCAAACTAGACTCTGAGGTTCTGCTTTCAACCAAGACATGAAATGAACAACCTTAAAAGATAAAAAAAAAGAAGCATAATTTCGCTTTAATGAAGGTTAAAATGAGATCTAAAGCAGGGTTTCCCCGATTCAAAACGTAAAAACGCTTAAGGAGGACAGAAGCTTTCCATAAGGGCCTTTATTTAATTCTTAGCTCTCTGAAGACAAAAAAAAAATAATTCCAAATTCTGCTTGCGCCATAAATCCAACTAATCTTTCCTTCCCATACCCAACTGGCATACCCAACTACCGTAGATACGAGAAAACTATCTACCTGTCTTGCGTTGTTTTAATTGCTACATATGACACTAATAATAAATCTGGTGCAGCGGAGGCCATCTTTCAAGAAAAAGAAAACATTTCGAGAAAAATAAAAAGCATTAAATTGACAAACTGTAGGGTTTTCCTTAAAAGTTTCTAGAAATCCCCTCAGAGTCATCTTAATCCACCAAATATCGTATCCCTTAAATATATACTTCATATAAACAACCAGATGAAGTGACCAAAAGCTATGTTTTTATATGGATTGTGACGCTTTTCAGTCGTTGTTTTTTTAAATGTAAGTTTGGCTTCAGTTTCAAATTTCCTTACTACTAAACTGTACCTCGTCAAAAATGTGGTGGCAGAAGGCAGCCACCCTCATTGAAAGACGTGTTGGTAAGTTTTGTTCTCAAACTGAAACGAACACATTGCAATGCAAACAAGGATTTAAAAATGGCCCTAAAATCAAAGGTCAGGAACTTCCTTCGAAATATTTCAATAGCATTACATAAAAATCTCTGGAAGCGGCGCAGAATACCTCTTAAGTTGCGTCTATACAGTATCTTAACATTTCTGTAGGCTTCTTAAAACCTACCATTGATTGTTAATTAAGAACTTATTTCCAAATCCTGCATAGCCAAACGTGACAAAACTGTGGGTTGTCGGTCATCAAGTGGTTGATATTTCAATGGGACACAAATACAGCATTACCCCTACCAGAAAGATCGGGTTTTTCCAATTTTTTGCTATGTTATATTTGTATTGTTTTTTTCTTCGCACTTATAATTCCTTAACCATGCCCACAAAAGATCATAATTTATTCTGTGAAATGACGAATGTCCAAGAAAATATGAAAATACTTAAATAGGAGTCAAATAGATCAGCCAAAGCGGGTTAATAATTACTAATAGAATTAATCTGATAAGCCCTTTTAAGTTCTGAACAAAGCCAAATGTATAATTCTGACTTAAAAAGGTTTTTAAAAGATAGCTGATAAAAAAACTATTTATAAAAATTGGAAAATTCATTTTAATATACAGTGACAAACAATTTGCAATACAAACACCCTAACTGTTAGACACGTTTATACATATAATGAAAAAAAAATTTAAGGCAAATAATCAATAAAAGTAATTTAAGTCAAAGACGTAAGAAAGAAAGAGTTATAGAGAGAGAGGGAAAGAGAGAGAGAGAGAGAGAGAGAGGAGAGAGAGAGAGAGAGAGAGAGAGAAGAGAGAGAGGAGAGAGAGAGAGAGAGAGAGAGTCGTAATGAAATGGTACTAAAATAGAGATAAAAATTACTTCAATTGTAGTTTTATCCTTTCCAGCTTTTTGTATGCAAGACCTAACAGATGGTTCCGTGTTCGATCCACCAAAGGAGTTTATCTCGCCCAGTTCTTTAGGGACTTGCATGCAGGCATCAAGAAGACTACTGATTCCAGAGGAATCTGCCTGTCTTTGCTCATTGGCGACAAGCCGGAAAAGATCTAAAACAGAAAAGAACGTTATTATTTTATTCAGAATCTTCAGACCCTAGAAACAACAAGAGCTAAGAGCTCATATGGCACTTGTGACGGGGCAAGAAGAGCTAAGAGCCAAGAGCTCTTATGGTATTAGCGCTAACAAAATCCTAAGAATCAATAGATTGATTTAAAAGGAATATCAGAGGCTTAATGCCGGTCAGGATTTAAAATAAGAGCTCTGAGTCACGATGTCCTTCTAAATATCAAAATTAATTAAGATCCGATCACCCACTCGTGAGTTATAAATACCTAATTTTTTCTAGTTTTTCCTCTCCCTTTAGCCCCCCAGATGGTCGAATCTGGGAAAACGACTTTATCAAGTCAATTTGTGCAGCTCCCTGACACGCCTACAAATTTTCATTGTCCTAGCACGTCCAGAAGAACCAAACTCGCCAAATCGATGAACCCCTCCCTCCAACTCCCCCAAAGAGAACGAATCCAGTACGGTTACGGCAATCACGTATCAAGGACATTTGCTTATTCTATCCACCAAACTTCATCCCGATTCCTCCACTCCAAGTGTATTCCAAGATTTTCCCCTCCAACTCCCCCCAATGTCAAAAGATCTGGTCGAAATTTGAAATAAGAGCTCTGAGACACGAATTCCTTCTAAATATCAAATTTCATTAAGATCCGATAACCTATTCGTAAGATAAAAATACCCCAATTTTCACATTTTCCAAGAATTCCGGTTTCCCCCTCCAACTCCCCCAATGTCACAGGATCTGGTCGGAATTTAAGATTAGAGCTTTAAAGGACAAAATCCTTCTAAATATCAAATTTCATTAAGATCTGGTCACCCTTTCGTAAGTTACAAATACCTCAATTTTCAAAATTACCCGCCACCCAACTCCACCAAAGAGAGCAGATCCGGTCCGGTTATGTCAGTCACGTATCTTAGACAGGTTTTTATTCTTCCCATCCAGTTTCATCCTGATCTCTCCGCTTTAAGTATTTTCTAAGATTTCCAGCCCCCCCCCCCAATGACGCTGGATCCGGTTCAGATACAAAATAAGAGATAAAGTTACGAGGTCCTTCTAAATATGAAGTTTCATGAAGATCCAATCACTCCGTCGTACGTTAAAAATACGTCATTTTTTCTAATTTTTCAGAATTAACCCCCCTCCCCCCAGTAGAGCGGATCCGTTCCATTTCTGTAAATCACGTATCTAAGACTTCTGCTTATTTTTCCCACCAAGTGTCATCTCGATCCCTCCAATCTAAGCGTTTTCCGTGTTTTTAGGTTCCCCCACCCCAAACTCCCCCCAATTTAACCAGATCCAGTCCGGATTTAAAATAAGACAGATCCAGTCCGGACTTAAAATAAGAGCTTTGAGACACGATATCCTTCTAAATATCAAATTTCATTGAGATCCGATCACCCGTTCATAAGTTAAAAATACCTCATTTTTTCTAATTTTTCAGAATTAATCCCCCCACCCCCCAACTACCCCAAAGAGAGCGGGTCCGTTCCAGTTATGTCAATCATGTATCTAGGACTTGTGCTTATTTTTCCCACCAAGTTTCATCCCGATCCCTCCACTCTAAGTGTTTGCCAAGATTTTAGGTTTCCCCCTACCAACCCCCCCCCCCCCAATGTCACCAGATCCGGTCGAGATTTAAAATAAGAGCTCTGAGACACGATATCCTTCTAAATATCAAATTTCATTGAGATCCGATCATCCGTTCGTAAGTTAAAAATACCTCATTTTTTCTAATTTTTCAGAATTAATCCCCTCCCCAGCCACCCCAAAGAGAGAGGATCCGTTCCGGTTATGTCAATCATGAATCTAGGACTTGTGCTTATTTTCCCCACCAAGTTTCACCCCGATCCTTCCACTCTAAGTGTTTTCCAAGATTTTAGGTTTCCCCCTCCCCCCCCCCCCCCAATGTCACCAGATCCGGTCAGGATTTAAAATAACAGTTCTGAGACATGATATCCCTCCAAACATCAAATTTTATTAAGATCTGATGAACCGTTCGTAAGTTAAAAATACTTCAATTTTTCTATTTTTTCCGAATTAACGGGCCCCCACTCCCCCCCCAGATGGTCAAATCGGGAAAACAATTCTAATTTTCGAATTTAATCTGGTAAGGTCCCTGATACACCTACCAAATTTCATCGTCCTAGCTTACCTGGAAGTGCCTAAAGTAGCAAAACCGGGACCGACAGACAGACCGATGTCACTTGGTTAATACCAAGTGCCATAAAAATCGACAATTGCAAAGCTATGGTAATATCAAAGTATTTACCAAAGAGAGAACCGAAGACGTCTAATAAATTTTAGACGAAAAAAGAGCTAAATTACAGTTAGCCCACCAGTGCTGGTTCTGAATCCATGTTGCTGAAACATTAATAAACCCAGGCCAAAGTTTCAGCGATATTTCATCTTAAATTTAGACAGAGATTTAACATATGATATGTTTCGTTTAGAGCCAGGTCACATTCATAATAATTGGTTTTTATTTGCAATCCCTGCTGTAGTATATAATTTCCGAGTTGCAGCGGTAGCTAGCAACTTAGTGAGAGACAATCACGTCTCATAATAAAAACTACAATGCCCCATAACTCCTAAACTACCAACAAAAACATGCCTGGCCTCTTAAGAAGATAACTTGGACGGATGTCAAAACTACTTGTTTCCCTCGATCCGTTATTCTTGTTTTCTAGAAAAGTGTTAATTTGGCTTCATTCTAAAGAAGCTTTCAATTTTATAGTTTTTTAAGATTACCCTCTAAATGAATGGGAAATGATTACATAATGGAAAAGCTTGGTTGGATTAATGGTTATTTAGGAACAAAAACTTCAGATTGTTCCCGAATAACTGTATCATATTAATGAGATTGGTTTTTTAGTCTGTTTTCACTCAAAAGGATATCACCTTTGGCAAACTGAGTTTTTGCAAAATATATATGCATATCAATAAAACAGGAGCATCAATACCTACCCCCCTGCCAAGCACCATTGAATGCTTAGTAAATACATTTCTTCAAACCAAAAAAAATTATGAGTAAATTGATTCCCATTCCCCCCCCCTTCCTCCCCAGCTGATATTACCTAATCACCATACATTTAGATCCCTTCGCGCAACAGTTGTCGTTTTGTGGCACAAAAGGGTCAAAAGAATACTTTAGTGTGGCAGGATCCCTTTTTTTTTACTCATAAACAGTACTAGAACTGTTAATATCAGTTAAACGAGCCCTGCCCTGATCTTCTGTGACCGTGGGGTTGATAAAGCCACCCCTGAAAAAAAAAACGAAAAAAAAAAACGAAACGCAAAAAAACGCAAATCTGACTTCAAGTATTTGTCACACCCGTTTGGAGCGATAATGTACTTTTTTTTAGATCAAACCCTTTCGAGAGTTTTTCATACCGTTTTTTTAGAATTATACAAATCTTCTTTTACTAATAAATTTTGGCAGGTAACTTAAAACCAAATTCGTTTTATATATTTGAGTTGAGCATAAAAGTGGATTATTTTGATGCATAAATTCTGCTCAAAATGTCGATTGAAGCCCTTTGGTTGGAATGTTGCTTTGCCTCATCATTGTCCACTATCATAAATAATTTGACAGAAAAGCCTTGCTTAATTTAGGAACAGTCTAGAATGACATGCCAAAGAAGACGCATAATTTTGTCGAAGGGAGTATAATCTTCGTCCCAAACGATTTGTACTGTAATATGTGTTTAACAGTAAGCAGTGGCAGTAAGCCACATAAATCTTTATGTCTTGTTTAATTAACCTACTTGAGATTATAAACATAAATAAGGTAGATAAAACATACATCTGTACTTACATTTGTACTTGTCGTCGAGATGACCATTCGTAAGAAGACAAATGCCAACTTTAAACGATAAAATCTGAACTTCCCCACTTCTTTGACTAAAATTAAAAATAGAATTCTCAACAAAGAAATAACAATTGCGATGCTTTGGAACAAAAAAAACATTTAACCACATTTGAGCACCTCTTCTGTGAAATTTCATCCTTATTTCTAGCGTTTTCAGGGTCTAATTTGTTTTATAATTAATCTAATTAAAAATTTTCACCAAGATCTCCTTGGTTTTACCGACTTAAAAGATTCCATTCAAATGTGTTTTAATATCACATTAAAAGCAATAAGGAAAAATCAACTCGGAAAGAGAAAAGAGAGGAAAGAGTAATTTATTTCCAATGCTTTTATAGAAATTGATCAAAAAACACTAGAAAGAGAGATTGCAACATTGGAATTATTTAAAAACTTCTGGGAGGGATTCTGAGAGCTTCCAATGGCCAATTTCATATATAAATATGGTACAATGAAGGAAAAATCTTTGAAGAATGTCAAAAATGTCTTTTGATTTAATATAAGAAGGCAAGTCCTTTTATTATCTCCGAATTCAGACAATTATAAATAGCAAAAAGAAACGAAAAAAGACCCAGGGAAATTGAATTCAACAACATATATTCGTTTGTTTGCATAATGCACTACTGTATGAGGCTCTACAAACCATAAATGTGTTCATGCATTGCATTTGATTTGATTACAATGCACTGTATTTATATATGGTAATTTTTAGTTGTAATTCTAAAGAAGTACTTATTATAACCTTTACCGTTCACAAACTTATAGCTAAAAGGTTATGATTCATTTTAACAGTTTGTATGCTTTTCTTTACAGCTTTACTTGGAATACTAGGCAAAATATTTTTCTACTAAGTTATTTCGCTAGTCTGTTCTATGGCATATTAAAGCAAATAAATTATAACATTTCGTCACGCAACAGAATACTTATTACGGCACAAAGTTGGAACAAAAATAAACATCTATTAAATCATGATGTTTAAGAACGAAACATTAATTTTCTATTACACAACAGTTAGGGAATCCCATGGTGATCTTTGGGAAAAGCACAAATCTTCGAATTTGTGTACTATATATATATATATATATATATATATATATATATATATATATATATATATATATATATATATATACATATATATATATATATAAATGATACCGAGAGCTTAGCGGCTTCACCGTCGGACCACGGCACTCGGCATGCGGCAGGCTTCTATACATGGATTCTCACTGTCGCTAAACGCGACAATTTGTCTTCTAAACGCAGACAATTTGAGCCTTTTCTTGATGTCATGACGTCCAAATGGACCTTAAATTAGAAGTAGTACCTTCGTAATATTACGAAAGTGCATTTCGTCATTATGGAATACATATCGCCGAAGCTTTGTTTTTTAACAAAGGTATAGTAGGCATTGGTGATTTTATCCATGTCAAAACCACAAACCCAATCATCATCGCAATCACTTTCAATTTTGAAACGTTTTGACTCTCGCTGTCTAGATGGATTTTGATTGACTCGCTCACATGTTCGGTGTCGAACGTCTTCTAACCGCGTGTGTCTGCTCTTCATTTTCAATTTGACACGTTGCCGCTGTTCTCCTAACCGTGTGCGTATTTGCTCTTCATTTTCATTTTTGCCTCGCCCACATGCTCGGTGTCGCATGTCAGACTTCCAAATTATAAGAAAGATCTTTACGAACCGAATATGTACAACCATTAGTAATGTAAAAATCAAGACCTCCTTTGGACATTCTCGACCCATTTAACCATTCAATTGCATAACCTGGAATTTCAACCAATGAATCATTATTATCATTTAAAAATGTTTCATACAATCCGATTATGCGATTCACAAAGAAGGAATTTAAATCATCAATAGACGAACAAAGGCCTTGAATATTCAACTGTGTAACTGATAGCTCACCGACTCCAACTTGGCCTTCGATCAATCTACTTCTATATTTGGTCTCATTTTTATCAACAACCCTTAAATAATCCTCTTGCCGCATAATTCCACTTCCCTCATTCAATACCTCTTCTGAATCTAACGGTTCTTTTTCCAAACGCTCAAGACGGCCCAGGACAGAAAAACCACTAGATACATTTAATGTATTATTACAAGCCAGTTCAATCAACTGCTCACCTTTGTCTGAATACGCCATGATAGCTTGGAGATAATCGTGGATTCAGTATTAGGGATAGGTAATGCCAACAAATTTTCAAGCAAAAACATAAGAAAGAAGACACGAACATATAATAAATAAAGACAAATAAAATGAAACCAACCGAAAAAAGAAAAATGTCAGAAAAAAGCTAATTCTTTTTACTAGAAGAAAAAAATAATAACACAGCACATGAAAAAGACACACACACACACAAAAAAAGAATGATAAGTTGAAAGATCATACACGGTCTGCAATAGACCTGATTTTTCGTGCAGAAGGGTCTCCAGGTAACTTAACGAGAATCTGGCTGCGATCTGACCACACATTTTTCACGCCAAATTTGTCCCTTACTAGATTCATGACGTTCCAGCGACTTTTTGTAAGAGCTTACGAAACGTAGATAACAGTTTTTACCAGTTTGGACATTGCCTTGTATATTCTGTAAGCCAAATTTTGACTTGTGATTTTGACAAAAACCGGAGGGAATTTTTCCAAACTATTCTGTGATTGCGATGTATTGTCCATTCTGAACCGGTAAGTGCTATGTCACTCTCCGATACTTTAACATCCATATTTTGGTTGATCACACCAAGCAGGGTAGTTTTCCGACTCACTCCTGGTTTCTGCTTCATTCCTTTGAACACAAGACTGTCACGCACAGCATTCTGGTCGCATCCATCCAGCTTCAGTTCAAGTCTTTCGATTCGCTCTTCCATGTTTTCAATTCCAGTCCTAAGACTTATAAGTGACTGTTGGGTACTCTGAAACTTCAGACTATATTCTAGCATTATAGCATCATAAATTTCATTTGTTATTGTTTGACAAGCCTGTCTAAGAACACTCTCGTTGTCTTTTAATTTTTCAGGTATCTTACGGCTAATATCGTCCTCAATCCTTTGTTTAGTTTCCGCAAGGTTTTCTTCTGTTGCAGCAAATTTTTCTAATAGTCCAGATGCTGTGATTGCTCTTGGGTTTGAGCCGCATTAAGAGCAGCAAAACTTTTGGAAACGATTTTATAAATTTCTGTTGACGTTTAGACTTCCTCAAATGCTTTTTTGCCCCCGTTTGTAGTTTTCTTAGCGGCTTCATCAGAATGATCCTGGAAGGATGTTCAGCTAGCTTCAAATACTCGGTGCTCAGAATCCGATCCATAGCAAAACAACAAGTAGCTAGTGCCTCCTTTAGCATCAGTAGAAACTTTTAGGATCCTAGCAGGCCATAGTGGGTATTCCCGGAAATTTGATAAAACCAATTCGGACTGCTTAAATTTGGCCTTCATATAAATAAATTAAACCAAGGATCGATCAGATGTACTTAACTTAAGTGGGTCAGGCCCAAGGTAATATTCATGGTCACCTTGTGGAAAGGTAAATGAAAGCTAGATAAAACTTATCTTTAAGTAAGGGCTGGATCTCATGAGAACATCCAAAGTTCAAATCCAACTTTTGTGAGGTCAGCTCATTTGCATTACACAGTTCTTACAATATATTCTAAGCATATTCATTAATCCTTCAAATAATGCTAGAGAAAAATTCGTTCACAGAATTCATTAACAGAATAATTAATCACAGTGTTTTTACAATAAATAACAGTTGTCTATGAACTAATGTTTTATTTGTTTTACATTATAGTCAAGTACAACTAAAGTTGTACTTATATAATTTGTCCTCCCGCCTTAATACACAGTCACAAATTGGGCTTTTTATTACGATGAAAGCAGTGTGGTATAATACCTGCAAAGCTGCCTACTATAATTTGTAATATTATTTGTACTTTATAGTAAAGTTTGCATTATATTTTATAATTAACATTAAAGACAAAATCAGAAGTTCTATGTACCTTCTATACAGCAGTGATCTTCCATTAAAGCTGGAACATTGTCTAGCATAAAATTATAAAATTATGTTATGTATTATGTATATGAACAAGAGTAAAAATGGAATGTAAGATTTCATCCCCAGCAATTTTTTTCAAGTGATTCTCTCAGTCAAACTTTGAATAGTGGGGTCTAGTTCTCTCCCATCTTGCAAAAAACTTCTCCATCCCCCCTACATGCTTAATCTACATGCAACATAGACTCAATTGTCTATCGACTGATCTGTTCTTAGTTTTCCACCAGATGTTCTTTTCTAACCCAAAGAAGGCTGAAAAATCCTGAAAAACTTACCAATCAAAGAGATTAAGAATCCAATTAAGACACAAATCCACGGAAAGGGGCAAATTAATTTGAAGGGAAGAATTAACTTTAGAGTACATCGATCTTAAAACAGTCACTATTTCATTCACAGTAATAACTCCTTCATTTCGAGATCGAAGGCCATGAGCATCAAATGTTTCTATGGCACTTGATAAAGGGATTTGATGCACTAGAATAAAGATACTGAATTAGTAAGCTTAACATAAAAAAATAATTTGAGCTTGTCGAAAGAGGCTGGTTTCAACGAGAAGTAGTGTGTGTGTGTGTGTGTGTGTGTGTGTGTGTGTGTGTGTGTGTGTGTGTGTGTGTGTGTGTGTGTGTGTGTGTGTGTGTAAAATGTCAAAAGCGAAAATAATATATAATATAAGAAAGTTATGAAACGAATGCAGCCGAATAAATTTTCGGCAATAGTTCAAGAACTTTCTTTTTTAGTTTTGTTGTCACTTCCAATTGTTTCTAACTATTGGCAATGTACAGAATATAGGGGGCCAGGGAAGAAAACAAACAGTGAAACAAAACACACATTAAAAGATATTGTATAGCTATTAGGGTTTCAAATAATTCTAAGGAGCAACATTAAAAACTATTGGATTCCTTAGTAATTAGTGTGCATACATATTTGAAAAGATCAACTTCCTGGAACAATTGAAGAAATAAGCCCCCACATTTACCTCTTTTATAGATTAGTACATTCATTTTCTTTTCTCGTTGCTGTTGTTCGAGAAATTTACTCAAATTTCTAGTCGGATTTTGTTTTTGTTTTTAAAGAAATTTTGAACTAATCTCAGATGTAAATAAGTAACATGTTTATGCAAAAAGACGCATTCAATATAGCTTTTGAAATGCAGTAGCTGCATTATATGGTTAGCCAGATTCTTAAGCAGCTCTATTAAAAGATCAATGTTTTCTTTCACTAGTGGAACTGCATTAGGACTTCATACAAAGCATGTTGATTAAGTCTGATCTTTCAATTAAAAAAAAAGTTATATAAATAGCCAATACTTACATGACACTAGCAAGTGTCAGGGTGTTTTGCAATTTTCGGATGATTTTGGAGAAATTTAAGCAACAATAAAAGCTATACTATTTGCCAAATATTTCTTTGTCACAACACTAAGCATGTTTTTTTTAAGGCAGGTGTTGCAGCGTATCAAATTTATTACAGTAGATATCTGTCAAAGAGTAACAAGTGAAATTACTCGAAAGCATCAGTTCATGCGATAAACTAAAATACGAAATTGACTGAATCAGTCCAAATTGGCACCTAATTCATTTTCCGATGAGTTTGTCTGGAAAATCTAGCATGTCTTCCACTAAAAGTATTGGCTTGATCTAATTTGACCCTTTAGCATATTGCCGAAATATACATCGATATTTATAAAACCGAATGCATGTCTATCCGTCTGTCTGTCCTTTACACAGTACTAGCTGTACTATACCATAAATTATTGATGCTTACGCAGGTATCTCACTTCATCATTATTATCAAAAGTGATCCGATCAGATGATTTGCCTTCCTAAAGATTGATCATATCCAATTAAATCGCGCGGGCGGAGCGTTAGCCAATCCAATGACAGTGCACGGGCGGGTGAATTTTGTTAGACAGCCAATATAGTAGAGGAATACCTCGTCCAATGTATTTCGCTGGGAGTGAGATACTTGGTGAAGCCTAATAGATAACCTGTGACTACACTGTTTAGCCGATCGCCAAGAAACTAGAAGAAGTTGTTGAGTACATAATTGCGGAGATTTGGGCATAAAATTCCCCCCTCCATGACGTTCCTAATTTATTTCACGTTGATGAAATTGGAAATCCCTCAGCACAAATAACTGACAGTTTTATCCAGTAAAATTATTCAGATTTTCCGGATATTCAGTTAACGGATTAGTTAACTATGAATTTTATCATCTAAAACAATTCCGGGAATTATAAATTCCTTTTTCAGTAAACTCTCTTAATTTGTTATTAAATAATGCTTTTCAAATATAAAAATAATACAGTTATTTTATACGTTTGAAAAATTTTCCTGGGGGGATTGTTGAAGGAGAGAACTCCGTGGGGGTGGGGGGTGGGGTGAATTTTCCATATTGAAATGAATTTGATTTACATGTCTTTTTCCGACTCTTGGCACAAGAAATGAAAATTAATTAATTAGATAATTCGTATATAGGCTAAAGGACAACCTTATTAAGCATGGCATTAATCTATTGTGGAAAGCATGATGTTTGAAAAAAAATCGATGATCTTGTTTTTCCATTCTATGCACTATTTTGTTTTTCTACATATTAAGAGAAACCGCCACAGGAATTTTCCACACGGAGTGGAGAAGACGGAGAATTACAGTGGAAAATTTTCGGTGGGAGGACGGGCGGGAAAATTCAGCAGGAGAATGGTACACGAGGGGAGGTGTTTTCCGGGAAATCTTTTCAAAAACTTATAAATTTAAAAATGTGATCATTATTAATGCACAGGGGGACTTTTCCGCAGGGGAGGGGGGTTGATTTTTTGCAGGAGTTTTCTAGGGGATAACTTCCACAGTGGAATTTTACTTGAAGGGGGCTTTTACGCAGGAGACTATTTTCAACGTGAGAAATTTTCATATAATGTTCATCCAATCGCCAAGAAACGTTAAGAAGCTGTTGAGCACGCTTCTGCGAAGATATTAGATATAAATCCCCTTCCCCTAAGGCCCTCTTAATACTTTTCGCACTAACACAAAAATTACAAACCCTCCGTGACAAATGCTTGACAGTTCCTTCCAATTATATTATTCACATTTTCTGGATATTCAATTAGCCGGTTGGTCAATTCTGAATTCTGTCATCTAAGACACATCCGAAATTATAAAACTTCCTTTTCAATAATTTCTCTGAACTTGGTGTTTCTCTGAATTTTGACGCTAAACCTAAGGTTTCAAATACTTTTAAATTTAAAAACAGTATGTTTATTTTTTATGTAACCCTCAAAAGGACTATTGTCGGAGGGGGGATTCTGTGGGCGGTGGGGGCATTCCATATTAAAATGAAATTGATTTGCTTGTATTTTTCCAACTCTTTGTAAATATAAACAAACTAAATTAATTAGATAATTAATGTAATTGTAGGGTGAAAGAAAACTTATGTATTTTATGTAATGTGCTTTAAGATTATGTTCCTTATGGAACATGCAATTTTGCGAAGGACAAACTGCTGTTACTTGCACTAAAAGGTGCAAGTAGATACTTATACAATTAAGTTCGTTAGTTTAAGATTTATCCATTCACGAAGCCTACATTATTTTATTACTTAAACTTTAACGTCTCAGAGCGATTTAATTTAGTTATATTTTGGTCTAAACTTGATTAAAGATACAAAATGTTCCTGTTTTTGTACTTTTTTTCATAGATTATCAACGTATTTTATCAATAAAACAAGAGCTAAGAGCTCTTATGGCACTTGTGAAGAGGTCAGAAGAGCCAAGAGCCAAGAGCTCGTACGGTATGGAGTCTAGCAAAATTCTACGAATCAATAGATTGATTTAAAAGGAAAATCCGAACCTTAATGCCGGTCAGGATTTAAAATAAGAGCTCGGAGTCACGAGGTTCTTCTAAATATAAAAATTCATTTAGATCCGATCACCCATTCGTAAGTTAAAAACCTCAATTTTCAAGGTTTTCCTCTCCCTTCAGCCTCCCAGATGGTCGAATCGGGGAAAACGACTTTATCAAGTCAATTTGTCCAGGTTCCTGACACGCCTACCAATTTTCATCGTCCTAGGACGTCCAGAAGCACCAAACTAGCCAAAGCACTGAATTCCAGCCCCCTAACTCCCCCAAAGAGAGCGTATCCAGTCCGATTACGTCAATCACGTATCTACGACAGTTGCTTATTTTACCCACCAAGTTTCATCCCAATCTCTCCACAAAGCGTTTTCAAGATTCCCGATTTCCCCCTCCAACTCCCCCAATGTCAACAGATCTGGTCGGGATTTGAAATAAGTGCTCTGAGACATGAGTTTCTTCTAAATATCAAATTTCATCACCCGTTCTTAAGTTAAAAATACCTCAATTTTTCTAATTTTCCAAATTAACAACCACCAGCTCCCCCAAAGAGAGCGGATTCAGTCCGGTTATGTCAATCGCGTATCTAGGACTTATGCTTATTTTTCCCACAAAATTTCATCCCGATCTCTCCACTCTAAGCGTTTTCCAAGATTTCTGTTTCCCCCCTCCAACCCCTTATGTCGGCGGATCCGATTCGAATTGAAAATGGAGCATCTGAGACATAAGATCTTTCTATATACCAGGTTTCATTAAGAACCGATCACCCTTTCGTAGGATACAGATGCCTGAATTTTCACATTTTCCATGATTTCCGGTTTCCCCCTCCATCCCCCCCCCAATGTCGAAATCTCTTGTCATGATTTAAAATAGGAGCTCTAAAGCACAGGATCCTTCTAAATATCAAAATTCATTAAGATCTGATCATCCGTTCGTAAGTTACATATACCTCATTTTTTTCTAATTTTTCTGAATTACCCCCCCCCCCCCAACTCCAACAAAGAGAGTGGATCCGGTTCGGTTATTACAGTCACGTATCTTGGACTTGGGCTTATTCTTCCCACCAATTTTCATCCTGATCTCTCTGCTTTAAGCGTTTTCCAAGATTTCCGATTCCCCCATCCCCCCAATGACATTGGATCCATTCGGGATTTAAAATAAGATATCAAACCCACGAGATCCTTCTAAATATAAAATTTCATTAAGATATGATCACTCCTTCGTAAGTTAAAAATATCTCATTTTTCCTAATTTTTCAGAACTAACCCTAGCCCCCCCAACTCCCCCGAAGAGACAGATCCATTCCGGTTATGTCAATCACGTGTCTAGAATTTGTGATTATTTTTCCCACCAAGTTTCATCCCAATCGCTCCACTCTAAGCGTTTTCCAAGATTTTAGGTTCCCCCCATCAACTCCCCCCAATGTCACAGGATCTGGTCGGGATTTAAAATAAGAGCTCTGAGACACGATATCCTTCCAAACTTCAAATTTCATTAAGATCCGATCACTCCTTCGTAAGTTAAAAATACCTATTTTTTTCTAATTTTTCAGAATTAACCCTCCCTCCAACCCTCCAAACAAATCAAATCCGTTCCGGTTATGTCAATCACGTATCTAGAACTTCTGTTTATTTTTCCCGCCAAGTTTCATCCTGATCCCTCCACTCTAAGCGTTTTCCAAGATTTTAGGTTCCCCCTCCAACTCCCCCCAATGTCATCAGATCTGTTCGAGATTTAAAATAAGAACTAAGAAACTCGATATCATTCCAAGCATCAAACTTCAAGCCTGCCAAATTTCATCGTCCTAGCTTACCTGGAAGTGCCTAAAGTAGCAAAACCGGGACCGACAGACCGACAGAATTTGCGATCGCTATATGTCACTTGGTTAATACCAAGTGCCATAAAAAAAGAAAAGCAATATGCAAAAACTAAGTTTTGAATAACAATAAAGCCGAATCCCAGCTATCGACAGATAAGAAAATTTTGAATTTACGTTGAAACATTAAAACTCTAGGACAACAGAAAAATAAATACAAGAAACGCATACAGAGAACACAAACTTGAAGGGAAACTTATTATTTTTGCATTTAACATTTAAAACTAGTTTTAATACGAATGAAAGCTGAAATAGTTATTTCTTTGAGACAACTAAGAAGTAAAATAAAAAAAAATACATAAAAAATAAATATTTAAAAATTTTAAAACAGCTAGAGAGTTCCACCTACTTCTTAGAAAAAAAAATGAACGAATTGAAATTTTCCAGTAATAATTGCAAAAGAGTTTCAGTAATTCTATTAAGAAAAGCCAATGAGAACTAAAGAAAATGTCTCTTTTGATATCGGGGTACTGACTATTACCAGCAAACAAGATATCTACTTACATTCAAGGGCTTTTTGGATGTGTCTTAATTTGAGGCCTGTGCGGTATGCTGAATATCGAACGTCATTAAATGTAGTAAGCTCATTCATTATAGCATCCAACCTGGGATGGTCCCAGTGAGTTGTCTCTGTTTGGTGGCTGAAAAAACATTATTATTAACGAATGGGTACAACTTAGTACAAGATACAAAAGACCTTCTCTTATTTGAATTTCGATCAGGAAATTGCTGGCCATATGATATGCTCAGTAAAACTGACCCTAACTATCACCTTTTAAGCTAAATTAAATAAAAACAAAACAAGTTTTTTTTTACTGAAAGTAAGGAGCGACATTAAAACTTAAAACGAACAGAAATTACTTCGTACACGAAAGCTCCCTCTTCAAAGCCCCGTCCTTTACGCTAAAGTTTTATTTAAAAAAAGCAGAGCTGTTAGAAAGAGTCGAACTTTAGCATAAAGAGCAAGGCGTTGAAGAGGGAGCAGCCCCTTTCATATACGAAGTATTTTCTGTTCGTTTTAAGTTTTAATGTCGCTCCTTACTTTAAGTTAAAAAACTTGTTTTTTTTCTAATTTAATTTCTGAACGTTTTTTAGTTAATCCATGTTTTGATTTCGGCGATAATCGATATGCAAGGATTTGTAGTAATTATATTGATTTTCAAAATTGATTGCCAAAAATTGATATTAAGAGGTTTTTCTGCAAATACATTAACTTGGCAATTTAAAAAAAAATAGTTTTCATTATAACGAACTCTTAAATAAATACCAAAAGAATTATCTGGAAATACTTAGGGAATTTTTCGGTTAAATTTCGTAGGTTCGCGAAAAGTTGATGTAGCGCCATCTATTTTGTGAAGTGTGTATCAAAAAGAGCGGATTTTTCAAAAATATCCACATGGTAATGATTATATCTGTAATTATTTTAGTTCATTCAGTTTATTTATTCAGTTATTATTCAGTTTATTTATTCAGTTATTATTTATTCAGTTCAGTTATTATTTTAGTTCATTCAGCAAAGAGTTATTATTTGTGATTTGGTAAAGTTTATCACATTTAGTATAACTACTGCTGCTAAACAGAGGATTATATTAACAGGATAAGCTTGTTTTGGTGTTACTTGGTTGTTCTACAATTGCCGGGTTGTTTTTTTTCATAGGCATATATTTTGGGGGTGATACCTGACACGGGGATACCATGGATATTCTGTGGTAGATAAAACACTTGACTGGGTAGAGAATTTAAAGTGCCGAAACCCTATAGGCAAGTGTATTCTCCTGATGAGCCCTTGTGTTGGGTTGTTGCCCCTGAATTATTTGTATTTTTTGTTTTTATTGTTTGGTAAATGACGACTTATACTTATTGACGACATGACTGCCTGTCCACGGATTATTCTTCATGGTTGATTGTGTATGGCTATGCTGTTTGACCTATGTGATTGTATGGATGAGTAGGTTTAAGGCCTCATACAAGTGCTGGTCTATATTAATCACTAATTTAGGAAAACAGTCTTCCTTTTCTCCTTCTGTCTCCTTTTTTTTGTGTTTGTGCTGTTGCATTGGTAATTTCTCTTTTCGTTATATATATATATATATATATATATATATATATATATATATATATATATATATATATATATATATATATATATATATATATATATACATATATATAATTTTTTAGTCATAATGACGAGGAATTAGAGCTATTGCCTTGTCGGTTTTTATCAGAAATATTCTTTCAGTACTTAAATTTGATATTAGCCGATATGCCTTACAGTTAATTAGCACTATTGACGCTTGCGACTATAAATTATATCTATTCGACAACGTTTTTATTGCTTCCCAGACTTTTATAGATACCTATTTCCGGCTTCTACTTTATTACTAAGCGACAAAATTTTACGGCTTTTATTTGTAGCTGTAATAAGATTTTAATATGATACTCCAAAAGGCGTAAAAACACCTACTACGGTTGTGAATTAGTTTGACCGTCCGTCTTTTACAGGTATATTCTCTTCATTACACTCCATTCAAATTTATAAACGTAAGCTAAGAACGTAATTACGGGTACTCATAGAGGATATTTGCCAGATACATTGAGAAAAACTATGGCAATTCTTACAATAAATTAGAGAGGATTATACAAGTCAAGTTCACATGATATTGGTAGTTAACTTGCAGAACCAAGGAATTCAAAATAAAAAAAAAATGTTTCCCCCTAAGCCCACCCTGGGATCATATACATGAAAGCCGAAATTTTCTAAGATTTTGCTTTTGGTTGTTTCAAATTATAGAGTTTTTGGGGCTGTACCATACTTTCATTTGCGTTGCCATATTAATTCGTGAAAATAAATCAGTAGATAATTAGTAAGTGAATTAGCTAAATTTGGCAACATTTTTGTCAGTAAAAAATCCAGTATAAACATCGTTTGCTTCCCAGAGACAACTACACTTTCAAATGAAAGCTAAATCTTTTTAAGCCATTTGGTGTCATGTGGTTTTAACTTATTTTTTTGCTAATTTTTCAACTACATTTTTTTTTATTTGGATTCTGCTCTTATCAAAAATAACATAGCTGCGTATGGATGCCTTTTTAATTAGGAATTCTCGATTTACATGAAATACACCTGGTTGTGTAAGTTTCTGGTGAACCAATTCCAATAATGAGATTTCATTTCACTTTCCTTGATACTTTAAACATTCTGAAAACTTTAAACATGCTTGGTAAATATGTATGAAGTGTATAAATAAATGGTCTATTGCTCAATTATGGCTACACTAAATTTACGTATTAAATAGTACCCATCATTCAAAATGTTTGGAAATATTACGTATCTTATTTATCTAGTAGCTTGCATTTTCTCACAACCATAAAAGTATGATGGTTTAATTGAAAACAGTTACTTAGTCATTTTTGACATTTTCATATTCTGTGGAATGCTCCCAAACAGAATGATAAGAAGGAGTTTCCAAATTATTAACCTCAAGTATTTTACTTCTTCGAAGATTAATTTCAAGATGTAACTCTGGCGATTTGCAACTCTAAATTATCAAATCGGAGCATTATTAGTTCCGCTCTAAAACAAGGACGAAACAAGATCCAAAGATCAGCCAGGGACGTACACACCGTTTTTCGGGAAGGGGGATCCATTAAGAATACATAAAATTTGCTTAACAGTTCTAGCAAATTTTTGCTTCATCAAATAAAAAAAATTGAGTTATGAAAATAATTGGGTATCTAAATACTGAAGGGTAAAAAAAAGCCAAAGTGCTCACCGAACCAAACTTTGGATACAATTTTCCACAATAGTATTTAGGGGTGGCAAAAGATGCTCCGGAACTATGGAAATATAAATCTACACAAAGTAATAGAAAAAAAAAATGCCCTTTTCAATAGCATCAATTTGCGATAATTTAGGGAGAGTGGGGCAAAATGCACTTTTCAACATCCAGGGAAGATTGCTGTTTTTTCAATTTTTCCAATGAAAATATAAAAAGACATCTGTCAATGAAAATACCCCGAAAACGTATCTATCGAAATCTAGAAGGGCACAGGCTCGCCACCAATCGACAAAAGTGTTTACTTCACTGACTACTAAATCGACTCTATTTTTACTTTCGATTTATGTACTTTCACTTCTAACGGTTAATTAATAAAGTGTATTTGACATAAACCTGTCATTTAAGAGTTTGCGCCAGAAAAAAAAAAAAAAAAAAACCTAATTGTCAACTTCCCAAAAAGAAATCTCAAGACGAATAAGAGGTAATTTCTAAAATTTTCTAGGGAAAAAAATCAATAAAGACAGCAGCCCCATTCATCAAGAATAGGGAAAGAAGATTCCTTTGTCATGTTAACAGCTCAATGCAGTGAAACATAACATAATATTTCTCATTTTCACAAAAAAAGAGGTTTAAGAGACTATTAAATATATTTAATCTATCTGAGGGGTCACAGGTGTATTATTGATGTGGGAAATTAGTTAAGAGAAAGGCGTTTAACAGCATATGTTCCACAATACGAACCTGAATATACTGTTCATATCTTCTGGTAACAAATAAAGAAAATGTGATTAAATGATCATAAAAATGTGTTAACAATAATATTTCGTTGAAACATTTTGTACAATCAGGTTCTTAAGTTTGATATCCTAATGCTGATTTTCATTTAGAGGATTAAACGAAGTATTTCAAATTTATTCTTTTAGAGGCCATTTGAACAAGATAACTTTTTATATTTTTGGAAGCACAAATAGAACAGACAAGAGAACTTGTTCTTCCAGTACGTTTTTGATTTTTTATGTGAGAATATCTCAAACTTGTCCATGCTTCGAAACAAATCAATTGGAGGTAGCTAGAGTATTCTGGAAAAGACACTATTGGTCTGAAATGATGTGTCATTATTTGAATGAAAAAGCAAAATAAAAATTTTGAATTAAAAGCAAAGAGTGAGAGTATTACCGGAATTTTAATTTTAGTTTTCCACCGCAGTGTTTATGCAGAAAAGGCATAAAAAAAAGAAGAAAACTTGCCACAAGTTGTTAAGTAATGTGTATGCACAGCCGGAATAAGACACTTAAACGTTCCATGCCAATGAAAGAATTAATCATCCCCTTCCCCTCTCTTCCCGATGCCTACAATTCAGAAACAAACAATAATAAGCCATTAAAGAAAAAAATTCCTGATTGTAAATTTGATAAAACTTTCAATGAATATTTTTTGATCATCAGAACATACATCCGCGTAGAGAAAGTATACTTTTTGGTGAATATTTCTACACTAGGCTTACCTAAGCCATCTAATATTTCGAAAATTTTTATATAATTAAAATTCAGCTTGGGTTAAATTTGTTTTAAAGGTTACTTCTTTCAGCAAACCCTGAAAATTCTATTATAAAACATTTCTGCTTTTCTAATTCGAAAAATAATAAAAATAAGGTATTGCTCTATTTCAAATCTCACGTAGCAAAAATATTTCAACCTGAAAATGTATACTATAGCTGAGGAACAGAGTTCATCACTAAATATGAGGCCAAATTTTCTATACGCCAAATACATGTTGCATACAAAAGTATTACTCCTGAAACTTAACCAAAGAACTTGCATTGAAAGCCATAGCTTGTTTATCTAATCAGGCTCACTTTATTATATAATCTAGAAGAATTAAACTAAAGTAAATATTTGCAGAATTGCTTACCCTTGATGCCCTGAAGACCTGCTTATTGGTTAATCTAGCATTTGGATATATTATTTCAAAAGAAAACATTCAGATGTACACCTTCCGAATAAGCCAAATCATCTATTTGTGAGAATTTTAGAGACAGGTGTGTGTTGTTCATCCAATTTTATAAGATTTTTATTAATCCTTTTATTCTACATTACGAAAGCTCAAATATAAACTTGCAGCCAAGTTTAAGAGATTAGATTACATTTAAAAGTGAAGCAACTCCAGAGGGTAGGATTTGACCAAATTGACACTTTCCTTATTTTTCGCTAAAGTATACTTACTTGATATAGTAGGGTACATCAGTAGCCATTAGGGCTCTTTCCCAAGGATGATCCACACTGACAACTAAGAAATTTTGACCTCCAATGCCCGTAGTGGCTCCTCCCAATGCTGACAGTTGTTGATATCGTTCATCTAAAGACGACTGCAACAGTCTCCATCTAAAATATTTGGCTTTTTTAGAATAGATAAAGGGGATCTCCCAATAATTTTAATAATTTCTAAATAGTTATAATATAAATCCTCTTTGGTCCAAAAATTTACGACAAGGGGGAGGAGGTAGGGGCTTTTGTCCAAGAGAAAGAAAAAAGCGCTTTAATTAATTAAAAAACTGAAAACTGAGACGAAATATTTTTAAATCAAGATTTCTAGAGCTTTGAGAAAATGACAAAACAAGTCAATTGACTTCAGGTTAACCAGTTTAGTATGTTGTAGCTAGGTTAAATGAAATAAAAGATGGTAAATAACTTGTTTCTGAGACCACACTGGCTAAGTACGACAATATTAAAAAAAAAACTTATCAAGGACATTTTATTTCGCAATGAAAATCCCGTTAGTTTGCTAGAAATAATTATATAAAAAGGCTAAGAAAGGCAGTAAAAGATGTATCAGCATCCCAAGCCCCAACTGAAAGCACTTCATTGATGATAAGAAAAATTTCATTGCTTTACCCTATAATCCAAAATTGTATTAAAACAATATAACCTTAATGTCAGATGTAAGGTATAAACAAAGTACAGATCTTTTTTAACTGCAGGAAGGATAAATCTAGGTAGTGAGGTGTATAAAATCCCACGTTCTTATGGTCATTTTTATATCGGGGAGGTTACGAAACACAATCATCTATCGACAAAGCCATGAAGTCATGTCAAAGGACCGAGCGATTTGATTCCGGCTTGGCTTAACATGTTTATGATAACCCATATCATTTCATTTTTTTATTGTATTTTCATTATTTCTCCAGATGAAGGTCTCTTACATGTTTTCAAGGAGGCAGTAGAAATCTAGAAGTATATACACAAAAAAAACACCCTTGACAGAGATACTTGAAAAATTTATTGAAACAAACCCAAATTTGCCAACTGATGTCGGGTAATATCACGCCTGGTAAGCGATTGGCGTTCCAAAAAGCTTCATATAAAATGGTTTCCCATTTATGAATAGCCATTCAATGTCGGATTTTTTTTTTATTCAGTTGCTCTTTCATAGTTACTTGGAATGGGCCTCATTTACTTTAGTTTTTGTTTTTAGTGTTTTTCTTTTTTTATTCTATCCTGCGGACTTTATCTATATTTTTCACTTATTGCTTCCTTATTTTGCACTGAGGACGGTTGAACGGAGGTCTTGGCCAAAATATCTGCACACTATTCTTCTTTTTTTCAGCGGCTGGAATTATCTTCTATTTTTCCTTCGCTAAAATTTTTTTTTCTTTTGTCCCGAAAGACATCAATAAGGACAAGAAACAAACTCCTAAAAGAACTTAAAAAAGATTAATAAGTTAAAAAATATGAGTTTTTAGGCTCATGTATGACCCCGAAAATGAAAGAGTGGGTATAAAGGGCTGGAGCTGTTATGGCGTTGGGGAATGTTTGTAAAGTCTTGATCCGCCACAGGCTCGAGTTTCTGTCCCCAATCCTTGAAGAGAGAGCGTTCAAGACAGTCTTTCAGCAGCGTCAGCGAAACCCTCTCATGAGCTCAGCTGACCAGAATTGTGATTGCAAACAGCCTAACACGGTGAACATTGGGACAGATGTCTCTTGAGAATACAATCAACTACTTGATGACGCAAGACTCAAATGGATTTTGAGCAATGGACAGTTTCTACAAATTTAGTTTGTTTTAGAGAGCTTTTTTGGGTTACTGAACCTCCTCTCGAGATACTATTCTTTTATAATTTTCTTTTTGCAATAGAATTCAGAGTAACAGCGAGAGTTTCTAGAATTTTCACTCGCAGCAAAGATGCTTGTGAGTTCTAGCTTCTTATAGAGGACTGTATCTCAAATTGGACTTATTGGCTGGTTTCATAAGCTGAGAAAAAGCTTCGATATAAGGTTCATATTACAAACTTTGACAACATCACATTTTAAAATCACCACATTAGAAACCCGAAATTTTTTCGCTAATATTCTTTGCTGCTTGTATAGTTTTCTTTTCTAGTCATTTCTAGCTGGTAATCAAGTAACTTTACAGTCTATCATTTTTGGCGAATCAGCTGAGACTAAACGAGAAGCATGGCTTAGAAAGGGACGGATAGAGGCTGCAAAAAAAAAAAAAAAAAAAAACAAGCTGAAGAATACATGAGAGGGAGTAAGAGCAAGGCCTTAAATAGAGTTGGATGAAGAGGGAGCATTTAATGCTAATCTAACCTCGGGCACTTTGATGCTGCGAAAATTGTTATTAGCTGCTGTGAGATTTATTTATTTTGAAATTTCCCTAGTAAATTTTATCTATAGTCAGACTAAATTGTAAAGTTTTACTGAAAAAGCTCCAAGAAGTCTTCGCTCAAAATTTCGTTCATTTGTCTATCTAACTTATGCATTAAATCAATTTGAATCACTAATTTGTAAGGATATAGAGCATATCTCTATATTTTACTTACCTGGTGTTGAGCTCATCAATTCTAGATAGATTTGAATGGGAGACTGGTAGACCATTGTCAGCAAGTCTAGTTGCTGCGTCATTTATTTCGTCAACTATCTCTTGAACAGGTGTGAGGGAATCACTAAACATCTGAAATATTAAAAAGAAAATAAATATACAACTCGCTGGGTTCCGTTGTAATCAACTACTTCTTTTGAAAATCACAAGGAATCCGATCCTTCTGCCCGTAATCGGAGGGGGTATCTCACGTATTCATGGCTTTGGAGGAGTAAAAAAAAAACAAGGCGCTCCGTAAAAAAATTGATTTCCCAAGGATTAATTTGAAAAAAAAGCAAAAATCACCATGTATGATGTAAAACCACGAGAAATTGTAAATTATGTGGCCTCATTTTAGTATGTAATACAGGAGAATTACATTAATTATCAAGCCGTAGGTGGTAAGTATATTTCGACCCCGATTACCTCTTTTATCTTCTATGGAGTAAACACATCTCTGAACACAAAGAATGAACGAACGGGAAAACCTCGGACTTGAAACCCCCAATTCTCATAACGAAAAAAGCTATCCGACAGTCCAAAACAAAACAAAGCAGTTGGTCATTTGGATCTTAAAAAGTTACTTTGAAAGTTAGTTTGGAACATACAAAGAGTGCTAGGCTTCTAGACCCTTTAATTAGTTGTTTATCGACAGCCCTGGCCATAACTCATAATACCAAAACTAGTTCTGCTAACATAACGGAAGGTTAAGAATTAAGGGGTGATACCAATTAGAGGCAAAATATTCAACGTGAGACATGTATGTCCTCGTAATTTTCATAAATTTTTCAATGGTAGATAAATTGACTTAGAACAGGTGAAAAATAGTAAGGGTTTTGGCGACCTCGATGCGATTATTCTTTCATTTCGCCACCAAAGGTTTTCTACATATTCTTTCAGAAGTTTTCTTTATTATTTTATATTTCCTAAGCGAAGCCGCTATTGTTGCCAGCCAAAGGTGGCTCCGTACTTTCCCACCAATTGCAATCATTTTCTTTTACTAACCTGGTAATGAATTTACTTCATAGATATATGGTAACATTATGGCTGCTGTGTGAACGCCTTATATAGAACATTTTCACCGAAAATAACTCCTTATGTTCCGGTCCAGTGTTTAATGTCATCTCTTTTAGGTATCGGAAAAAAAATTATCACTAAATCTTTTAAGTTTTCCCACTAAAAAATGTTTCATATTTTTCTAAAATCGTTTGAAACGTGTTTTATTGTATAACCTAAAAATTTTTAAAAATCATCGTCTTTCTCTTTTGACTGGAGTAGGCTAATAGTATTTCCATATCCCGCGTCGCTTAGATTTTAGGTAAATTACATTTTTAATAATCAAAGTAAAAATTTACATTTTTCTCTAATTTTGCTGCTTGAAACAAAGATGTTTTCCAGATTTGACACTTCATCCCCCAAAAAGAATAAAGACTTATAGCCTCAACTTTGGCAGCAATCATATTTGGAATTTCCCTAAAAGTGCGATATAGCATATAGTAAAAAAAAAAAAAAAAAAAAGAAAAAAAAAAAACAAAAAAAAAACGCCAAGATGGTTGACTACTTTTCCACCTATTCTGTATTCTTCGGATTTGTGAATCTGTCAAAATAGCAAAAACAGGCAAAAATATGAAAATGGTGAAAGTAATCATAAGATTATGGGTTTGAATAACATTGTGGCATTTATACTCAATCTAGGTAGGCATGGGATATAGGTGATAGCAAAATGATATAGAATTTCATTGGAAACGGCCACTTAAAAGAATTAAACATAATGCAGAAGCATTAAGGCTCATTAAATAATAAACAGTAGCGCACATCGAGATAGGACGGAGGGGAGGGCATGCATCCCCTAGATTTTTTGCCCCTCCCCCTCACTTAAAGACTCTTTGCCCCTCCTATTTTGGACAGTACATTTTGCCTCCTCCCTAAATTTTGTGATTTGGCACCACCGATAATATCTCTTTTACCAATGAGACGCTTCTACTTAATAGAATATTGCAGTCTTACCTGGTATGTAGTTTCTTACACACCTACTAGGAATGTAATCGTTTATGATAATTATCTTTCTAGAGTAAAGTTAAACTTAATGAATTTTACGCATTTGGAATCACTATAAAAACGATTTATCAAAAAACTATGGTATACACTATGTTTTCGATACATTCTATGAGAAAATAGGGGCGGCAATCATTTATGCTAATAATTTCTCATGAGAAACTTTAAATTTAATGAATTTCGCTTATTTCGAATCACCATAGAAACCTTTAACAACAAATTTCTATATATACTATATTTTCAATAGATTCTATACGCAATGAATCTGAAAATGGCGACCTACTCCTGAAACTCCTGATTTCTATATATAATATATTTTTTTAATAGATTCTATACGAAAGGGGCATTGAATCTGAAACTGGCACTGAATCTACTCCTGAAACCGCTGATCATTTGGAGACACAGCATTGCAATTGAACACCTATTTCATCCAGCATCCTTTCATCATAACCCAAAATCACACATATTTGCGACATATTTTGATGAATTCAATATGAAAAAAGAGTGATGAAACCCAAAACTAAGGGTGAATTTACAGTTAATAAATTTGAGCAGCCCGGGATGTGCATCATCAATGTATCGCCACCATTAAACACTTGTCATCAAGTATTCATTCCTCTTATCGCAGGATTCTCCCATCAATACAATACATTTTGAATGCTCAAATAAGGAAAAAATTTATCAAATCTGAAAACATATTGACAAAAAAAATTTCTAGAGGTGAAACTTTGGTGGGTATACTCTTGAAATTTCTGAAACTCTTAGACTTGAAAGCGGATACTCTCTTGAAACTTGAACGCAAGTATGCTCTTGAAGATTTTGAAAACGATTTATTCCGGAAACCTCCATCCTTACCCAGAATTTCGTACTTATAACGATAATTACGACCTATTTGGCTGATTTCTATACGAAACAAGAGCTAAGAGCTCATATGGCACTTGTGACGAGGTCGGAAGAGTCGAGAGCTCATATGGTACGAGGTCGGAAGAGCCAAGAGCTCATTTGGACGAGGTCGGAAGAGCCGAGAGCTCATATGGTACGAGGTCGGAAGAGCCAAGAGCCAAGAGCTCATTTGGCACTTGTGAGAAGGTCAGAACCTAAAGTTAAACTTTATAGCACAAGATCCTTCTAAATATCAAATTTCATTAAGATCTGGTCACCCTTTCGTAAGTTACAAATACCTCAATTTTCAAAATTACCTCCCCCCTCCCAATTCCACCAAAGAGAGCAGATCCGGTCCAGTTATGTCAGTCACGTATCTTAGACAGGTTTCTATTCTTCCCATCCAGTTTCATCCTGATCTCACCGCTTTAAGTATTTTCTAAGATTTCCGGTCCCCCCAACTGCCCCCCCCCAATTACGTTTGATCCGGTTGAGATTTAAAATAAGATATCAGAGTTACGAGGTCCTTCTAAATATGAAGTTTCATGAAGATCCGATCACTCCTTCGTAAGTTAAAAATACATTATTTTTCTTATTTTTCAGAATTACCCCCCCCCCCGCAATTGAGCGGATCCGTTCCAATTATGTAAATTACGTATGCAAGACTTTTGCTTATTTTTCCAACCAAGTTTCATCCCAATCCCTCCAATCTAAGCGTTTCCCATCATTTTAGGTCTCCCCACCCCAAACTTCCCCCAATGTCACCAGATCCGGTCAGGATTTAAAATAAGAGCTTTGAGCCACGATATCCTTCTAAAAATCAAATTTCATGGAGATCCAATCACCCGTTCGTAAGTTAAAAATACCTCATTTTTTCTAATTTTTCAGAATTAACCCCCCCCCCCCCCAACTACCCAAAAGAGAGCGGATCCGTTCCGTTTATGTCAATCATCTATCTAGGACTTGTGTTTATTTTTCCCACCATGTTTCATCCCGATCCCTCCACTCTAAGTGTTTTCCAAGTTTTAGGTTCCCCCTCCCAACTCCCCGCCCCCATCACAAGATCTGGTCGGGATTTAAAATAAGAGCTCTAAGACACGATATCCTTCTAAACATCAAATTTCATTGAGATCCGATCACCCGTTCGCAAGTTGAAAATACCTCATTTTTCTAATTTTTAAGACTTACTCCCCCCCCCCCAACTACCCCAAAGAGAACAAATAAGTTCCGATTATGTCAATCATGTATCTAGGACTTGCGCTTATTTTTCCCATCAAGTTTCATCCCGATCCCTCTACTCTAAGTGTTTTCCAAGATTTTAGGTTTCCCCCCTCCAACTCCCCCCAATGTCATCAGACCCAGTCGGGATTTAAAATAAGAGCTCTGAGACACAATATCATTCCAAACATCAAATTTCATTAAGATCCAATCACCCGCTCATAAGTTAAAAATACTTCATTTTTTCTATTTTTCCGAATTAACCGGCCCCTACTCCCCCCCCCCCCAGATGGTCAAATCGGGAAAACGACTATTTCTAATTTAATCTGGTCCGGTCCCTGATACGCTTGCCAAATTTCATCGTCCTAGCTTACCTGGAAGTGCCTAAAGTAGCAAAACCGGGACTTTAGGTTTTCCCCCTCCGACTCCCCCCAATGTCATCAGATCCGGTCGGGATTTAAAATAAGAGCTCTAAGACACAATATCATTCCAAACATGAAATTTCATTAAGATCCAAATACCCGCTGATAAGTTAAAAATACTTCATTTTTTCTATTTTTTGCGAATTAACCGGGCCCCCACTCCCCCCCAGATGGTCAAATCGGGAAAACGACTATTTCTAATTTAATCTGGTGCGGTCCCTGATACGCTTGCCAAATTTCATCGTCCTAGCTTACCTGGAAGTGCCTAAAGTAGCAAAACCGGGACAGACCGACAGACCGACAGACAGACCGACAGAATTGGCGACTGCTATATGTCACTTGGTTAATACCAAGTGCCATAAAAAGTGACACAGGAGTCACATATAATGAATGTACATATAATGAATGTACACTTGGTGTAGCTGAGTATTTAGAGACAAGGCGTCGCCAATATGGTTGTACTACTCAAAATCATACCATAAGTCATTTACCCTCATGTCCCAGACTTCGGTAGAAACATACAGCGTTTTTTGATGAATCCTATAAGGAAGAAACTTTTCATAGACAGTGATTGATTTTGCAACTGTACCACTCACTGCATATTTGCTCATGTCTTTATTACAAGTTCCATCCATTTTTAACATTAAAAAAAATTTTATTTGCTTTTTAACTAGTGTTACTTAATTTTAGATAAAATCTATTTTATTCTCTTTGGAGATAATTCTTCTGTACTTTTACACACATGGATGGATGGCAAGAACTTCTCTTGGAAATTCACAATCTGTTTAAACCCATAAGGAAGAAAGAATTATTCCCAAAGGATTTAATCTTAGCAATCAAAGTTTTGCAATACGTAGATATTCCAATTCCCATACCAAAACTGAGAAAAAGAATGTTATTCCTTCTGTTTGAAAGTGAGGGAACAGGAAAAGTTTATACAGAAATAAGAGTAGAAAAAGGCAGTATCTCACCCTTAATTTCTCTAAGTGTGTTGATATTTCGATTGGATCAATGTCAGCTGGACGAATCCAATTTGCTTTTGTCTTTTCTGCACCAATGAGCCGACTTGTTGCGTCATCTATGTTACTCTGCAAACTTTTTAATTTCTGAAATATAAAAAAATGATTAGTGAAAATAGGATACAAACCTAGAAACCCAGTCTCAATAGACTTAAAATAAAAAATTTCAGCGTTTCTCTATTTTGAAAAAGTGGTAGAATTAGGGAAGAGGAAAGAATCTTGAAAATCCACCTCTAAAAAAATCCTTGAGTTGAAAATGAAAACACATAACGATGGGACCATCCCACCGTGAGAGGTCAAATGGAATGTCAGACATTAGAATGAAAAACCATGAGCCTAGTTCTTATCTCCCACCGAGTTTGGCTCAGATCTAGCGTCCCTTTCTGGCATGTTTACTGGTGACCGTAATTTAGGACCCCCTTTCACCCAGCCTCACTGAAGTAGAATCAGTATATTCAGCTCCCGGTTCCGATCGAAGTGACCCGATAAAAGCTGATCCGATAAAAGTGATCGAAGTTTGCATGAAATCCGGCAAATTTTGTGTAAAAATCCTGATAAATAGAATTTAGGACTCCCTTCCATCTACACAGAGGGTGGGTTGGTCCCCGAACCCCAAAAGGCAAAACTAGCACAATAGCTGTTATCTTTCAGATAAATGTGATTGACATAAAAAAATCTCTTATGATAGATTTCTTGAGAAAAATGTAGAGAAATCTTTTTTCCTACAGGGATTGCATCAGACCTGGGCCCGAAAAGGAACATCCGTTCAGGTAGAGGTTTCTATAACAAGAATTTAAGGACTCCCTCCCTTCCAAAAAAGTCAGATCATACCCAAAGAGCAAAACTTGAACACTAGATATTACTTCCTGCCAAGTTTGGAAAGGATTCGAGACCCGACATTTAATTTTATAGAAGTCGTGATGACAAGAACTTAGAGACACATCCTCCTAATCTCCACAGATATAAGATGGAAACCTAAAAACACGAACAGGAAACTGAATATTATCTCTTTCATAGTCTGGTTGACCCAAAATAATCCTTCGGAAGAAAATATGGTCCATCTCCCAACCCGAAGAAGGCCTGACTGGATCCAGTTTACCATAATAAGAAACGGGGACACATGCTCTTATATCCCGTCAAGTTTGGTTGGAGTTTAGCAGTACAACTCTTTCTCGTACACGCCCTGTTGACCAGAATGTAGAGACACCCCCTCCTCCTACAAATGTCGGATTGTGTCCACATACCTATGGACACTTCTGATCGAGGTCAGTTGATATCTAACAATCCGTTCTGGTAGACGTGTTAATGACAAGACTCGGACGTTCCATCCTTTTCTCTCCCAATACATGACACGGATTGCAGCCAGGCTCATTTCGGTTTATTTCAAAATTACAGGAAACTCGATCAAATTAAAGAGCAAGTCTCCAAAAGCAAAAATTCGAAACTTTATGCTTGAAGATCCCTTTTTTCTAGAATTATATCCTGGAGATCTAAAAGGAATACATAATTTAGATCGTAGGTTCTCCAAGAGATACTTCCATATTTTACGCAAGTCTGATATTTCGCATTTTTGGAGTTTCATCTCTTGCTGTTACCAAGCTACAGATTGTTGATGACAAAGAAAAAGGAGAAAAAATGAATAGGGACTTTGAAAACAGTAGAGCTGCTCTATATCCTAATTCTACATACAGAAGTCAGCATTGGTTTTGAGTTCCCCTGCAAGACCGAGGAGATACAATGTAAGTGTAATAGCATCCTTAAAATGAAAACAATTACGCTGTAAAACGTGTAACATGTTATTATATTAAGATATAACTTTCGTTCAACTTTGTAAATTATACTGGGAGTTATATGGTAAATTAAAAAGATATCTTTACATATGAAATTTGTGGTTGTAAGCGTGATAACAATAAATCTATACAAATATATAATGTTTATAACTCACATGAGACAAAAATGTAAATAGCGGAGCAAAAAGACATAGAAAAAGAATGAAAAGCACTAACTATGGAAAAAATATAAATTTAAGACAATGGAATGCAGGAAGTTTGTTTTCTTTATTATCTGAAAGCTTACTATTTAGCACGGCAACTGTACTAAATTCATTATTCATCCCGAATTTTGACAGGATATTCCCATTACGGTACGATGGAAGAAAAAAGAAGAAATTTACAATACTGGAAATACTGAAAAATGGAAATATGCAAAGAAGATACGTGGCAAAGTTTCACCACGCATTGCACAGTCCCCGCAACGATTGGGATAGTTCAAAAGCTTGGTACACTTTTGCAAGTCGGCGGCCCCTCGACCTATGAATACAGCCTGTGTGTTTTGCTTAGCTGATCTATATCAGCTCGCTATACAGGCAAATATAGACCTGCCACGTACAAATAAATTTCAAGAAGTAACAATACCAACCATATAAAAGTAAAAACAAATGTACATTTTACCTATCTACCTATTCATCCCTTTAATAAGAGAGTTGAATCACCATTCCAATACGTTTTTTTTTCGGATACAAAACAAAAGGAGGTTATTCACAAATGAGTAGTGGAAGATTCACCAAGAGGATTCGGGTTCACTGGTTAAATTTGTAGTTCCTACTTTTAAAATATTTATTCTTTGATTGACATAACTATTCTTTCGTGTTAAAGAAACGTATCAGTATACATGGGGTAAAAGTAAGGGCCAACATCCTGCTTCAAATTACCTTACTTACCTGTGAAAACTTGTATCTACTCTTAAGACTAGAAGCTGACAACATTCTCTTTGAATAAATGGTTAACACTAGGATTTACTAAACTAGCCTACGGTACCCTAATTTATTAAGAAGGCTAAAAAACCAAATCATGATTGCAGTGGTGGCTGCAGCCTATTCAAGAGCGAACCACAGTCTATAGTAACCAAAAGTTAAAAAATGCGCTTGGAAAAAACCTGCCCATTGAAATTTGACAATTGCCATTTGACAATGACTCAGGAATGAATACTACTATTTCAGTTAGTCTTAAAAATAAAAGTTTATTGCGAAAAGAAATTTACGTTGATTTCGAAAAAAGTCTGAAACCCCTTGAAAATGGCGTCAGATCAAACTGAAAACTCTACATTGGAATCAGCATGGTCGAAAGCTTGTACAAGGAAATTACAGTTCGCATCGGTAGCACTAATCTGTCTCCCGTTGTTTTTTTCTTTTTTTTTCAGCAGGCCTAGAGGGCTACCAGAACATCATAGAAAGATGCTTAATGGCTCATTCAAAAGCTATTTCTCATATCTACATGCTTTTTATGGATTCTGCCATATGCAAGTGCCATATGGCACTAAAATAGTACTTTATGTGCCATTTCTGAAGGGGTAGGGCTAGCGGGCTACCAAAACATCTTTGACAGATTTTTTATAGCATCAGACTGACTACGAAGCGTAGATTCTCGAAGGAGCTCTCCCTCCACCGCGAATCTCTCGTTGATAGCTATTCCGCCCGTGCAAAACAGGATCGAAATTTTCTTTTCAAGTCTGTATCTTTGGCAAAGCCTATCCCTCTGTTGTCGCCGTCTGAAATCCCTGTCGAGGGTTAGTATTCTTATTATGCGAGTGAATTTGCTGCTCCTAACCCTCAGCTTGAAGACATGTACGAGAGAGAATTGGATGAGTTCCTTGATAAGCTTCCGTACGGTGATTTTGTTTGTCAGTTTAGAGTCGGTTATTCAAGCAATTCGTCGGTTGAAAAATAAGTCTTCTTGCGGAATTGACCGTGTTAGCGCTATCCATATTAAACATGGTGGTTCGGTTCTCGCTATGCATCTTTCGCTTTTTATGCAGATGATGTTCACGCAAGGTGTTGTTCCCTCCTCTTTCTGCGTAGGGGATCTTACCCCCATTCCGAAGAAAGGGAAAAATGACATCAAATGCTCGTCTTTCCGCCCCATTACAGTCGCTACATCTTTATGTAAACTATTTGATCTTCTATTCATTAATGAACTGGAAACTAAATGCTACACCCCGCCACGTCAATTCGGATTTAAGCGCCGCACTGGTTGTGCCGATGCCTTGACGGCTGTAGTGAGTGTGCTACTCGATGCGGATTTTTCTGGAGAGAGCATAGCCTTAGCTAGTCATGACATCAGCCGTGCATTCGATTCACTCATACACGCTGCAATGTTATTAAAACCTTCACAACGAGGTCTGAATCCCTGCACAGTTCGATCCCTACGTAATATGTGCTCGAGGCTGTCCATTCGCCTAAAGCTTCCTCCCGACAAAAATTTGCCTCCCCGGCCTCATGAAAAATTGATCCCCGTTGCATTCTTTCCTCTATAGACACCTCCTTAGTATGCTACGCCGACGACGTCTTGAACTTAAGTAGATCATTGCAAAAAGCTTCTGACATTTTTGAAACGCTTAAAACCGAATATCTAAAACTTGGCCTCAGTTTTAACACTGAGAAAACCGAGATAGTTCTCTTCAATTGGCAAAAAACACCACACGTGCCTTCAGTGCTTTTTGGTGAAAATCTCGAGAATACTGCTGACCACATAAATTACCTCGGAGTCCCTATTGGCTCGTCTTTAAGGCGTACACGTCTTCTACTGATCAAACACCTCAAACGACGAATCTCCGGCTCGTATACTTCCATAGTCTCTCCCAAATTCCGTTTTAGCCACCCCTCCTTGCCAGCCTATACAACGCTACTGTTTTACCTCATATCCTGTACCTGGCACCATTTTGGAAACTATTCTCGAAGGCTGAACTGTCTAAAATCTGTGCGCTTTTCTTCCGTTTTGCTAAATACCTCCTACGTTTTCCTCCCTGGTACAGAAACTCAATCCTCATTAAAAAGTATCACATAACCGACCCTCATGTTGCAGTTGAAAATTCAATCAAAAAGACACAATATTAAAATAGTAGATCACGATTGGCATAATCTCCTTTTACAATAGATCTGTTTTCGTTTTATTCATTTTAGTGCTATTTTGTTTGCTCTTTTATTAGTTGAGTCTCTTTCTAGTTATGTCTCTTCTGATATGTTCTTATATATTTTCTTATATTTATATGTTCGTGCTCCGTCTTTTTCATTTCGTATGATTGACGGGTTTTCAAATAAATAAATAAATAAATAAATTATGCAGGCTTATCTTAGTTTTGACAAAATTTTTGAAAAAAAAAAACAAATTTTAGCTTGGAGGTAGACTGGGGTCTAAAGGGGGGGGGGCAGACTGGGTTCCGGGAGGGGGTCTTGGAGGGGCAGTTTTCCCCTGCCCCACAGCAAATTACGCCTCTGGAAAAGAACCATAAAATTTTCACATCAAATGTCAAAATATTGTTATACTTACATAAATAATAAGCAATTGAGTCTTTTTATTCCAATCAACGATGAAAAATGGTAATTCCATTTTTCAATGCCAGCGAGTAACAAATCAAGAATCTGAACCTTGAACAATCAATATCAATAAATGAATTCTGCGTATCCTAACTAACTAACCTTTTTCTCTTTGTATACCATTTCATATGTGATGAATGAAGTAATGTGATACTATAGATTCTAGCACCCTACTTCCGGTTTCGATAAAATTAATAGGAGATAATACTGAGAGCTATATACAGATTAAGCTATATATAAGATTATGTTACTTAAGAGATAACACTCGGACAGTGTTTTGATTATAATCAGATGAAGGCAACAAAATACTTCCTCTAAAAAAAAAAAAAAAAAAAAAAATGGGAATAACACTCATGACTCTCCTTTCTATTAAATTCAATGGAAATGCAATGCTATTCCTTTTCAGTGGAAAAAGCAGTAACTTGGCTTGAACACAGCCTGGTGTAAATCATAGGTTAATGTGTAAACTAATTATTGATAAAAAATAGTCAATATCTTCAAGGGAAAATACCGTGTTTCAAAGGCCGTATTCAGGGGGAGGGTAGGAGTTTTGACCCTCCCCCCCCCCGAAATGTTTGTCCGACTCGTAAAAACGTCACAAAATAAACATAACTTTTTTTTACGTCTTTTGAGATTTTTGCGTGACCCCCCCTGAAGAAATCTTTTTGTAACATACCCCCACCCCTTCCCCACTCAAAAAAATATCCTGGATACGGCCCTGCATGTTTAAATAAATGGACTAGCGGAGAGTACTAAATTTAATACTTCCGGGTTGAAAGTTGATTGAATACTTTCAGCTTCTGTAATATTCTTTTTTGTTTACAAAATTTACCATGGGAACATCCAGGCTTTTTTCTTATTAACAGTTTAAATCAAAATTGCTTTAAACATCCTACGGTTATTGGCTATTATTTACAGCATAAAAGATTTTTTAATATTGATAGCTGTGCCATATTTAAAGGTTATAGGCCACGCTTTCACATCTCTCTAGTTATTAAAAAGACCAAAGTTTTAGCAGCTTCTTAAGCAAAAAAAAAAGGTTTAGATTAGAACTAAAAAGTACCAAAAAAACACAAGGTATAATTGAGACTTACGCTAAGAGTTTCTTCTAAAGAAATACCCCAGCGTTCTGTCCTATCACGCAAGGCAACCCATCGTTCAGACAGCTTGGTAGTTTCAGATTTGAGGGAGCGTGTTAGTTCTCTAGCTGCCTCTCCAGCACTTGGATATCCCCTTGAATCACCAGCTAAATCTCGACCTGAATAGAAATTAAACAGATATATAAAACACCAGATTTAAGCTAATCTGAACTTGAAATTTGTGTTATGTAGAGCGCTTTCCCAACTGCTTCAAATGAATACACTCAGCTAAAAATTAAATTGAACTAGTGCTTCAGTAAAGCTACAGACTTAAGCCTCGAGGTAATACTTTAACCAGTAGCCTACAAGAGAAACCTCTGTTGTTTTCTCACTTCCATTTTTTCTTTTCTGTGTTTTTAATATAGACATTTCAGATATATGCTAAAGAAGATAGATGCTAGATAAATGCTAAAGAAGAATAAAGTTATTTGACCCAAATATTTTATTTTTATCATTACCTTATTATCCTCATTATTACACTATAAAGATTATGTACTCGCTATTTCAGTACTGTATTTACACACAATCTACTCCATTTATTGAAAAGCGAAATCTTTAAAAATCAATTGCCGGTCCGTAGTCATACAAATGATTTATCCGAGACTGGTCCAAGGTCCTAGGTAAAGGCATATCCAGTTTTTTTCGGAGGGAGGGGGCTTAAATCAAATTTTTTTTATACGCATTATTGCATAATAGTTAGTTCACAACAAAGTGATTAAAAATAGTTGGTTATAAGATATGCAATCAATTACCAACGAATATGAGCTTTAATTTCAGTTAATCTTATCCATTAAATATTTATTTCTATCCCCTTTTCCGTTGTTCCAAGCCAAACAAAAATTTCTGGGGGAGGGCTCAAACCCGCCCCTCCCCTTGATATAACCTTGGTTCTAGGTATATATATATATATATATATATATATATATATATATATATATATATATATATATATATATATATATATACATAAGTTTTATCATAAATATAACACCAAAGAATAAAGTTTAATATTAATTTTTTCGCAAATAAAACACAAAACAGCGACAATTTGCGAACTATTACTAATAGACTGCTGTTAAAATTTTATGACAAATGTCACCTAAATCGTTCAATATATATATATATATATATATATATATATATATATATATATATATATATATATATATATATATATATATATATATATATATATATATATATATATATATATATATATATATATAGTTCGTTCACAACAAAGTGATTAAAAATAGTTGGTTATAAGATATGCAATCAATTACCAAAGAATACGAGCTTTAATTTCAGTTAATCTTATCCCTTAAATATTTATTTCTATCCCGTTTTTAGTTGTTCCTTCCTCGAAAATCCCTGGACATAGAGTTGTTCTTTTGATAGACAACTCCCCAACTTACCAACGGATTAAACTTATTTTTTTAGCTAATCCTAAATGTTGAATATTTATTATTATCCTTTTCACAGTTGTTTTTTTTAAGTTAATTTTTTTTATGTTCTCTTTAGTGTCATTACTCTGTCTTTTTTTCTTTTACAAAAAAAGATCTTTCAATAACGTTTCTCAAGTTTTTGACATTATTGAGAGCGAATTGGTCCATCGCTATTCCCGTTTGTAGAACCCAATCTTTAATTGTACAAAACTTACTTTGTATTCTATCAAGAATGCTGTAACAAGTTTGACATTTTATATTTTCAGTTCCATTAATGGCGGTCACCTCATATCGATCGAATTCTGCCCTAACAATGAGAATTCATATAGCAAATACACACACAATGATATTAATGACTTGAAAATAAAAGGTTATATTAAGCTATATATTGTAATGCAAGTACGGCTACTACTAAGGAATGTTGCCTAGGATTTAAAGAACAAGAGCTAAGAGCTCATATGGCACTTGTGACGAGGCATGAAGAGCTAAGAGCCAAATGAGCTCTAACAAAATTCTATGAATCAATAGATTGATTTAAAAGGAAAATAAGAGGCTTAATGCCGGTCAGGATATAAAATAAGAGCTCTGAGTCACGATGTCCTTCTAAATATCAAAATTCATTAAGATCCATCACCCACTCGTATGTTATAAATACCTAATTTTTTTTTCTAATTTTCCCTCTTCCTTTAGCCCCCCAGATGGTCGAATCTGGGAAAACGACTTTATCAAGTCAATTTATGCAGCTCCCTGACACGCCTACCAATTTTCATCGTCCTAGCACGTACATAAGCACCAAACTCACCAAATCACTGAACCCCTCCCCCCAACTCCCCAAAAGAGAGCGAATCCAGTACGGTTCCGTCAATCACGTATCAAGGACATTTGATTATTCTATCCACCAAGCTTCATCCCGATTCCTCAACTCAAAGTGTTTTCCAAGATTTACCCCTCCAACTCCCCCCAATGACAAAAGATCTGGTCGGGATTTGAAATAAGAGCTCTGAGACATGAATTCCTTCTAAATATCAAATTTCATTCAGATCCGATCATCTATTCGTAAGATAAAAATACCCCAATTTTCACGTTTTCCAAGAATTCCGGTTTCCCCCTCCAACTCCCCCCAATGTCACAGGATCTGGTCGGAATTTAAAATTAGAGCTTTAAAGCACAAGATCCTTCTAAATATCAAATTTCATTAAGATTTGGTCACCCTTTCGTAAGTTACAAATACATCAATTTTCCGAACCCCCCCCCCAACTCCGCCAAAGAGAGCAGATCCGGTCCGGTTATGTCAGTCACGTATCTTAGACAGGTTTTTATTCTTCCCGTCCAGTTTCATCCTGATCTCACCGCTTTAAATATTTTCAAAGATTTCCGGTACCCCCCAACTGCCCCCCCCCCCCAATTACGCTGGATCCGGTTGAGATTTAAAATAAGAGATCTGAGTTACGAGGTCTTCTAAATATGAAATTTCATTAAGATCCGATCACTCCTTCGTAAGATGAAAATACGTCATTTTTTCTAATTTTTCAGAATTACCCCCCCCCCCCCCAATAGAGCGGATCCGTTCCAATTATGTAAATAACGTATCTAAGACTTCTATTTATTTTACCCACCAAGTTTCATCCCGATCCCTCCAATCTAAGCGTTTTCGATCATTTTAGGTTTCCCCACCCCAATGTCACCAGATCCGGTCGGATTTAAAATAAGAGCTCTGAGACACGATATCCTTCTAAATATCAAATTTCATTGAGATCCGATCACCCGTTCGTAAGTTAAAAATACCTCATTTTTTCTAATTTTTCAGAATTAACCCAACCCCCAACTACCCCAAAGAGAGCAGATCCGGTCCGGATATGTCAGTCACGTATCTTAGACAGGTTTTTATTCTTCCCATCAAGTTTCATCCTGATCTCACCGCTTTAAGTATTTTCTAAGATTTCCGGTCCCCCCCCCCAACTGCCCCCCCCCCCAATTACGCTGGATCCAGTTGAGATTTAAAATAAGAGATCTGAGTTACGAGGTCCTTCTAAATATGAAGTTTCATGAAGATCCAATCACTCCTTCGTAAGTTAAAAATACGTCATTTTTTCTAATTTTTCAGAACAACCCCCCCCCCCCCAACTACCCCAAAGAGAGCGGATCCATTCCGGTTATGTCAATCATGTATCTAAGACTTGTGCTTATTTTTCCCACCAAGTTTCATCCCGATCCCTCCACTCTAAGTGTTTTCCAAGATTTTAGGTTTCCCCCTCCCAACTCCCCCCAATATCACCAGATTCGGTCGGGATTTAAAATAACAGCTCTGAGACACGATATCCTTCCCAACATCAAATTTCATTAAGATCTGATCAACCGGTCGTAAGTACCGGTCAACCGGTCCAAACATCAAATTTCATTAAGATCCAATCACCCGCTCATAAGCTAAAAATACTTCATTTTTTCTATTTTTTCCGAATTAACCGGCCCCTACCCCCCCCCCCCAGATGGTCAAATCGGGAAAATGACTATTTCTAATTTAATCTGGTCCGGTCCCTGATACGCCTGCCAAATTTCATCGTCCTAGCTTACCTGGAAGTGCCTAAAGTAGCAAAACCGGGACCGACAGACCGACAGAATTTGCGATTGCTATATGTCACTTGGTTAATACCAAATGCCATAAAAACGAAGATATTTACCTCGCAGCCTAGTAGGTTACTATGAAAAACAGATGGGACATTAAATGGAGTGTAATGATTAGATCTCTGACAACCTTTTGGGCAGAGTCTCATTCGATCTGTTTTCTTTTACTGATAATTCAAGCAAATACGGATATAAAAAAGGTGAATAATGAATAAACTCAAAATGTGTTGTACAGACAACGTCAATTTGCTGTAAAGAAAGATCCCAGAGTCTAGATTCTAGATCCCTGATTCTAGAGATTTACAGATGCTAATTTCTAGACTTCCAAAAATAGGTTTGGTTCCGTTAATTTGAAAGACAACATGTTATACGGTATAAATTATATAGGAAAGCAAAAAAACCTGAGAACTCATTTTTTTTCGATTGTTATTAACCAACATATGTATCGACAAGCAATACGTGTAAACAATTAAATAAAAAAAACCCAAAAAAACACAAGTTTCGTCAACTGAAAGTAAGGAGCAACATCAAAACTTTAAACGAACAGGAATTATTAGGTATATGAAGGGGATCGCCCCCTCCTCAATACCTGGCTCTTTATGCTAAGGTTCTTTTTTAACTTTTAAGAAAGTGTGTTATTCTAATTAAACGGCCCTTGTGTTTCAGGAGTCATTCTTAGATAATTGGAACAAAAAGTCAAACTTTAGCATAAAGAGCGAGGCAATGAGGAGGTTAAACCACGAACTGCTTGATTTTAATGTCGGAAGATCCAAATTCCAACTATTTTTACATTTAAGAAAATGAGATATCACCCATCGTAAAAAAAACGAAACATTTCTAAGCCTTGAGTTACATAATATATGCGAAAACAAATTGGACCAACCAAAACAGAGATGATTGCTTGACGATCGAAGCAGACATCACACAAAGAGTAAACAGGGCCTGTTTCGGGTTCTCATTTACAGTTCATGGAGCCTTTGTGGGGATACGTTCTTTTGTATGTGTATTTCTTGTAAGACTTTTTGATTGAGAATACGTATATATAAGTTTACTAAGATTGGACTGGTTGAAGATTTCCTTTCAGTGACGAAGGGGATTTAGTAGGGACATAAAATATATAATCAATCTATTCGGTCAGTGGATAAAATAAATAAAACAGTCAAGGAAAAAGAAAATTCACAAACTCAAATAACAGTATGATCGTTTTAGAGCAATAGCGTAATTTGTGAATTTAGAAATAGTTTATAAGGGTATTTCTAAGGTTTACAACAATACTACTCATACTCCTTGGATAAACTCAAACATATGTACTACACACAAGTATATACACTATTTATTTAGTCAAAACACATGTTTTAGGGGGGTTGCGTTGTGAATTGCCTTACACTATGTAGTTTTCCATGATTTTCTTCCTCTTCTACTTCACTTCTTACGTACCATTAGAGCGAAACAACTTGGATTTGCAAAACTGCAAATTCACCGTAGACAAATGTTAGTAGGCAACTCTAAATAGATACACGCAAGAACTGTAGTAGGCGGGGAATTTTCTCTCTACATGCCATGAAAAGGTTTGAACATAAATTAATTGGTTTTCTGTCAGCTTTTAATTATTTCAGTCACATTTTCAAGGATGTGTGCAACTTCCATTAGAAATTATTTAAAATATTTATGATAAAGCAAAACAAGGATAACAGCCTTGAATGATTCTAATAAAAAGAATTACTAAGTAGAAAAAAGATAAAAAATAACCATGGAAAAAAAAACTCAGGACAATTCAGAGAATTGAGAAGTTTGAATGCATCCAAGTTAATTAACTTTCAGCAGATCTAGGAGAAAAGCTAAACATAATTAAAATAAATTAGCTATCAACAGATCTAGAGAGAGGGATAAATTCTAGAAATAAAGGAAGCTTTCCCGTAAAACACACGACAATTACATTTTAGGGAACTATTGTGACAATTTTTAGAAACTCTCCTTTCAATTAATCGCCAGTTTAAACAGTCAAATTTGAAAGGTACCATATATAATTGTTTAATTAAGAATGTGTCTGGACGAATTTTCTCTACCTCTAGTTTTGCACGTGCAAACCATTAACAACTACTACATCAATATTAATCATATATTGCGGTTCTCTCATTAACACCCCAAATCACACAAAAAAATACACTAATGAGGAATCATTCACGAAAATTTGACAAGATATGACATACTCAGTATACTACTAAAGTTTATTTGTGTTAGTGTCCTGATCAGAATGATTAGAGAAAACGACGTTTCCATTTTGAAACGAAGTATTCTTACTTTTGTTCTTTTTTAAGAATATAAAAGGAGGTAGGGTAGGCCAATGTGGTTTAAGAAATTATCTTCTCTTTCCAGCTCACCTTTGAAGAACAAAGTTTCTTTAGGCTGGGAAATGGAAGCTCCAACAAGAAACGATTATCTGCTTTTAGAAAATGGAAAAGTTGCTCACCTTCCAAGTCCTCCGAATCAGCTAAGGGAGGCTCCGAGGATATCAACTGTTTGCCCGTTAGGATGTTCTGCTCAATTAAAGTTCTTTTATCTTCTAACTGCCTTTTGAAGGCGCGGAAGTCGTCCTGAAAATGAAAAGGTCCTAATAATTGTGGTACAAGAGCCATTATCTTTCAGAGACGAATTAGACAAAATACATATATAATTTCGCCAGTATTTCTACTTTTTTTTTACAAAGGATCTTAGGGGGGGGGGGGGAGAGGACGATTTATTTTAGAGACTCAAAAGTGAATTTTACCATGGGACTTTAGTAAAGTTTCTGATTCTTTTCTCCTTTTATTTCCTGTTAAGGTTTCAAAAACTAAAAGTTTTCCTTTAAGATCCCAAATATTTTTAGACGGAAATTTCATATTTTTCTAAATTTTAGTTAGAAAGATGGGTTAAATTTGGTACGTATGGGCGATAGTAGGCTCTCATATGATGTTTGGTGTTACCCACCCCCCACTCCTGGCAATAGAAGGCGTGGACGGCAAAAGTGTCGCTAGTCTGATGCCTAGAGAGGAAGGCTACACTGGGGGGGGGGTACATCTTTGCTTCACTTGTGGCTGCAACCTCGTCAGGAATCATCGTGGACAGGCATCGGTGTTGCCTTATGCGCAAACCGGCGTGGGAGGAACTAAGTCTAAGTAAATTAGATTAAAAAGTGAAATTACGAAGAGGACGAAAAGCACACACCCTTCGCATGAAGGAAAGATTTCAAATTTTTCATTTTTTTTTTTGGAAAGAGAATTTTCTCGAGCTATAAATAACAGTCTAAATAGTTCGTATTTTGTTTCATTGAAAAATGTCAAAAGGTTTAAAGATTTTGATATTGAAGATTGTGATTTTATTTAAACTCTAAGACATCTTAAAATTCGAAAGTACAAACATAGAGCTTGTCATTGAAGAGAAACAAACCAGCAATAGTATTTAGTCGTTGCAAAGCAAATACATAAAAGGAAAGAGCTTTTGAAAGTGTTATATTTCAAGAATTATGAATTAAGTCTTCCGGTTAAGTACATTCACCAAAGAAAATATAATAACGCACTTTGATTGAAGCATAATAAAGCACTTTAAAATATAGTCAAGCACTTTGACATCAAAGTCTGTGCAGCAGGAGAGAAGGAGAGAAAAACAGCAAAGGAGCATATTCAATACTGAAGTTTTACAACATAGAGCATCAATTAAAAATAAAATAAAAATGAAGTAAGTTGTGTCACACATTGCTGAAGGGTCAAAATGTCCAAAGCTGGTCATCCGCTGAATGATGCCTTGAAGAGCCACTAAAGTGTGCCTTAAAGAGATTATATAAAAAAAACAAGTTTTTTAAACTGAAAGTAAGGAGCGACATTAAAACTTAAAACGAACAGAAATTACTCCATATATGAAATGGGTTGTCCCCTCCGCAATCCCTCGCTCTTTACGCTAAAGCTTTTAATTGTTTTAAAAAGCAAAATTGTGGCAAAGAGTCAAACTTTAGCGTAAAGAGCGAGGGATTGCGGAGGGGACAACCCATTTCATATACGGAGTAATTTCTGTTCGTTTTACGTTTTAATGTCACTCCTTACTTTCAGTTTAAAAAACTAGTTTTTTTATATAATTTCTGAACGTTTTTGAATTAATGCATGTTTGATTTTGGCTCTCCACACATAAATTATAAAATTGAAATTTGCATATTAAATCCTTTTTTGGCTAAATGGCTTTCTCTTAGTTTTGATCAGACGATTTTGAGAAATAAGGGATGGGGAAGGAGGCCTAGTTGCCATGCAATTTTTCGGTTAAATAAAAAGGCAACCATAAATTTTAATTTTTAATGAATTTTTTTATTAGTAAAAATATACGTAACTTAAGAATTAACTTACGTAACAAACTTTTATATTCATTAATTTTTATTATGTATATGAGGGGGTTTGTACCCTCGTTAATACCTCGTTCTTTACACTAAATCGTAAGTTTTGTCCTAATTCTTTAAGAATGACCCCTGAATCAAAAAGGCCGTAGAATAAATAGTTGAAATTACTAAAAATACTATAGCATAAAGAGCGAGGTATTTATCTCCTCCTAAATACCTCGCTCTTTATGCTAAAGTATTTTTAGAACCCCTCATATGCGTAATAATCTCTGTCCGTTTTAAGTTTCAATGCTACTCTTTACTTTCAATTGAAAAAAATTTTCATGTTTATTTTTTCATTGTTTTTTTTATAGTAATTTTAGAAAATCCTGCGCCCTTTTCATTGAATTTCTGTTCCCCCATGACATATTTCTCCAAGGAAAGATCCTCCCACATAGCCCCTCCCCTCAACCTCAGCCCCAAAACCAAAAAAAAATCCCTGAAAACGACTGTACACTTCCCAATAGCCATTATTATATGTAAACACTGGTCGAAGTTTGTAACTTGCAGCCCCTCCCCCAGGGACCCTGGGGGAGTAAGTCATTCCCAAAGACAAAGTTGTTATGGTTTTTGACTATGCGGAACAAAATGGCTATCTCAAAATTTTGATATGTTGACTTTGGCGAAAAAATGAGCGTGGGAGGGGGCCTAGGTGCCCTCCAATTTTTTGGTCACTTAAAAAGGGCACTAGAACTTTTCATTTCCGTTAGAATGAGCCCTCTTGCGGCATTCTTGGACCACTTGGTCGATACGATGACCCCTGGAAAAAAAACAAAAAACAAACAAACAAACAAACAATAAACACGCACCCGTGATTTGTCTTCTGGCAAAACATACGAGTAGATAGAAGCTTGAAAATTTCGCTATAGGGTTCTCTGATACGCCGAATGCGATGGTGTGATTTTCGTTAAGATTCTATGACTTTTAGGGGGTGTTTTCCCCTATTTTCTAAAATAAGGCAAATTTTTTCAGGCTCGTAACTTTTGATGACAAAGACTAAATTTGATGAAACTTATATATTTAAAATCAGCATGAAAATCTGATTCTTTTGATGTATATTTTAGCATCAAAATTCCGTTTTTTAGATTTTCGTTTACTATTGAGCCGGGTCGCTCCTTACTACAGTTCGTTACCACGAACTGTTTGACTGACCCAGAAAATAGAACATAACCAAACCCTACTAGCAACAACGTTATGTTGATAGGAAGCAACATATAATAGGAAGCAATAGGAAGCAATAAAATTCAATCTTCATACGTTTAAAGTGAAGTAATATCTTTAAACCTTCAAAAAAAAATTTTACTAATGTTTGACTTGTAGAGTTAGATAAATGTTGTACACTAAAAGATATGACCCATATTTAGCTAAAAATCTGCGAAACTTAAAACATAAGACGCAACCTTTCTCATGTTCAGCAAAGGTAAGGCATTTGTCCTATATATATTACTACACTGTTCATCCGATCGTCAAGAACTTCAAGAAGTTGTAGAGTAGACCCTTGCGAAAGTTTTAGGTATAAAATTCCACCCTCCCCCCAATGCCCTCTGAACACTATTCATACTGACTGAATAGAGACCCCTGAACAGAAATACTTGACAGTTACTACTGTTCACATTATTCACACTTTCTGGATATTAAATTTCAAACAACGACCGACGGATAAGTTAATAATCTTAACCTAACTTTTTCAAATACTTCTAAATTTAAAAAAACGATCATTATTTTACACCCGGATAAAAGTTTCAAGGGGGGATGTCGGGGAAACTTTTCCACGGGAAGAATTTGCCCGGAGAGAAATTTCGAGGGGAGGTGTAAGTTTTCCGTAGGCGCATTTTTCAAATACTGTCAAATTTTAAAATACGATCGTTATTAATACGCGGGGAGGGGGGATTTTCCCTGAATTTTCTTTATATTAGGTCGCAGCCCCGTGCGACGAATAATTTAGAGCCTTATATTATTTCGTTGTCAAAATGTTTAGAAATCTCACAAACAGAAACAGGTAGTAAACGAATTTTTTGGTCAAAAATCTTTTGCCATATCTTAAATGTTTAAAAAAAATCCCTTGTACAAGCAAATGGTCCTTAATAACTGTCACAAATCTCGAAAGCTATTTCGAATCTCCTGTAAAACTAATTCCATGCAAAATAAAGTCGTTTTAATTGCCAAAGCCGCATCGAGTGACAGGTTTTTTCTCTTTATATAATAATAAAAAAAATTATGAAAAACGTTTCTTCGTTGACAAAGAAAGAACCGAAATCCAGAGTGATATAATGGAAAAACAGCAATCGTAAATACGGAAAGACAAACTGAAAATTTACCTCATTCTCGTAGCTCCAGGTTAGAAAAAAAAATATAGATAAACATTAAAAACACAGAACAGAATGCACTTTGCTCCATGTACGCACACGGGGAGGGGAGGGGTACCCTGGGCCCGACGACTCTGAAATCCATCCCCCAAAATTTTAAATATTCTGGAATTTCTTGACACCTTTTACTCAAAGTATCAAATAAAAAGCTTTTTATTGTCACCCCCTCCCCCTTCAAAAAATAAAACCTGCGAGCATGCCAGCTTTGCCCCATGAAGATTAGACCGTCAAATAAATTTAAGTTTCAATCTATTTCATGTTTTTTCCTTATTAAGCTAACTTGCAGTTAACCGTGAATATTGATTCACACGTAGAAAAGTGGTGGTTTATAGATCTCGAGATTAAACGACATAAAAAAAAACGCAAAAAAATCAGTATTCAAATATTTTTTCTAAAGACCTCTTTTACATAGGGTGCAAAGTAGGTATACAGCGATAAAAAAAGAGAAAACACGTATATATTTACCGCATTTATAATATGAACACTAGTTGCATCAACAAATAATAAGAAGCACATACGATAAGAACAACTTATAATAAGAAGCTCTAATCGCTAAGGTACTCAAACTGATTATCATCAGCATTGACACCCTACTGTAATCGTGAACCAACACTCATGCACATTCTGGAACAAAGATTTGTATCAACATCTATTTCTTGATAAGCTTCTAGAATGAACTGAATCACATCTTTAACAGTGCGAGGCAATTTTTGGGGCATTTTTACAGTTCCCCAAAAAGGGAAGTCCATAGGAGTTAAACCTAGCGAGTGTGGTGGCCAATTGATGGCACCACGGCGTCCAATCCATCTGTTAGGAAATTCTGAATCAATTAGTGCAGACAAAAAATCGGAGTGAGGTGGGGCCCAATATTACTAAAAATAAGTCTTCGCATTGGTATTGTCCCCTTACTCGTGGTATTACTGTATCCTTTAACATGTTTAAGCACACAGGTCAATGGTTACAAGCTTAATAATAGGCCCAACAACACCCTTGCAAGAAGGCCGATCCCACACTGATACCGGCCACTGATTGAGAAATTTTTCAATAGTAATGTGAGTGTTTTCGGTTGTAAAAACAAATGTGTCGGTTAACGTCCCTCGATAATTTAAATTTTACTTTTTCAGACCATACAATTTTGTCCAGAATAGAGTCATCCTATAATTCTTCAAACATAAATTTTCAAAAAGCTGTAAACGACGATCCGAGTCATCTTCTAATAAACCATGTATCAATCCAAGTGTGTGTATCTTTAATCTTATACTTTTCTTTCTCTTTTCCTGTTTCCTTTTCTTTAGTTTTCTCTTTTTTATCACTATACCTACTTTTTGCCCCCCTCCCCCCCGTACATACATTTTTTGCCTTTATCCACCTTGGAGATGAGCCCAATCTCTAAAGCGTGTTTTATGCTTCATAAAAATTGAAGTGTGCTTGAAGCGTTGAAAAAAAAAAAAATTACCTACATTTACAGCTATAGCTGTACTTCCTTTTTTACTACCAATAATTATGAATTTTTTACAAAAAAAATATGCATTCAAATAAAAAAAAAATATGCATTCAAATAAAAAAAAATATGCATTCAAATAAAAAAAAATATGCATCCAAATAAAAAAAAATATGCATTCAAATAAAAAAAATAAACACATGCATTAACACTACATTTATCCAATTTAGAAGATTCAAACAATCGATATACCACGATTAATTTAAGAGTTCAGACGGACACTCAAATACCTTAGCTGAATAGATATTTCCAGCGATTAAGGTGGTTAATAGAGAAGAATAAAATAAAACCAACCTGCTGTTTTGTGAGACTCAAAAGATCCGCTCTTAGTGGTCCCAGACTCGTTAATTCCATATCCTTTCGGATGACCCATTCAATCAGTTCTCTTAATGATAGCAAGACCGCATTCCAGTGTTCACGATTATTCTCTAGCCGGTTCCTAGGGAGCACAAAATCAGTTATTCAAGGGCTGACAATAAAGCGAACAAAAAATAAATGAAAAGAAAATGTCATCCGTACGGTCACTTCTAACAATTATTTTGAGAGATAAAATCGCATGGGACCGAAGTTTCTTTTTACTTTACAAACACAGGATGTATTGTTTTTTTGAAACACTTTTTCAACAAAGAGCAAAGAGCGATAATAAAACTCTAAACGAATGGGAATTAAACCATATATAGGATTTATCAAACATAAAATTAACGCAATTTGTTATGTATGAAGAAAATCCAAAATAAACTAACGAAAATTATAATGGTTAAAGAAATCCCCCCCCCCCAAAAAAAAAAAACACACACACACACAAGTTACTTCGGTCAACACTTTTTCCTTTTAGATTTATCCTGTTCAAAAAAAAAAAAAAAAAAAAAAAAAAAAAAAAAAAAAAATGAAAGCCAAGTAAACATTCAAAAACGTAAAACACCTTAGCTAAATTTCAAGCTATCTGTTTAGTGTGAATGATTATATACCTCCAAGTGGGTTTGAAAGGGGCAGCGGCCCAACTAAAATTTAGGGCAAATTATGTTTGTTTTAAGTGTGTCTTCATTAACTATTGTAAGTTCTGTTCACTCTTATCTTTTTATCAGCGTTAGTGGGATATTAGGACATCGTAGAGGGAAGCAAGGTCAAAATGGATAACCAAGCGAAGTTTTCGAAGTTAGGACGACCCGTCAAGACATGCATGAACTGATCACTTGTTTTGACGAGGCGTTTACCCCAGCCCTCCTGAAAATACCCCACGCATAAAATACCTTCTCTGTGGAAAACACCCTCCCTCCGAGAAAATAACCTTCCACGACTGGTTGGTCTCCAATCACTTTTAACTTATATAAATAGGACTAGAATTCTCTATTTCTGATCGAATTAAAATCCTCCGAGGGTTCTACGACTATGAGGCGGAGCTGAGGATGAGGAAGGGCGGTCTTTCTTCTATACGGACTAAATTCTGCTCATTTTGGGGTATAATGTTACTCGTTACTTTCATAATAACAGGGTAGACCAGAAATACTCCCAGAAATCAAGACGAATGAAATACCAATTTCACATTTTTTATTAATAAAAAAAATGTCCTACTTATCACCTTACCCTACTTATGAACTCTGATAATGTGCTCTTTTCTATCGATAAGGAAGGTATCTCCCTCTCTCTCTAACTGGCCGAAATATTGTTAAGGTCTAAACAAAATTTTACTGTCTTAGGTAAATTCTCTGTTGTTTTACTATCCCAAACATTTGCATGTAAGGGCTTTATATCTATACAATGGGGTTCTATGATTATTTTGTAGTTAGGGAGGGAGGGAGATGCCTCTAAAAGTGCATTTTAATGCTAAAAAATCCCAACTCTTATTGAATCTTCAGATAAATACGGAACTAGCTCTAAGGGAGGAATGAGGGAGGGTGGAGGTAGAAATTCACACATAATCCCCAGGGCCAACTACAAGGCTTACGTTTGGGGGGTTATCTTTTTCGGGGGGGGGGGGGGGAATAATCTCTATAAAACACCAAAAATATGAAACTGATATTTAATCCTTCTCGATTTCTGGGAATATTTCTGGTCTACAGTGTTATCGTGAAAGTAAAGAGAAACATTAAACCCCAAAATGAGCAGAACGTATTCCATATAGGAAGGGAATCCCCCCCTTGTCCCTGCTTCTATTTCATGATCACAAAAACTTCAGGGGGTGCTCATTACGTCAAAAATTGAGAGTTATTGTCCTTTTTTTATAAGTCGGAAGTGATTGGAGACTAACCAGCCGCAGGGGTCATTTTCCGCGGGAGGGGGAGGGGTAAACACCGACTCCCGTTTTGAAATCGTATACGGGAAAGTCATTTGGGGCAGGGGAGGGCACTGGTCCCCTTGAGTTTACAGAATTTTCTTGTTTTAACCGTGAATTCTTTATAATTATATAATGTTAATGATACATTTTTCTAGAATGTTGAATTCGAAGAGCTATAAATAACGAAAGTATATTTTCTTGTGAGAAGTTCAAAATTCTTTTCACTATTGCGTTAGGAAAATTACAATAATAATAACACAAATTTCTTTAAATTATATTGACTATTCAGATATGACTACTATATTGACTATTCAGATTGACTAACGACCTTCAGTCGTTTTTTTATAAAATCTCTATATTTCATAAATAAGTGTGTTTTCTAGCTAAAACTTTTCAAAGATACCGATGATAATATACCTCTTAAGGACAATTTCGAAGAGGTGAGAAGAAAAACCTATATTGAATGCCCCATATTGACAAAAGCTCTTGATGACTCGCTATATTCTCCTAATTATGGAATTCTGGAAAACGATAGATTTACTGAAAACTGAACAAAATTGAGCTTTATTTTCTGCGGGCAATTCGAGGACTTTTCTTTTCCTACCAGAATATTCGGTTTGTTGCCTCGATTCTCTGTTTTTAGTTAAGTTCTAGTTTTTCTCACAAAAAAACAAACAAACCAAAAAAAAACATAGGGAACACAATTCAGCTTATTAGAGCTAGTATTGCAAATATATTTTGCTAAATAAAACTCAAATTTTACCATATTGTGTAATATAATGTAATATAAATTTTAATACGTTGTAATGTAATATAACTGTGTAATATTATTCAGCTTATTAGAACTAGTTTTGCAGATATATTTTGCATAAGTTACGAATAATGATTTTTGTTCATATAAGTTTCAACTCCGCTCTTTACCTCAACTAGAATTTTTTTTTTTAATAAGTTAATGAAGGCTAAGAGAAAGAGGGGGGTTCGGAACCCGGAGCTAAATAAAACTCAAATTTTACCATACTGTGTTTGGAATAATAACACCTTACTATGAAAAATCTGTCACAATCTTTTACACATTAGACACTACCAATGGACTATGATAAAACAATTAACAGAACATGAAATCCCAGCCAAGCAATTCAGCATTTGCTCACTATACTCATTGCGCCAATCCATGTGTAAAATTATGATAAATAAAAATAAACCAGGCGAATGTGAATGTGTATCCTTAATCTGAAAGTATATTTTTTTCATACATAGTATAGATATTTCATAATCTTACTCAAAAGATGTTATTCTTTTTTACAAACATCGTAGCATCTTAAAGGTCAATCATTATAATAAATAGCAAAATGCACACTGTAGCACAGTACTAAAGAGCTGCGATCTAAAATTAATGCATCCTTTTGGATAATACAAGAAAACACTGCTTTCCAAGAATCAGAATTTTTGACACTAGCATGTCTTAACTGTTCTGTTTTCCTCATCAGTAAACTAACACTAAGAAAAAAAAGAAGGCGTCTACCCAAGTTACCGAAAGCAAAATATTATTCCAAGCAGTAGTATACTAACTCCTTAAAAATAACAGAATACTAAGTTTCAAAGTTTGTGCTGGGATTTTACTGACCGAATGGCAACAGACTTGGCTCTAAGAGTGTGCCATCGTCTATTAATATCTTCGAGTCGCCTACGAAGCATGGCAGCATCTTCAGGGTTCTTGTCTGGGCCGGTACTTTCTAATGTAGAAAGCAAACGCTGACCAGCAGCCGAAAGACCAGCATGTTCTTCCTTTCTTCCATTTATTTCCGCAGTTAGCTCCTATAATACAAATATAGACATCAATCAAAACATAACTTTTGAATTGAATTTTAATTTCATCTAACTTTCAGCTCTACTTTGTCCAAACTTTTTCTATCAAGTACAGACTGCCTACGAAATGAGTGTTTCTATAAAAAAGTTAATAAGTAAGTGGCTGGGTCTTTGACATAGTTACAGTTTCCAGTGGCTAAGTGTAAACAGAATGAAAAAAAAAGTACGAGAAAAAGTCTTCCTAGAACATATCTCCTGAAGAATATATATTTTTTGGGGAGTGCATTCAAATATAAACTGTTTTAACTTAAAAAAAAAAACATATAGGTCAATGTACTGGAAGGAAAAGTCTTGTTTTTCTGAAAAACAACAAGAACTAAAACTAACAGTAGGGTAAAAAAAAATATATGAAAGTTGTCATAAGGTAAGATAGATTTTGAGTTCGGAAAGATCTTTCAAAAGAAAAAAAATTCTGACTTTACGTTTCTCGTCAAATGAACAAATACAGTTTCAGCTAGCTTTGATTTTTGCCAATAAAAAAAAGAAAACATTATTGAAGAAGAAGGATTTAACAGCATAGCCAGAAACAAAATTTTGAGACTTGCTAATTAATACCTCAAATTCTTACCAACAGTATAAACAAACAAATTCACATCATACAATAGAAATTTAAGAAGGAAGAAACAAATTATTTAACAAAAAGGAAAATTATCTGAATACAGTAAGAAAAAAGAGCTATAGAGGGCTAAAAATACACCCTTTTTACAGCATTAAAACAACATGAAAAAATTAAAACCAGATTGCATTAAAAGTATTTCAATAGTTGACTATTAACAACAAAACTGTCGTATTGTTATTTGGAGATTAGTTTGCAATATTAATAAGTAACTTGTATTTAAGTTAAACATTCTTGAAAAAGTCAGAAATGAGAAATGAACCGAGAGATTAGGACCCTCTAGCAAGCATGGACATAGTTTCTCGAATATTTCAACAAATCTGAGTGGTTGATGTCTCTCTCAGTTTTTGAAAAGCACTGATAACATTAAAAAACTGATAATACTTAAATAAAAGATTCATGACAACTTTTGAATAGAAAGAGAGGGTGAATACTAACATTAAATCAAATTTTGTAACTTTTATATATCCCTATGAATTAAAAAGGAAGACAACCTCTCTTTCTATAATGAATACATTTTATAAGCTTTTTATAAGCCGAATTAGGTCGACACATATTCATTAAATAGATTATCATAATTGGCTATGGCACACAGGTGGATCTGCAGGGTGTAGTGTGGCAACTTTTCTTCCTTGAAGCTATTTTTTTTTTTAACACATTGTTAGTGAAAACGGAAGAATTTCTTCGAAACATAGAAAAGAGCCTTTTCTGCAGTATCTACCCTCCCCAGAAACAATACTGGCCACGTACGCACTAATTTTATGGCACTTAAATTGTAAATTAGATTTAACACAAATTTTTGTCATTTTTGTATGCCATATTGTTGTTTTTGTGGATAATAAGACATACTTCTACTACTACTCTATAAAAACCAAAAAGCTCGAACTGTAGGAATGTAAAAACTAAAATAAATTTTGCTTTCTTCAAAATTCTTTCCCGTCATATATTAGTGAGGGTTGCTAAGAACAAAATACCTCTTCAAATAGCATCAATGCACGGAGCAGGGTGAAGATGAGAAACACGAACCTTGCATCTTCAATATATCCATTTCTGCCAATTTTTTTGCTCTGTAATGCGTACCATCTGCGACAAAATTTCTCTTTTTGGGTCTGAGATTTTGACAAATGAGAAACACGAGCAACTATATCAGAGGCACATGGAAATTCAACATTTTCATATTTAGGAGAATCGTCACCTGTCGGAAACTTAGGCAAATCGCATAGCTCTTCACCAAAAACACCTATTTCAGGAAGATACTCAGCACTTATATACGAGCCTCTTGGCTGGTGGGGTAATTCTGGGATACTTAAATCACCCTCTGATACCGAGCGAGAGGAGCAACATAAGCCATGACATAGATATTTATTATTGAATCGTCTTCGTCGCTTTGGACAGCACATTTGAAGACACTGATAATACGCCATCAAAAACCAGACAGCCCATTTAATCAAGGGTAAAAAAGAACCTAATATAGGGGATAATAAGCCCTCACACTTCTTGAGACACAAGGCACTTGGAAAGATCAAATACTGTTGGCATTAGGTTATTAAATTCATTGTCAAGTACGATTGAACCTACAGTTTTTTCTAAGATTAAAACCATTCTTCATCTCCTTCCAGGTGAAAAAGGATCACAGCTCACAGGAATAAGTTCTATATAGTCACTATTTGGCATGATCACAGACATGGTAAGCAATTAACATAATAAGAACACTATCGTCGTTCTAAGGTTGAATTTTAAAAATGCCAAAAAAATGAAGAATCAAATTGCACCAAATATATCTAAGCTACAGGATTTTCCAGCACATTGCGACCTGATCTAATCGACCATGACTAAAATCCACTTTAATTCATGCATACATACATACAATCATTCCAATCATCCATCCATTCTGATACTAAAAGAAGCTAGAGGCTATGTTCCCCGGGTGATTATTCAGACTTTCTCCGGGAAAAAAGAAGTTCAGCGCGGAAACACCTAGACGCCACTACACAAACTATTATTCTGCTTTGTTCGCTTATGTAGGTAAAGAAAAAAAATATGTTATAACCATTATCACCGCGACAGAATCAAGTTGAAGGAGCGATGTGTCTCCCATAAATCAATTCTTTTCCATAGGGGGTCAAAATATAGAACAGATGGTCGCTGAAGGTTTAGAAAAGACTCATTCCATACAAAACCAATCCTAGGGAGGTCAAAATCCTCGGAGGATAACCTGACACCCCGTCTACTTGCCATGTCCAAATCACAAAATAACCATTTTAATCAGAATGGCCAAAACAATGGCCAACATGATGAGTGTGCGCCCTGAGGAATGAGCCCCAGATCATCCAAATAGCCCATATAAAACAGAAGCTTCCTAAATATATTTTAACATAAAAGTGGATATATAACAATTTTTTGAGACCAGAATGATTCAAGGATTTTCGATCACTGCAGCTGAGAGGGCCAAAACCAGGCTTTTGATCCCATGACTTTCAACTCCTCCCTCCCTTACGTTTAGTTTTATATTTCTTTAGTAAAGAGGGAATTTGAGGCCTCGGAGCTTGCTCAATATAATTATACATCCTCTGTTTTTGAGTTTTTTTTTTTTAATGAGCTTGCTGGTTACTAACCTTAGACAATATAGACGTCCAAAATCAAAGCAAATTAGTTATAATTTCTCTAATGGTGGACATATCAACTCTGTTGACGTCAGGGTCATGAGAAGATTCTCAATCTGCACGATATGAAAACACCAGGCTCATTTTTTGACCTATCACCCTCGCTGTCCCTCACTTTTCACATAGACATTTTAGGGAATTTTAAACCTCTTCCGGCTCAAGATGATTCAGGGATCATATATGGACTGTTCAAAAGTGATTAAATGTCACTAATAAAGACCATTGAAATTGCAGAATGATTGTCCTAAACCAGAACACACTAAATACATATTTCACAAATGACGTTTATATCCCCCGAAATCGGTCTATAAACGGGTCGGGGCTCTTCAGTATGCAGGCCTGGTTTCTGTATCCAGTAATCCAGAAGTAACCATTCGAAACCAAAAACTGTGTCAATCTCTAAATATTTCTTAAACGGTATGTCCCAAGAGTATATTTTTCTAAAGAAAATGATGAAATTACTGTGAAAAATGGGTCGGTTTTTGCTCCTCAAAGACGGTCAAGTCTCTACGTTTTTCAAACAGTTCGTAGTAACGAACTGTAGGAAGGAGCGACCCGGCTCAGTAGTAAACGAAACTCTGAAAAATGAATTTTGATACCAAAAGTTACATTACATTAAAAGAACCGGATTTTTATGCTGATTTTAAATATATAAGCTTTATCAAATTAAGTCTTACCCATCAAAAAATATGAGCCTGAGAAAATTTGCCTTAATTTGGAAAATAGGGGGAAACACCCCCTAAAAGTCATATCGCTTTCATCGTATCAGAGAAACCTACTGTAAAAGTTTCAAGCTCCTATCTACAAAAATATGAAATTTCGTATTTTTTGCCAGGAGACAGATCACGGGTGCGTGTTTTTTTTTTCAGGGGTGATCGTGTCGACCCAGTGGTCCTAGAATGTCACGACAAGGCTCATTCTAACGGAAATTAAAAGTTCTAGCGCCCTTTTTAAGTAACCAAAAAATTGAAGGGCACCTAGGCCCCTTCCCAGGCTCATTTTTTCCCAAAGTCAATGGATCAAAATTTTGAGATAACTATTTTGTTCATCATAGTCGAAAAACCCAATAACTATGTCTTTGAGGACGACTTACTCTCTCATAGTCCCCAGGGGAGGGGCTGCAAGTTACAAACTTTGACCAGTGTTTACATAGAGTAATGGTTATTGGGAAGCGTACAGACGTTTTCAGGAGGATTTTTTTGGTTGAGGGGATGGAATTACTTGGAAGGATTTTTCCATGGAGGAGTTTGTCATGGGGAAGGGAATTTCCATGAAGGGGGCGCAGGATCTTCTAGCATTTTTTAAAACAAAAAAAACAATGAAAAATAAATATGAACAAGTTTTTTTTTTCAACTGAAAGTAAGGAGCAGCATTAAAACTTAAAACGAACAGAAATTATTACGCATCTGAGGGGTTTATCTCCTCCTAAATACCTCGCTCTTTGCGCTAAAGTATTTTTAGTAATTTCAACTATTTATTCTACGGCCTTTGTGATTCAGGGGTCATTCTTAAAGAATTGGGACAAAATTCAAGCTTTAGTGTAAAGAGCGAGGTATCAACGAGGGGGAAAACCTCCTCATATACGAAATAAAAATGTACGAATGTAGAAGTTCGTTACACAAGTTAATTCGTAAGTTACGCATATTTTTTTATTAATAAAACGTTCGTAAAAAATTAAAAGTTCTAGTTGCCCTTTTAAGTAGCCAAAAGATTAGAAGGCAACTAGGCCTCCTCTCCCAGCCCTTTTTTCTCAAATCGTCCGATCAAAACTAAGAGAAAACCATTTAGCAAAAAAAAAAAAAAAATATGCAGATTTCGTTTTAATTATTCTTGTACGGTAAGCCAAAATCAAAACATGCATTAATTCAAAACCGTTCAGAAATTAAATGAAAAAACAAGTTTTTTCAACTGAAAGTAAGGAGCGACATTAGAACTTAAAACGAACAGAAAGTATATGAAAGGGGTTGTCCCCTCCTCGACGCCTCGCTCTTTACGCTAAAGAATTGTGAGAGAGTCCAACTTTAGAGTAAAGAGCGGAATGTCGAGGGGACAAACCCTTTCACATAATGAATAATTTCTGTCCGTTTTAAGTTTTAATGTCGCTCCTTACTTTCAGTTGAAAAAAACTTGTTTTTTTTAATTTAATCAATAGTAAGCTCCGTTTTAGCAGAAAACTAGTCCGGTGAGCCATATTCTGTCTTTAGGACAGAGCCTTAACAAGGTACAAAGCAGCTAACTTTCTGCTGAAGCAGGGAGTGAAGCAGTCAAGTGAAGGAGGGAGAATTCTAGAGGGGCTAGGATTGCACTGTGACCCTCTAACCATACACATTGCAAACCCTCGTGATACAAATTTCTTTGGTAGGGAATTTAGTTCAATTTCATCAATTAGTTCAATTTCTATCAATTTCAAGCGAATCCAGAATTTTTTTTTTGCGGAAGTTAGACAGGGGTCAGAAATTTTATATACCCCTGAAACACCGTCCTTTCCGAACCTGAAACACCATTCCCATGCCTCGATGCAATAGCCTCATTAATTCCAATCTTGATTACTTTCGCGCAAAAGTAAAAAAAAAACAAAAAAAAACAAAAAAAAAGCCGTGCGGTTCTGAAAATCATCATATTCATTTTCCATTAACCCAAAAAACCTTCCCCATAAGAGCGTAAGTTTCAAGGCGTTCCCTAAAAAAAAACGGACGAACCTTTCTCCTGAAAACTGGGCAGAGGGGGGATGTGTTGGATGGGAAAAGAGCCTGCCCAGGCACTAAGTTTGAAAATCCTTGATGCTTCAGTATCGCACCCGATTAGTGCTTCGGATCGTTGATTAAAAATTCATGCATGATTCTGGGTCAAATAAGGTTCAATATCAAGGACGTTGAGTTGGAACCTCCGGCGGCCTTAGTTCTCTAACCATACAGAATCAAAGTCCTTGCGCAATTCCAATTCAAGCAAGGGGCAATATTCCTACATTTCTGCTACAGGCCATGTCTCTAATAAAAAAAAAATTCTGTTAACTGAAAGTATGGAGTGACATTAAAATTACAAAAAACGAACGGAAATTATTCCGTATATGAAAGGGACTGTCCCCTCCTCAACGCCCCGCTCTTTACGCTGAAGTTCTTTTATTGTTTTAAAAAGTAGAACTGTGACGAAGAGTCAAACTTTAGCGTAAAAAGCGGGGCGTTGACGAGGGGACAGCCCCTTTCATATACGAAATAATTTCTGTTCGTTTTAAGTTTCAATGTTGCTCCTTACTTTCAGTTAAAAAAAAACAACTTTTTTTCACCTTTTTTGAACATTTTTGAATTAATGCAGGTTTTGATTTTGGCTCATCATATATGAATATTTAAAACCACATTTGCATATTAATTTTTGCTTTTTTTTTGGCTAAATAGTTTTCTCAAAGTTCTAATCGGACAATTTTTGGAAAAAAGGGAAGGGGAAGGGGGCCTAGTTGCATTCCAATTTATCGGTTACTTAAAAAGACCACTAGAACTTCAGTTTTATTTACGAACGCTTTTATTAGTAATAAATATATGTAGCTTACGAGTAGAATAAATAGCTCTTTTGAAATTACTAAAGATACTTTAGTGTAAAGAGCGAAGTATTGAGGAGAGGACAAACTCCCTCATATACGTAATAATTTCTGTTCGTTTTAAGTTTTAATGACGCTCCTTACTTTCAGGTGAAAAAACTTGTTTTTTCATTAATTTCTCCTTTTTTTAAATGCTGGAAAATCCAGCATTTGAAATTCTCTTCATGGAAATTCTCTTCAACCATGATTAATTCCTCCTTGGAAAGATCCTCACCACGAAAAGCCCTTCCCCCGACCCGAGCCCCTCCACCACCAGACAAAATCCCGTCTGTTTACTTCCATTAATCAATACTATGTGTAAACAATGGGCGAAGCTCATAACTTGCAGCCCTTCCCCTGGGGACTGTGGGGGATTAAGTCGTCCTCAAATACATAGTTATTAGACTTTTCGACTATGCTGAACAGAATGACTATCTTAAAACTTTGATCCAGTGACTTTGGGGAAAAATGAGCGCGGGAGGGGACCTAGTTGCCCTCCAATTGTTTGGCTACTTAAAAAGGGCACTAGATCTTTTAATTTCCGTTAGAATGAGCCCTCTTGCGACATTCTACGACCACTGGGTCAAAACGATCACCCCTGAGGAAAAAAAAAACAACATAAAAAAAAAAACTAAACACGCATCCGTGATCTTTCTTCTGGCAAAAAAAAACAAATGCAAATTCTACATTTTTGTAAATAGGAGCTTGAAACCTGTACGGTAGGGTTCTCTGATACGCTGAATCTGAGGGTATGATGGTATGGCAAAAAAAAAAAATGCAAAATTCCAAATTTCGCAGATAGGAGCTTGAAACCTATACAGTAGGGTTCTCTGATACGCTGAATCTAACGGAGTGATTTGGAGAATTCCAGTATCAACAATACAATTTGTAACTTTATACCATATCTTGTTGCTCCTCATTAAGATTACTCATCCCAAATACAAAAAGCTGCTATTGACATGTCCCTACTAACTTGTGCATAACTACATAGTAGAGAGTACATGCATTGGTGAGGCCTCAAAAGAATGAACTCTGTCAAATGAAGCTCACGAATACTTTTTTTAATCATAGCATTTGAACTTGTACGAAATAACTATACGCCTCGGCATTATAGCCATTTAGTTAGATTTTTGACGGCTCTAAATCGATATGTCATATCAGAATTTTGGCTTGATAAAATATTCCTTTCTTCAGAACAATTTTGTAACCGCAAATGGCGGGAATATTGACACTTTTTCCATTCCTTGAACAGGAATTTGATTGAATTTATGAAAAAAAATAATTTATTACAGCCAGAAAGCTAGAATGCAGCAACACATACACAAAATAAAACACAAGGTTTATACTATTCATTTATTACAAAATGGCTTATAGTCAGATGCTTTAGCACCAACCTTTGCAGTAAGTTAATAGCTTACTGAGAACTGAGTACAATCTTTAAACGCTGGACAAATACTTTCCAAAGTTTTAGAGAGTGTTAATTACATTATAAGATGAGAGGACATATACACATTTATATGCGAAACTTAAGTCATTTAATTTGTCCCTCCATCACGTTTAAATAATTATTTCCAGTGATCTTGCTGTTTTTTCTAATCTTAATCGCCATCTAAATTTAGCATTCAGTATTTGAATGTAGGTGCCGTCGGTGTCGAGACTTCTTTTAGAGTCTGAAAAAAATATTTACTATGGATATGTTCGGAGCCCTTCCGAGCTTCATATATCAGCTAGGTTGCATACTGAATTTGTAGCTCCATATAGTCTTAACCTCGTGTGATGAACAGTATTCCCCCCCCCCAGACAAATTTAGATAAACTTACACTGTAGTAGGGAAAGCATAAAAAACAGATAACACTTATACGTTTATAAAACGAACTAAGTTGTAGTCACAATTTTCGTCCATTTATTCTGGTTCTAAATTTATTCTAAAAGTTTTTTTTATTATTTTTTTTTTAGTTATCATGATTCTAACTCATTCAAAGGCAAATTCCTTTTTTTTATATCACCAGCCGTCTCGTATTTCGGTCCCCCTGTTTGACAATATTTATTTTGTATTATTTCATCGTTCATAGCTATGTTTTATGTGAATTCTTATTTCTTAGCAAAACTGTTAATTAACTCCAATATTTCAGAAATCAAAGCTATTTTTGAATGGGTAAAGCTCACCTTTGGGGCGAAGCATAGTTAACATTCATTGAACTTCCCGAGACAATTCTAGGTAAAGCTAGTGCTGCATAGCGTAATATCCTAAATATTTTTGTTTGCAGAGGTAAAGGCAGCTCAGTAACAGCGTTTGGGTCAATTTGCTAGCTCGTCTAGGGCATTCTTCTAAATAATTCTGAGTATACTATCATATGTTCGTCTTTTTTGACGGGGAGCCAATTTTTGACATACGAGAAACTGTTAATTTTCATCATGTCATGCAAATGTAGAAGTTCCGCAACCAATGAAAGATGACAAAAGAGTAGTCTATTATTGCGTTCATCTGAGAGAATTCAAAATATGAATGGAAAGCGAAGATGTTACGAATGATCTCCTTTGGTGAGGGAGTTTAAAGGAGAAATTCTATAATGACTATAGTAATGTGGATGTCTTTTGTACGATATTTTACAACATAAACTACCTGAAGCAAGTTTAGATCATTCTAAAAGAACAAGTCCAAATGGTTTCTTAGTTCTAGCACAATGAATGGACAAATCTGAAAATATTGAATCCAATGGTCTTGTCCTTCCGGTACGAGTAACAGGTACAGACTGTCAAAGAACCTTACATTTCACAGGGGACATAGACGATAATCAGCGTTGGTTTCGACTATCAAGGACAGTCATAGGTTTCTACAAACTAGTTTGTATATTTGTTTTGCCACCAATATCAGTGGCAAAAGAAAGAATTTATAGCCACATATTAAAAGATTAATTTTTAGGAACAAATAATCAAACTGAAAAATATCTGGCCGGAAGAATGCTTGTAATGTAATGTTTTTCAGGCCAAAATTTATGTTTTATACCGCAAAAATGGAAACTGCCTCTTTGCTTCGGTCCAATATCTGTTGTTTCTTAAAAAGACAATAAAAAATTAGTTTAATTCAGCTATCTCTCGATAATCTACGATCACTTGTTCGACATGATTACCAGTTTACCAATGAAAAGACAAAAAAAAGACAAAACAGCAACAGCAGGCGCAACTATGCCAATTTTTACAGATAAGGGCTTGAATCATCTTCTCAAAAATTCTCGAACACTTTGACTTTGGTTGTACAATTCTACTCAAGATCAAGTCCCTTTTTAACATGCCTTCTTCGTTTTTTTTTTTAAATCATACACGTTTCCTTATTCTAAGTACTTTCGATGAGTAAATTTAAAATAAATCGATTTTAAATATTTGAATCATTATGAAAAGAGATTATGTTCTGGTTCTAATTGGCAAGGTATGTTCTTTAGTTACCATTGATTACAATGAGCACTTTAAATTTATGAGCCAATATGCTCTGTCATTTGACTATCTCACATATTTTTACTATTACTTTAATTTCATAATTATATGCCAACTTGTGTGGATTTTTGCCTCAAAGGAAAGTAGCAAGCGACAACCTTAGCTTGTAATGAGATTTGCTTTAATGATTTCCGTAAATAAAATAAGGGTTTTAATCATGAAATAAATTGAGCTGTTATGCCTGGCTATGTAAAATCATATAAGAACTTAGTTACTATATAAAGGCCAAGATTACCCCTAATAAAAAGTAAAAAGCACCTTATAACAAGGATTAATAACAGTCGGCATTACTACGAAAAAAAAAATACAACCTTCCAAGATTTTATCTAAATCACTAGTGGTTTTTCCTTCTTTTGTTTGAACTTGAAAATGAGTTTCTCGTGTTAAGCTTGTGTTTGCTGTCTGAAAGTGTCTATTACTATTAAGTAATTACAAGGAAAAGCAATCACAAAAAGACCCATTTTTGCTCTTAAGTATGATTTGCTTCTTGTTCAGAGGTTCAGAATAATTCTGCAACAGACTCTAAACCTTATTAAAGGCTGCTGTTTTAATACCTAATAGTATATACTAGATTTATACTGCAGCAACCTTTGGTCAAATTTGCAGACAGAACTATTGAGGAAGCAACACTTTGGCTTCGTTCCTCCATCGTCAACTGAATGACACAACTGGTAACTCCCTCAAAAGTATAAACATCAATTAAGGAGGTATGATAAGTGAAAGCCATGGATAAAATACCGAAGATCTGGAACATGCAGCCAGACAGCACAATAGTAAAATATTTTTGGGGCATGTTAATAAATTGAGAGAAAAAGTCAATCAAAAATAGGAACAGGGTCATAATTAGTGATATGGAGAGAGTTAAAGAGAGATAGGTAGAATATTTTGAGTATGTACTAAATAGTGACAGAGTTACAGGAAACAGCGATTTTAGGAAGAATTTAATTAAACTCCTTTATAAGAAAGGTGATAAGAGTGAGAGAACAAATAGATAGTATGATGATATTTTTTAGACTTAGAGATGGTGTAGAGAAAGTTTTAAGAAAAGAACACTTTTAGATTAATAATAGGGAAGTTCCTGAGGAATCAAACCCCATTAGTTCTCACTTTACAAATTATGAGCAAGCGTCTGATTCAGCAAATAGAGCTAAGATCCTATCCTTCTACGGTATACCCGATGAATACATTAAAGTGATAAGTACTATATCCAAGAATAACATTGCTACGGTTAAGGTAGAAAGTAAGGTTAGTATCTAGTTTCTTATTAAATCAGGAGAGGGGTGTTGGAGCTGTCACACGGCCACTGTGGGCTTCAAAATAGAACTAACTGGAAGTCCTTGCATGATTTTGGATCGAAAAAGGCCCAAATGCCTTAGATTTTTATAAAAGGTTAGTGGTTAGATGTGCAGGGGAGGTGGGAAAGGGGTGTTAATGAGGTTAATGGCCTATTTTGATCCTCTATTCATATAAAATGGAAATCGTTGGAAGATTCTGCTTCAAATAAGGCACAATATGCCTACCTTTCTATTAAAAAAGTTGACAGTGGAATGGGCGTGGAGGGAGGGGGCGTTGGATATGATTCTCGGAATCCTGGCTTGATTTTTATCTCTAGTTTCTTTTTAATTCAAATAATATTTTAGTTTTTTTAAAAGCAAAGTTATTATAATTTTTTTCCAGTGTGTGCCCCAAAAAAAAGGTGTTAGCCCCTCAAAATGTTCAAAATGGTCTAAATCAGGATCTTTTTTTTTTTTTTACTAGAAACTGAGGCAGGACATACTCCCTAGCTATTCAAGGAGTACCGCCTACCGTCAAGTAGATGATTTTATCTCTATCAGTTAAAAAATTCATTTTGTTACGATGGAACAGCTTTCTAATATTACCGCTTAGAGAGGAGCAAAGAGAAAACATTATTTTTTTTTAGCAATCAGGAAAAAATTGAACCTCAAGAAGTTCGTGCGATACTATTAATCCAATTCAGTCTCAAACGAATTAAATAAAAAAAACTAGTTTCTTTAACTGAAAGTAAGGAGCGACATTAAAACTTAAAACGAACAGAAATTACTCCGTATATGAAATGGGTTGTCTCCTCCACAATCCCTCGCTCTTTACGCTAAAGTGTGCCTCTTTGCCACAATTCTACTTTTTAAAACAATTAAAAGCTTTAGCGTAAAGAGCGAGGGATTGTGGACAGGACAACCCATTTCATATACGGAGCAATTTCTGTCCGTTTTAAGTTTTAATGTCGCTCCTTACTTTCAGTTATAGTTTTTTTATTTAATTTCTGAACGTTTTTAAATTAATGCATGTTTGATTTTGGCTCTCCGTACATAAATTATTAAAATGAAATTTGCATATTAATTCTTTTTTTGGCTAAATGGCTTTCTCTTAGTTTTGATCAGACGATTTTGAGAAATAGGGGATGGGGAAGGAGGCCTAGTTGCCCTCCAATTTTTCGGTTACTTAAAAAGGCAACTAAAACTTTTAATTTTTAACGATTTATTAGTAGAAAATATACGTAACTTAAGAATTAACTTACGTAACAAACTTTCATAATCTTATATTTTTATTATGTATACGAGGGGGTTTGTACCCTCGTTAATACCTCGCTCTTTACACTAAATCTTAAGTTTTGTCCCAATTCTTTAAGAATGACCTCTGAATCAGAAAGGCCGTAGAATAAATAGTTGATATTACTAAAAATACTTTAGCATAAAGAGCGAAGTATCTATCTCCTTCTAAATACCTCGCTCTTTATGCTAAAGTATTTTTAGAACCCCTCATATGCGTAATAATCTCTGTTCGTTTTAGGTTTTAATGCTACTCCTTACTTTCAATTGAAAAAAACTTTTTCATGTTTATATTTTCATTGTTTTTTTTTTTAAATAGTAATGCTAGAAAATCCTCCCCCTTTTCATTGAATTTCTCTTCCCCCATGAAATGTTCCTCCAAGGAAAGATCCTCCCATATAGTCCCCTCCCATAGACCCCACACCCAAACCAAAAAATCCCCCTGAAAACGTCGGTACACTTCCCAATAACCATTACTGTATGTAAACATAGGTCAAAGTTTGTAACTTGCAGCCCCTCCCCCAGGGACTGTGGGGGAGTAAGTCATCCCCAAATACATAGTTATTATGGTTTTCAACTATGCGGAACAAAATGGCTACCTCAAAATTTTGATCCGTTGACTTTGGGAAAAAGATGAGCGTGGGAGGGGGCCTAGGTGCCCTCCAATTATTTTGGTCACTTAAAAAGGGCACTAGAACTTTTCAGTTCCGTTAGAATGAGCCCTCTTGCAACACTCTAGGACCACTTGGTCGATACGGTGACCCCTGGAAAAAAACAAACAAAAAAAAAACAACAAATTAACACGCACCCGTGATCTGTCTTCTGGCAAAAAATACGAAATTCCACATTTTTGTAGATTGGACCTTGAAATTTTTTCTATAGCGTTCTCTGATACGCTGAATGCGATGGTGTGATTTTCGTTAAGATCCTATGACTTTTAGTGGCTGTTTCCCCCTATTTTCCAAAATAAGGCAAATTTTCTCAGGCTCGTAACTTTTGATAACAAAGACTAAATTTGATGAAATTTATATATTTAAAATCAACATAAAAACCCGATTCTTTTGATGTATCTTTCAGCATCGAAATTCCGTTTTTTAGAGTTTCGTTTACTATTGAGTCGGTCGCTCCTTACAGTTCGTTACCACGAACTGTTTGAAAAATGGAATCATGACAAAAATGGCTTGTGAAAGTAGATGGCAGCATACTCGGACTTATGAGAAAGTGCTCCTTTTTTGAATGTCTAAATTTTTATATTCCTCATTTTAGAAAAATATTCCATAAACGGGTCAGGAAGCAGTAGCATTTTTAAAACTCATTTAAATTTTAATCTAATTTCAATTTGAAACTGCCCACTGCTTTCTAGCTTGAATGCAGGTTTCCACTTGAAAGCAGAAACATGGCTCGAAGAAACAAAAGTTTGGCAAAACAACTTCAGACAGTCTTCTATGACATGCTTTATAAGACTCTCCTTCGAATTTTTCTTGCACTTTTCCAACTAATTCTCATCATCATGAATACCAGACAACTCATAGATCTGATTTTTCGCGTGATTAAATAAGAAAAAAAATAAGTTTTTTTTTTAGCAGAAAGTAAGGAGCGACATTAAAAGTTAAAACGAACAGAAATTATTCCTTATATGAAAGGGGTTGCCCTCTCCTCGACGCCCCGCTCTTTACGCTAAAGCTTTTTATTGGTTTGAAAAGTAGAGTTGTCAGGAAGAGTCAAACTTTAACCTAAAGAGCGGGGCGGTAAGGAGGGGACAGCCCCTTTCATATTGGATTAATTCCTAAGTTTTAATGTCGCTCCTTACTTTCAATTAAAAAAATCGTTTTTTTTTATTATTTAATTTCTGAGCATTTTTGAGTCAATATAGGTTTTGAAGATTGCTCACCATACATGAATAATCAAGACGAAATTCCCATTATAATTTTACTTTTTTTTAACTAATAATAACCTTATAATAACCTAAGTTTGATTTTGTTCCAGTTGTTTAAAAATGACTCCTGAATGACAAAGGCTGTTTCATTAGAATAATAACCTCTTTGAAAAGTTAAAAAAAAGTTTAACGTAAGAGCGAGCTATTGAGGAGGGGCAACTCCCTCATATACGTAATATTTTCTGTTCGTCTTAAGTTTTAATGTTGCTCTTTACTTTCAGTTGAAAAACTTATCTTTTTTGTTCATTTTCTGATCGTTTTTTAAATAGTGCTGGAAAATCCGGTGCCCCCTTCGTGAAAAATTCCCTTCCCGCATGAAAAAGTCCTCCATGGAAAGATCTTCCCACGTAACCTTCTCTTCCCGACTCCCCCATCAGACCCCCCCCAAAAAAAAACCCGTCTGTATGCATCTCAATAACCAATACTATATGTAAGCAATGGGCAAAGTTCACAACTTCCAGCCCTTCCCCCAGGGACCGAGGGTTGTTCCATTTCTCCACCCCCCTCTCGTTACACTAAAGTTTGACTCTTTCTCTCAATTCTACTTTATTAAACAGTAAAAAACTTTAGCGTAAAGAGCGGGCATTGAGAAGGGAGTAATTTCTGTTCGTTTTAATGTCGCTCCTTACTTTCAGTTAAGAAAACTAGTTTTTTTTTAAATTTAATTGATAATTCGACTTTATTGATAAACAAATTACTAACTTTAAACTATCGTTTATTACAAAAAGATACTGAACAGAAATGCATAACTGTTTATTCATTTTGAAGGGTCTTGATATTAAAAGCTAAAAAATGTATGTTCTGGTGAGGTCATTACCCAATGCTCACATCTGTAGATTATATTTTCTTCAAAGCCCACCAGAGGAGAGAGAAGCTATTAATTCTTATAACATAATTTTTAAAGATTTTTCACGTTTAAATTCTCAGAGAAAACCGACTTTATTTACACTCTCCAGAAAAAAACAACTATAAAATTGCGAGACACAACTTTCTTATTGGAGATGACTATATTTTTCCTTGGAGGAAGTGATCTCAGCCCATCAGCCCACACCTTGCAACGCAAAAAGGGAGATACGTTATTTTATATTCTTAACATTGTGTCTTAATGGCAATTTTTTACTAATAAAACTTATTCATCGAGATTCTTACTCTAAAGACAATCCTAATGGCAATCAAATACAATAAGATAGATATTATAACTCGTATAGATAATTTCAATACTAAAATGTGCAGTAGTATTTTACCAGCTTAACAGAAATTATAATAGTACCGCACCTTAAAACTAGTGACAAAAGCAAAAGCTGAGAAAAACTTCTATATATATCATGCAACATTGGCTCAGGAAATTAATATCTTTCAGTTATAACGAAATTATATAACAAGAAAACCTGCATTTTCAGCAGTTCATGATTATATAACAAGAAAACCTGCATTTTCAGCAGTTCATGATACCTTAACAGAAAAAATAATGACTTTCTTTGGTCTTTACGACATAGAAAGGTGTGGAAAAAAACTGAGACTTTTCACCTCAAGGAGCGCGCTAGGAAGTTACTTTTAAGATGATTTTTCTCTTTTGATTCAACGGTTCAGCGTGCTTTATCAATTTCTGAAAACAAGGCCCATGAGAGAATTTCCGTGATTTCTTTTCCACTTCTAGCGGTCATGAACGACTCCATAAACAGAGCTTTTGGTCCCGACCGATAACAGAATTCCAGCTTCTTAAAGTGATAAGATTCTTACAGAAATTTAGAATGTAATAAAACTACGGAGGAATTCCTTATCCATAGAAAAGAGCGCATTATCAGAGTTCACAAGTAGGGCAAGGTATTCTGGAATGTGATTATGGATATAATTAATGTACTTTCGTAATTAATAATTGAAGTACAACTCAGGCCAATACCACTAAGAGTTTTAGGAACTAGCAGCTTTAGGCATATAGGAACTTTTTTTGACAGTCAGGAAACTTTTAATAGTCAGGGTAAATTATTTTCAGCCTTACCAATACTTGACGAAAGACAATAAAAGACGTGATTTTTTCTTCAGCAGACATTTGTTTTCTCATCTGAACTAGCAGAAAATTGATATATATATATATATATATATATATATATATATATATATATATATATATATATATATATATATATATATATATATATATATATATATATATATATATATTATATATATTGCAATTATCATTGAAGTGAATCTGATTGTAAATAGGTTTCAATTTCAAACTATATCTTTGCTGTCCTGCATAGATATGTATAACATTCTGTTTCAGTAATATGATATTAATATATTTTGAACAAGGGACTAAGAATCAGGAGAAAAGAAGAAGCAACAAATATCATTCCTTAGACCTTAGATCGTCCTATACCTCCAAAGGTTCAAACAGCATCAGTAAATAGCCCCCAATCGTATACATATCTTCACACATAGAGGTATTTTTAAAAGGCCTTGAATAGACTCAGTTGAGTATACTCAGATAAATTTAGAGGGAAGATATGTTTTCCAAAATCTAGAGGAGGGGGCAAAGTTGTCTGTTTCCCATAAAATACCGAAAAAGTCGTTTTCAATTAACCCCCCCCCCATCAAGAAAGCTATTTTTTAAACTGAAGAAGGGTGGGGAAAAAGGGGCACACACCCCTACCCATCCAATTGACGGCACTGAAAATAACAATCACGTTAGAAATTGGAAATGACCAAAAGGAAAAAAAACGCATCATTAAAAGTGTTCTGATATTAAATCAAAGTTTCGCAAATACAAACATAATGAAAAATAATGCAATACAAAAATATTCAGATTTGATGACAAGATACCTAGAAAATCTTATAAAAAAAAAAAAAAAAAAAAAAAAAAAAAAAAAAAAAAAAAAAAAAAAAAAAAAAAAAAAAAAAAAAAAAAAATATCCAATATTTTTTTTATATAATTATATAAACTCGCTAGTAAAATTCTAGGTTCGATTTGAAGCGATATTCCATACATTTTTATAGTACAACCTTTATAAAATTCATTTTATTTAAATGCATTCAGCATTACTTTTTGCAAAAACATTGTTATTTATCTTTCATTGATTATTCTTTCTTTTCATGTTTTTCAATATTTAACTGACGTGAGGACGGCACGGCAATATTTGGCAAAGTTTATGTAACCGTTATTTTATTCTTATGATTAATACTCATTCATTTAAGTACAAGTTGAAACCAAGTTCCCACAATAAAATTGATTGAGCTCAATAAAAGAGAAGAACTACGCAATTGTTAATTATTTTTAATTATATAACATATAACCTAATTTGTTTTAATATATTGCTTCTTTCAATTAGAAGAGTTTTGAACGTGTCCCAACATTTTGGATAGCGCATATTTTTTTTTAACAGAGAGTAAAATCATAAAACCAAATTCGACCTTGACCTATAATAAGTTCTGTAATTAAAATATTAATCAAACCCCGAAAACTTCGCAAGGATAAGGATGAAACTCTACCTTTGATATCCGCTCTTGTGTTTCCACGATTTGGGAAAGCAGAGAATCTCGATTATCTTGCAGATTGCTTGCAGTTTCGTTCTGAAACTTCACTGAGGGCAGTGCAGCGTGAGGTGTTCTTAAACTCTGCTTGGGTATAAGACAAGTTTTAGGCGTATTATTCAAGCTACCTTTCTGCTTGTCTTCTCTGAAAGACTTAGAAAAGTCCAATTTGTCTTGAGTATTTGAAGTACTTAAGTTTAAAAGATTGTCAAGGCTGCGCTTTTGTTGTTCGTTCCACTGATCTTCAAAATCTAACTCTTTCAATGGCCTGGAATTACTTTTTGAAGTGCTCTCATTCAATTCTCTAGGATATATACTTAATTCATAGAAGTCAGATATACTAAAAGGCCTTGCTCGTATTGTTGGTTTTGAAACAGGCCTATCCAGGTTCTGAGACAGTCTATTAGCACCTTTTTTGCTAGGCATGCTAAGGGACCGCGGAGCCCGGAGTGTGACTGCCTCTTTTTTTAGTTGACAGTCTCTTCTAGCTTCACGATCAATTTGAAAACTCACAGAGGGTCTTAATTTTGGAGAAGACCAAGGTTTACTATTGTTTGAAGCAATTGGTTTTCGAGCAAAAGGCGCTGGACTTGGGACAGTATATTCCTGAATATTTTGAGTAGGGCTTGGGAATGATGATACAGTTCTTCTGTTAGATTCATGATTTCTACCGTCAAAGTATTGCACTCTTTGCTCGACCAATGAATCATTCTTTAGCTCCTGAGAGTTAATTCCTTTTTTACAGAATCTTCTGATAGGGGGAACTGGTTTATATGTAAAATCGTTTCGATCAAACACCGTAGGAAACACGGGAGCATAGCCAACAATTTCATTTTCAATCAGATTGGAAAATGACGACCCTTCAGCGTCTGTTCTGGATTTCATTCCAGCTACTTGCCTATTCAAATTCATAGTCTTGCAAGGAAGTAAAGAAGCCAAAATTACCATCACATTATAAACAGCCTCTACTTAACCAATAATTAGTTTCTTCAAAGCTGCAATGCCCAGTTTTTTCCGATTTTTGGATAAATGCATTCTCACTTCTTAACTAGCAAAATAGACAATTAACTCCAATCAACTTTGCGAATATCCAGAAGGAAAAAAAATTCGAGGAAACCATCTTATAAAGTATACAAGTATTGAGCTTGTTTCATCTAAAACTATCTGACTATGTAACTACAAATAAAATGGAAAGCAATATCGTAACAGGCTGCACAGCTAAAGCGGAATCATAAAAGATTAACTACTACGAATAATCCACTAGTTATTACGTAAAAACAGAAAGAATTAGCATACACTTACATGCATTAAAAGCGTGCGCCAAGCATAAAAAGGAAATTGAAGAAGAAAGAAAGAAGGAGCAATGAAAAGACAATACAAGGGGAAAATGTGACATAGAGAAGTGATACAAAAGCAAAGAAGCAATTATTGGAATTAGAATCTACCAGCACTGCAAGGTTTCTATTTTGGTCACTTCTTTGAAAACAAGTTTACAGTTAGAAAAAAAAAAAAGCCTGTGAAGCATTTGAAGCTACTACAGAAAACAGTTAAAAAAAACTACTTTAAAAGTTAACACAAATTTTACCGCACAATAGGAATTTTTGGTACTAACTAAGCAACAGTATCTATTTCATCAGGGAGAGTTAAAAATTTCAGAGATTATACGTTACAAGACCTATACGTTACAAGAATGATCACAGAATTATATATCGGATTTTGTACTTCGTTGAAAACTAATGGAGTGCTTGATTGGAGTACTTGGGGGAGGGGGTATATGACCCCCTTTTGAAGGTCGAGAGTTGCACTAATTAAAGGAGTGGAGGGGCAAAAATTACAATGGGAGAGCCCAGGTTTCATTGGTGCTTCACTAATATCTGTATCCATCCCTGGAAGTATGGACACTAAAGAAACACGAGGGAGACATTCAATACATTTTTCATTGTTTATGGATAATGGTAGGCACAAAGCTTAAAGGTGATAAATTATCCCATTCATCGTAAAAATAAGTTGAAAACTAACAAAAAAGGACAGAAATATCAGATACTACAAAAAAACTAACTCCAGGAATGCCCTCCTCCGTGCACCGAAATTCCACATACACTTTATGAGATAACCTATAGCCTTTTGGATCATATATTTGGGATAACATATAGCCAAGAGTTTTCAGCAAAATAAATTTTCAACGCAATTAGCAACGGGACTAATTAGCTGTACTTGTTGCACTTCCATAGGTATTCAGTAAAAGTTTAGCATAGAGGTTTTCACCCTTTTAACAGGGGAACGAAGACCCCTCATGTTAAGCGTAATTTCGTCTCGAGTGGAAGAATTGGTTTATTAACATGACAATGCATTGAAAAACAAAAGAAAAACGAAGATAGTGCGTACAGTTGGGACAACTATTAATATAATATAATTAATATCACTCTTGGTTGGCCCGGAGTGACTTCAATGAAATGTATCGACATTATATAAATACAAGTTGGACTTCATAGGATTAATAACCAATAGCTGATTTTCAACCAGTTTATAGTGGTAAAATTCCGAATACATTAATCTTATTCTATATTCTTATTAAATAGAATATAGTCTTATTAATTATATTAATTATAGTCTTATTAATCTTATTCTATATTAAAGCTATAAAAAAGCTTTACATTATAAAGCTTTTTTTTGTGCAGGGTTGAATTTATACATAAGGATATTATCATAACACAATTAACGCTTCAACATATAAAAAGATTCATCACAGAAAACTCCCAATCTTTAGATAAATTGTAAATAATTATTGCTGGATGACAATGAGAGATTTATTTATGCCGTAAAATCTATAATAATAATATAAGAGAAACTACACAAAAAAGCGTTGAAAAAATGCTTTAAAATACTTTCAGAAACCAATTTATAGAGTCGAATATCAGCTCACCTAATTCAGACGACTTAATTTATTTACTGCTTCCTTGCATTAAAATATGAAGAAGAAAGAAGGGAATTCAATTAAACTAGTGGATGAGCTTAAAGTACCTAAAAACGCTCAGGCAGAGCATAGATACCAAGCGTTACCAGTAGTTAAAGTTCATTTAATTTGATTCTTCCGATATAAAAAATTCATTTCCCCTTCTTCACCACAATAAATTCTCCAAAAACGGCTTGCATTTTCTTAAAATGCTAGGGCGAACAGAAAGTCTATTCTTCTTTAGCATAACCAGAGTAGTAGCATCTCGAATATCTTCACGATATGTTTACTTTGGATTGAATATAATGCTTGAAAGGAAGATAGAAAAATGGCATTTTAACATTTTGTAAGGTAAACCAACAAGATTCCTAAGGCAAAGAAATGTGTATTTACCATGAAAATGTCTTTGACTTACGAGGATCAAAAACTTTAGAATACGACGTGACAACGTCTCTCTAAAGTAAAAAAAAGAATCCCAGTGAAGCGAATTTATTCTAAAGGTTTTCAAGTTGAATTCAAGAGGCTCTTGAAATCGAAATGAGGCATAGTATCGGAACTAAAACTCTAGCAGGGTCCGTCAGCCATTTTAGAGTGAAGTAGATTTTTTCAAAAATATGTCTGGCTCGACGAAAAAGAACGATAAAACCAGAGGGGGCTGATATTTCAGAGTAATGCGTTAATGGGCAGATTTATTTTTCAAATATACTTCAAGAAGTTTAATCCATCAAAAACTTAGTATCTATAAAAAGGAGAAATGTTTCTTAAAGAGAAATCCACTGAGAAACTAAGTTTAGAAAAAAAAAGAGGTGACACTGTATCTACGTTTTTTTTTTTTTTTTTTTTTTTTTTTTTTTTTTTTTTTTTTTTTTTTTTTTTTTTTTTTTTACAAGTAATGGTGTACAATTATTTCTTTTAAATTTCTTCACTAGTCTAGATTTACATGAGCTTTAGAGAACACCATTAGGCTAGTTATTTAAACTCATTAATATATTTCTCCGCATTTTTCCATCCAGCATTTATCAGTTATTTATAATTATGACCCGACTGTCATTCGTTACTAATTCCTGTTCACAAATTTCCTTTTGTAGGGGATCAAGAACGGGACTGCCACTGGTCAAAAATCATTCTTATTAGAATCGTTCGAGTAATTTTCAGCATTTCGAAAAAAGTTTTCATAGGTAAGTACGTAATTGAAACTCCCCTTTAGATGCTAGAAAAGGTCTTAGGTGGATCCTTAGACCGCAGCAAATATGGATTTAAGTGAATCTGGGTGATTAGTGACTACGCAAGTACATTATAGACATTCAGATTCAACGCCACTTTGCCCGATTCACTCACCCAAAATATATGACGAATTGATAAATTTGCTCTCAAGAATTGCCATCTTAAGAAATTATGATAGCAGCGACAAAACAGCAACCATCCCAAGAGAGATGGACTGGTGGAGAGGTTAAATGAAATTTTGGTGCAGATGCCTGGGAAATTTGTCACAGAAAAGCCAAAGAGGTGGGATTACTACATATCGTATCTCGTATTAGTTTATGAGCAGTCCAGGGAAAATTTAATAGGTTTCCCAACATTTGCCCTTATCTTTGGAAATTCTGCAAGAAGGACCATTGTATGTCCTGAAAAGGGAATAGGAGAAAAAACAAAAAATAAACGGGAGCATGAATCCGCAGTCAGTTACTTCGTCAACGTGCGAGAAGGACTAGCGAAGTGTAATAATACAGTAAAGAGAACTGACAGACAAGATAGGATCAACAAAAGATCTGGTATGAGCACAAGCTTAGGTAAAGAATTTGAAGTAGGAGACGAAGGGTCTGTGTTGCCATCGTACGGAATCATTAGGCTTGAGATTTAACGAATAGGTTTATAAAAGATATTGAAGGATGTAAAAAGCGTCAATTCGTAAAGGGAAAGAGGTTGAAGCTCCTAAATAAGAGTCAATGGAGTATACAATAAAGTGAGGACATACGGTCAAGTGAGTGATTCCATGGGTCCAAGTTTAGAAGATGTGACTGATTACAAAGGCGCAAAACACTTGACAGCGCCATCTGAAAATTAATGGATCGAAACCAGAGTCTTGGTTAAAGGGTGAAACTGTCTGTTATTCTGAAATATTAAGGGAAACGCTGTCAGACAATTCTTGGGAGACCAACCTCTTCCTGTAACAGATCCATGGCATTAACCACCTATAGGCATACAGGAAGTCATGTCATGTTCCAACAAAATATAGCCTCTGGTTAAGGCTAAAATGGCAAGTACGGTGAAAGATCACCTGACCTAAAGACCACGATTATGCTTCCCAAATAGTCTTGGTACCAAAGTCTGATAGGAGCGTAAGTTTTTTGGCTGACTTTCGGAAACAGAACCAAAAAATATATTCCAGGAAGACGAATTTGACTAAATAATATTAGGAAAAAGATATGAATGCGAAAAGAGTTCACAAAGAAGTGTTTTGCGAATGCACGATAGGAAGTGGAACAATAAGACCTTGAGCAAACAAGGTCCCGGCCAGGGATCATGAACTACCCAAGGTCTGTCTAAAAAAAAGGATTAAAACACTTTCATACGGAACTTTTCACTGCTTCTTTAAGTTTAGAAAGTACAAATTTTATATGAGTCGCATTGCCCATCTTCAGAAAAGAAGAAGAAGAATGGAATCGAAATAACTTAGGGAAAACATCCAATAATGGCAAATTTGTTGATATAGATATTGTCGCGACTGGTTAATCAATTGATTAGGATAATAAATGTGGTCTATTAGAAGAAAAGTCGATTCTTTTCGGATGTATTGTAATTAAGCTGCAATGAAAGCTCAAGACAAATCTATGATCTTCCTCTTTTTATTGCTCTTTCCTTTTAGAATTTAGCACTTGGAACTGAATTTTGTTGTATAAAAAGATGGGAAAGATAGAGACTGAATAGAAATCTCGAGCGATTCGAAACAAAAGGTCTATTGAATAGAGAGCATTGTTTGATCTAGCAAACAACAGTTAATCTATATTATGAGATTGGGATCAAAAACCAAAAGCATTCAAAAGTTTAGACGTATTGATTTTCTTTATGCCCACGTACCAAGCAAATATCAGCCGTCAAAACTTTTAGAGAATCCAATGTAAAACTTTAAAGCAAAGGCAAAGGTAAAAACAACAGAAGTCACATATCGTGATTTAATCGAAACAAAAAAAGTAACAACACTATTTTTTTATTCTTTATAAAAACTTTTACAGGACCACTATCCTTGGTATAGGATGCACAAACATAGTTAAATTTATGCTGTTAGACTCGTACTCTAATTGCCTGTAAGTTAGTAAGAATAAGATATACTTTAAACTTAAGAGCTAGTGAGTGAAACACGTCAGATACTATGACGCAAAACAAGCATTTGGGATTGAATATTATTGTAAACTAGGAAAATCAATCGGCTAAATAAGATAAAATGGTCAAACAAACATCCAGCAGAAAGCTGACTCAATATGGGCCCTCCCCCTGAAGTTAAAATCGATCCATATTTAGCCTACAATCCCGTGGAGGGTGTCAAACAAACGCAAAAATTAGTTACTCGACTAAATTTCTTTCTACATACACTGAACGAGACTATAAAACCAGCGCGATTCATCTCACCTCAATAGCATTATTGGTCGACAAGTAATACCTTTCGGAAACAAATTTTCAATAAATCTGACCAGTAGCATAAGGGAAAATTTTATGGAGCTTGACATCTTCTGGTAATGAGTTAATGATCATGGCACTGCATGCTCGGTTTTTTAGCTTTGTGCCTGCATAGAGAAGCAGGGAATTCAGTTCTGAAAATTGTGCTGACACAAAATATTTTAGTATTTTTAAAGATAGAAATTTGATACAGAAGAATTAGTCAGATTTTGCTTCTTCTTTTTTTCTGGCTAAAAACTCGACATGTAAATGTATGAATATAATGTACATTAAAACAAAATGTAAAGTATCTACGTCAAATAATGCAACCAGCTTAGGAAGCGACAGGATATCAGCAGAAATGATCAAAGCCTCTTTAGGCGCTTGCATAACTGTGTGGATCACATTCTTTGCATGTATATGGAAATCAGAGAAAGTCCCCGAAGAATGGAGAAAAAGCACACTCATCAAGCTTTTTAAGAAAGGAGATGCAGCAAAATGCGATAACTGGAGGGGCATCAGTCTCCTTTCTATCCCGGGGAAACTATTCTCACAGATAATCCTTCGTCGCATCCAGACAGCCTTAGATAAGCACTTGCGAGACGAGCAACATGGCTTCCGCCCATCCCGCTCCTGCTCCGACCTTATATATGTCCTACGCATGATGATCGAGGAATGCAATGAATGGAGGCAAAAGATGTACCTTGTCTTTGTGGATTTCGAAAAAGCCTTCGATTCAATACACCGAGATTCGCTGCGGAATATCCTCCGATATTACGGCATTCCAGAAAAACTTGTATCCTTGATCATTGCCCTATATGAAAACACCGAGTGCTGCGTTCGGACCCACGAAGGAAATACAAGGTATTTCCATATCATGTCCAGTGTCAAACAGGAGTGTGTCCTCTCCCCCTTGCTTTTTGTCCTTGTAATCGATTATGTGCTCCGAGACTGCACGGGGTTTGGTATCCAAATCTGCGACAACAAACGAATAGCAGATCTTGATTTCGCCGACGACATCACCCTGATGAAAGCAAACAAGGAAAGGCTCCAGGATCTTCTCGAAGTAATCCGAGAGAAAGCGAGTCTTTTGGGACTAAAGATCAACTCGGACAAAACAAAAAGCATGGCAACGAGCGACTCACCACTGGGCTTAAAGTGCGGGGACAATACAGTAGAGCAGGTAGTGGATTTTAGATACCTTGGAAGTACAGTCGAACGAACTGGATCCAGTGAAAAGGAGGTGCAGTCTAGGATTGGACAAGCCAGTGGAGCTTTTAATCGACTAAAGCCAGTGTGGCGATCGAAAAAGTACTCCCTGAAACTGAAAATGAGGCTGTTCAACAGTAACGTCATCTCCGCCCTCCTTTATAGCTGTGAATGTTGGAAACTAAACCAACACCAAGAAAAGAGGATTCTTGCCTTCGAGAACAACTGTCTTCGCAGAATACTGAACATTAACTGGAGAGACCACATAACCAACCAGACTGTTCGGTCTATCTCGCGCCAGCCCCTGGTAACAGATGTCATACGCCAACGAAGATGGCGCTACCTGAGGCATGTTATCCGTATGGCGGGAGATAGACTCCCCAGAACTGTACTGGAGTGGCAACCAGAGGGAACCCGAAGAAGAGGGAAGCCGAAGAATACACTTCGTCGTACGTACCAGCGGGACCTAAAACACATCAATGCGATAGTCCAACCCCAGTGGGAAGACGTCTGGGCAGCAGCACATATGAGGGACGACTGGCGGCTCTTTTAGGATGCCCTGGGTGCCTCTGGCGGCACAGGAGGAACTAACGTCTAAGGTAAGGTTACAAAAATACGTAAAAAAATTAACCACTGGATTTAAAGCACACTTTTTACATGGAAGCAATGGAAACTAATCTCTGCTTTCTCTTTGTTACCAACTTCAAGCTCCACCGACAGTTTTACTCTTGGCAAACAACCACTATTTTTTTCACTGATTTGACTACCATTTGTCAAGGGAGCCTCATCTTTTATTTATCTTTTATTTTTCATCTTTCATCTTTTATTTTATCACTTGACGCATCTACCTTAAGGAGTTGTAAACCTCCAGTAAACTTGAAGATAATAAAACTTCTTGCTTTAGTTGTGTCTTTGGTTATCCAGACACAGTTCGACCTTACGCGAGAGGGGGAGGGACAGGGTTCCTAAATTATTGTCACCGGGACATATGCTAGAAGAGGAATAAACGGTCCTCCTTTAAGGGGCTAGAACTGGTCCAAACTCTTTGGGAGAAGAAAAAAGGAGGACAGTTGCCACCAATACATACATCACCAAACAGAATAGACCATCAGGTATCAACCATATTTGGTGAAAAATAAGAGTAGGTATCCAAGGGTTCTTACGTGTTATCCCCACTACGCTCAAGTTCTTGATGTGAGTAAAACCGGTTTCTCTGTCTTTATTCGGAGATAATTAGCTTAGCCTCAGACATTTAAACTACTATGTAGGTATATTTTAATTAAATATTTAATACATACAGTTGGTTAGGTTATGATAGACATTTAATAAGTTTGGGCAGCCTTCTTTCCATAATTCTCTGTTGTAGTTTCCATAATTTTGTTACTAAGTATTATATCTTCATTAGATTTTGGTATGTTTCATAATGATTAACCTAACTTCAATTCTTGGGTGTGGTCGGGATAACACACAGGTACCTATCCAAGTAATACAATTGGGGACCTGCACCTGATCCGACCTCTATGTGTATATGGAGGGGGAATCCTTAAATTTTTGTCATTGGGCCATTTAACCGAAGAGGTTGCCAGACACTAGCCAAAACCTGGTGGAAAGCAGGAGCCAGAGCTCTAGTTATTCCTTCGTAGGTTCATACTTAATTTGACTCATGCAGGAGAGGGTTCTAAATGCCTATCATCATTATAGCTACCAGAAGGGGTTGTCAGGTCGTTATTGAACAAGGTTGAAAGTAAGAATAAGCTTCTTAGTCTCTTGGGAGTTCATACCTTATCCTACAGCTGCGTTGGGAGGAGATACCGGATTTATTGTCATCATGAGTACCAAAACAGATTGTCGGATTCCAAAAAAAAATCGGTGGAAAGTAAACATTCTTCCTTTGTATTTTAAATGGTTCAACACCTGAGCTAATCTTTGTGGAGGAGGGGGTTCCTAGATTCTGTTTATTCCTAAACATAGCAGAAAGGGTATTCTGATTTCAACCAAACTTGAAGTAAAGTAGGAAGAACCGTACTGGTTTTCCCTTCTAAGAGTTCTTACCCGATCCGGCACTTGTAGGGGACTGTGGAGGGAAAGTTCCCTCCTTGTGTAACAAGTTATGAGATATTAATAGGACTTGGTGAAAAGTAAGAGCTAGTGCCAAACTTGTGCTTTTTTTAAGCTCCAGAGCCAACCCTATTTCGATGGGGAGTAGAAGAAAGAAGCTTAACTTCTTGTGCTCAGGACATCTTCCGCAATAGGCATCCAGATTTCAACCAAATTTGCTGATAAGCGAGAGTTGATGGTCGAGCTGTGCCTTTCGTGGTATAGGCCAGGTTTGACCTACATTTACGGAGGTCTCAACTAGACCGGCTTGGTCTCAACCAAACTTGGTGTGGGGGGAGGGGTCAGAGCTAATATCCTAGT